>NC_133207.1:28804178-28864178 GCF_958299795.1 Porites lutea
GTTATGCCAACTTGGGTGTTGAAGGCATAGGGCCGCAAACAAAAGGCAGCTGCTTTTGTATATCGATAATTATTTGTGTCTCTGAGGTTTCTGACCAATGAAAAGCCATAAGGAAATAGAAATAGACACGGCGATATTTTCTTCCACCTATGGCTTTGCTCCAGGAAAAATAACAAGCTTTGAGCACAGGGAAATGAAAAAGGCGAAATGAAAAATTTAGCTTAATACGTAAAATACCAAAGAATATCACTTTACTCTAACTTCTATAAGCTCAGCAACTTCAAGGGCAGCGAACAGACCACGATGGCGCAGAATAATTGGTGCATACTTAGAAGAATGCCAAAAATCGAAACAGTCGGAGGCGCGTAATTATTCATTCGTTTACTTTTATTTATTTATCATGCATTTGTAAAATGAGTCATTGTCGCATTTAGTTGGTAAACAAGCTCATTTTCCCGTTTTTTAACTGTTATTCTCAGTTTAGATCTTGAGAAGAACGGTATGCAGTGGACAAAGGACAGCTTAATTTCCGGAAGATGAACGTATCAGTTCAGTGCGTGCCACTTTTCTGCCTCGGGCGTGTTCTTACAACGGCTGAGAAAATGATTGGATCTGAAAAAACTTTTCTAAATTCATTTGTATACAGCTTTTTAAACGTTATCGAAAGCCTACGCGTCGAGACCGCATAGAAGTATGGGTAATCTTATTTAAAAATATACATGCAATAATTAAGCATGAAGTATTTCCAAGAGAGTTCTTGGTATTTCTAGATCTTCTGTCATAAAGTCACAAAGGTAAATGTTTATGTAGTTTTATTATAACATTCTATTCCAAAAGGATGGCAACATTACATTTCTTTAATATTTATGTAAATCAGTTATCCCTCTTTGTTCGCCTTGATCAGGTGTTGAAAATTTAACCATGTTAGTCCAAAAAGAGGTCCCTTCATTTATTTGCAAGTTCCATATATCTTAAGAATTTATTAAAGCCAAATTCTCCGTTTTCTACACAAAGCTTCGTATTAGTGAATACCTGTTAAATTCAATACTTTAATTACTGCAACACCAGAGAATTACGCGGTCGCCTATTGTTTCAATCTTTGGTCTTAATATGGATCCATTTCAGCTATACACACACTAAAACATTCTGTTAAGGTAAAACATTGATATCAAAGAGGTATCCTTTTTCGGTCTGCGACTTTAATAGACCCTTTCGGTAACATTCTATACCAGAATGGTGGCAGTATTACTTTTCTTTAATATAAATTTTATGTCAATTAGCCCTCTTCGTTCGCTTTCATCTGTTGAAAATATAAAAGTATTCACAGTCATGTAATATTCATAAGTACAATCCAACCAGTGGTCTATTATCAATGCTGCGTTCTGATTGGTTGAGCTACTACAAGGCAGATATCTTATAGCACACCAGTGGCGAAAAGCGCCGGCTTCGAAAACCAAAACAGTGGCGGCTCAATCGCGTTTTGCTAGCTAAACTTGTTTTGTCTCGATATTTTTGACCAACTAGTTGGATTTTACTAAAAAACAATTATTCCTCTCGCCCTCATGGCCTCTGAGTCAATAGCCCATTCGGGCTCGAGGAGTAATTGTTAATTATCCCGTGCGATGACGTATTAAGCATAAAATAAACCCGAATAATATGTGCAAAGTTGTCAGTTCTCAAAGAGGTGAAAAAGCGGGCCAGGAAAGTTCTCCGCAGCACAGCCTGTTGCCGTTTCGTCGGCAGGGTTACAGTACAGTCGCAGCAGGCCGTGCTCCTTTTGCTTCTGTAACCACCGCGAGATGCATGTTGGCAATGGTTTTCAGTCGGGCGCGTCTGCGAGTGCGGCTGTCCTGGAGGACGCTAATTCTGTTGCGCCACGTGTTAAGTATCCATCGTCACCTCTGTGAGGATGGATAATTGTGTAATGATGTAACTAATCCTAAGCATTATCACACTTTTGTCAATCATACGCTCGCTGCTATAAACAAGATGAGCTTGACCGTGATAGCAGCGAGCAGATGACTGACTAACGGGTGACAATGACTAGGCTTATGTACTCTAGTAACATCATTGCACAATTATCCATCCTCACAGAAGTGACGATGGATACCATGACTTTCGCTGAGAGAAATGTTTTCTTATCGAGTATGTGGAAAGAGCTTTCTGAAGAGGAACTAAATGAATGTAACAGAAGCACCCTCTCTGAAGATGTAATAACAGAAAAGGAACAGATAAAAAGAACTTTAAAGTCCAAAAGCTCTGAAAGCTTAGAAAGGGCGTCGGGAAAACTAAGAGCCCCAAAACCCGGATTGTAAACATGAGAAGAGGAGGGTGGGAATCAAGTAGATCCAACATGGTTGCCATTCAACGAAAACGCGAGGAAATTCCAGCGCTGCGGCACTATTAAAAGGTACTAACCACACTTAAAGACACGGAAAACTAAGACCCTGGAAAACTAAGACCCGGAAAACTTTCGACTGCTTTTCTGAAATGCTACGTCAAAAAAATGCGTAGGCACCTAAGCTGCATCGCAAGAGTATTTATCGAAATCGATCGTGCAAAATGTCTGCCCGACCTTTGATATATATTCAACTTTTAAAGACTAAATGTCCATGTAGTGCAACAAAAAATATAAATAAAAACTGAGATCAAACAAGAAAATCAGACACGTAAAGTGTACCTCCTTGCTTTACATTTTTAAACAGGTTAATCAGCGAAAGAAAAATGAATTTGCGTGACATTTCCGGTTGAAGAAGAAGATAAGGGACGGGCCATTATGTAGCCTCCCACGCAGACGTTTTTAGGGGTTCGTCACGCGTTCCTTCTCCACGAGCGTCTGCTGACTTGAGCGGAAAAAAACGTAGACCAATCATAGCAGACTTCCAGATCTGGGAAGTGCACTTTGGACCATGAGAAATTTCGCGCTTGACTTTGTAGCTCCAGAAACGATCAGAAAGGTCTCATGAAAGGTGAAGACCTTACAGTTTTAGTACAGGCATGGCAGAGTAGGAAGTTAACTTCATCGGTAATACCTTTCCGAAATTTGCTAAGCTAGTAAGTTTGCAGATAGGTAGAAACATCACGATTACATTCACTAAGAAAGAATAATTTCGTTTCACCCTCTAAGCAAGGCAGATGTAACCTTCGATTAGGCGGTCCTTTTTCCTGTTATCGTCGACAGGTGCGGAGAAAAGGATTTTATTTTTACCTGAAATTGTTTATGTTGCATCGGTAAGTACGTGGTGTGGCTATGTATGGCTATGTACGGCTATGTACGGCTATGCAGGACTATGTACTTGAATGAGGTGCTGAGCTGTATATAATATACATAATGTCAAACCACTATATGATGCTTACACCACGTACTTACCTTTGCATGGATTAACACCGCTGACCAGGACACGGTTGTATGTTCACGGGGATGTCAACGAGCAACAACTAGTTCAGTTTTCTTAGACTTTAATACGTAGGTAATTCCGATGCTAACTTAATGGCTAAAAAATAATGAGGTTTAACTCTTCCTGTAGCGACTGATGTCATCTGATGAAGAAATACGCTGTAAATACAAAGTGGAAGCGTGCGTGTTTACAAGATGTGGCTTGGCTTGCTAAGGACTTGTGTATGACTTCTGTATCACTTTATAACTTGCTGTAAGTGACTGAGTAGACTTACAATGGTTTACAATGGGAAACAGCACAACGGGGCAGATGGAATGGTTCGAGCAACCGAGTGTTTGTTGAATATAGATGCTACGCTACAAGCGGTGAAGTGGAGAAAACCGTAAAGTAAGCCTTAGTTTGCCCCAGGATGGGGGCGCAGGCAACCCACGGAAATTAGACTCAGTGAAGCGCACGTGGGTAGGGAATTTAACCTCCTGAACGTCCCCAAGGTAGGTAATTTGACTCAGCCGCCATCTTGGAAAGTGGAGGACCAGGGAATGGTTGATAAGAGGTCCGCCATCTTAGAAAATACCCAGTAGTCATTTGGATGAGTTTCCCACATTTTGATGTGTTCATTTCTTTGTGAAGGATGGCAGAACGAAACTTACTTGAAAATATGCTTTCCACTTACATTTTTTCACCAGATGCTGCCCTGCCCCAAGTTTTTGATGAAACAAAAGATCAAAAAATCATACGTAAAGACATGAAACACTCCTGGAATTCTGTGTTAGATTTGCTAGTATACTCAAAATGTCCAATTAATGAATGAATGAATGAATGAATGAAATTCTGGACCAGAGGTACAAAACACCAGCCCTTACATTAGCCATTAACCCTTCTTGACGACGGCATGTCATGTTCTGGCATTTTTCATTTTCATGCAAGAAATGACTTCATTTCGATTGTGTCGGAATAAGGAAAGCTCCTCCTGGAGATTACAATTGTGGATGTAAAAAAAGGCAGATCAACCTATCGTAAGTATTCTATAATTTGCGCTCATTCAAATTCGACGTTCTGCGTCCACTTGCAGCCTTATTCAGTCTTTAGCATGTGTTATCAGAGATGTTGTGAATGATTGTCAATACCTACAGCTGATAACCCTCAAGTTAGTTTGTTCCTTTCTAGCTTGGTATAAAGGCGGTCTTAATCATATTAAAAGTAAGAAATTCGCCGCTTTGTTTTTTCTGTGACCTTGTTTTCATTGACAGCATTTTAATGCTTTAATAATTAAAATTATTTGACTTGTTTACAAACAGGAATTACCCCTCCAGTATGTCTTTTATGCAGAGTCCTGATTTAAAAGGTTTCAAGGTAACATCTGCTACCCACCAGTGGTTCGCTGTTTCCGCATCTTCTTGATCCCTACTTTTATTATTTTAACATGTAATCTATCATTTACGTTTACTTTGTAAACGACATCAATGTCATTATTTTCTTTTTATTGACTGTTCACAGAACTACATTAAGGACGTTAACTCAGAATGGAAACGTAAGTAGCCTCCGCGATACTCTGTTTAGCACCGCCAACCCGACAGCAGAACTACTATTATTTTATTTTTTTAGATGTAATTTATCATTTACGTTTACTTTGTAAACGACAGCGATGTCATTGTTTTCTTTTTGTTGACTGTTCACAGAACTACATCAAGGACATTAGGAATGGAAACGTAAGTAGCCTCCGAGATACTCTGTTTAGCACCGCCAACAGGAGAGCAGAATTACTATTATTTTATTTTTTAAGATGTAATCTGTCATTCACGTTTACTTTGTAAACGACATCAATGTCATTGTTTTGTTTTTATTGACTGTTCACAGAACTACATCTAGGACATTAAGAATGGAAACATAAGTAGCCTCCGAGATACTCTGTCTAGCACCGCCAACCCCACAGCAGAACTACTACATTTAAGTAGTGACTGTACGACATTTTTTTCTACATCAATGGTTAGTAAATAACAAAAATGATATACGAGTCCTTTTCAACAAATGAATTCAGCGTTGCCTCTAACCCTCTTCGTGGCAAATCTCACGTTTGCGGCTTTCTTTTAAAGAATTTTTACCCTAAAAAAATTTCGTTCGTAAACGTATGATTAATTCATATTGTTGGTTTACCTTCCTTTTTAAACTTTAGATGCGAAGGTTCACAAACGAGGTAAAGGGGATTGTGTCTGAGAATAGAGTTAAAAGCGATGACGTCATAAAAATGAAATTTCTGAAATTATGGGATTTGTCAGGATACCGTAAATGCTCGAATTAGCGCCCAGCTTCAATAAGCGCCCCGCTTCGAATTAGCGCCCCTCCTAAGGCTCAAAATTTGTGATAAGCGCCCCCCTTCAAATAAGCACCCCCCCCCCCCTCCCCCGAGAAAAAATGAAAATGAGTTTCGGTACTCGGTACGATACACGAGACGTATACGGTCTTATACGGTTCTTTTAATGAAATGTGACATTGTTAAATAGTATAAACAGTAATGTCCTTTCAAAGTCGCACGGGTTTGCTTCTCATTTCCTTGATAGGAATATCCATGTGAGCACACAGCGCCCCCCTTCGAATTAGCGCCCCACTCTCGCCTTAGAAAATTAAATAAGCGCCCCGGGCGCTAATTCGAGCATTTACGGTATTCTGAAAGAACAATGTCCAAGAGGCCTACTTACCAAAAATGAGCATTTCGGGGCAAATTGTTTCTGAGATGTCAGCCGGTTATACTCAGAAAACTCCATACAAACCCTTCTAATTTTTTTGGGTCGACCCAAAAAAATTTAGAAGGGTTTGTATGGAGTTTTCTAAGCATAACTGGGCTACGATCTCAGGGACAATTTGCCCCAAGATGCTCATTTCTGGTAAGTAGGCCTCATGGACATTTATTTATTTGTTCATTTATTTATCTACTATTATTAATGTCATTTCGTTTCAGTGCTCAGAGCTGGGTCGCTAGTTTTCGAAGCAACTTTAAAATGATTCCAAATCCGATTTTGTCTATCGTTATGGTTGCATTTTTGGAAGAGAATAAAGCTTTTCTTTCTGTTGTGTTTCGAGAAGTGGCGTTCGACGTCCCGATTCGGCCCAGCTATTACTTTTAAAATGCTTTTGAAATCAACATTTTTTCTCTTTGAAACTGTGAAGTAAAAATAATGAAAAAATAGTTTTAATTTACTTTCAAAATAGAAAACAACTGAGTCGCCTGTGTCACTGAGTAAAACGCATTTTCAACGTCCTTGTTTTTAAGTTATAACTAATTGAAATTGTTCGGAAGAAAATATCCTGTAAACTTTAATATTGTAGCAATTTCAGCACAAAAAAAGCCCACGGATAACGAACCCGCTAGCATTGATAAATCTGTAAAAATCTTCAAATTCCGGCAAGCTTTTTACAGTCATTTGTCTAAATTTTGTAACAAACCAATTATCCAAAATTAGAACGTAAGTCTTAATGTGAACTTACAAGAGGCTACAAGAGGTTAAGCATCACTGATATTAATTTGACTACACTAACCTGTGCTTCAAATGCGGTAAAAGAACTACTTGCTTTCTTGAAGTCAGACAGACGTTAACACCTCGCAGAGTCCGGCTGAACTTTTAAGGGTTGGGCTTCAAAACATTCTATTTGATAAATGGGTATTACCTGTCGGTCAGCTGACTGACAAGCTTTTAACTAATCGTGAGTTAACTTAAAATGCAGTCAAATATGGGACCGTATTTGCGCCAATATTCATTTTTTTCAATCTGTTGTTACCACGAAAAGGCTAGTTCAGGAGGGAAGGAGCGTCTCCAAGGAAATTGGTGATTCAGTCCTCACGCCAGTATGACGGGAAGTTTGAAAGAACTGTGCACACCTCTACAAAGCAGTCTGTCAACCTGCTGAGTGCGTTTTAAGACAATTTATTTACCAATGGGCGTTACCTTTCAGTCTTTAAACAATAAACGTGAAATCATCCAACAGCTAAAATATTTGTGATGTACAGATATGTATTTACATAAGTTTTAATCTACGCATTTAAAGTTTAATTTTTCAACCTTCGTAACCTATTTTTTCCTGCTTTAATCCATTATTTTAATAGATTTCTTGAATTTCTTCTTCCTTGCAAATAGAACAGTCAGTTATAGACTAAACATTTAGATTAGCCCCTGTTTACATATCCCCCTAACTACATGCCTCTAGAGAAAATTAAGATAATAGCGGAGCTCTCGCGCGCGCGAAGCGCGCGCAGCGGAGCACCATGGGTAAGAAAATTTGGTAAACTATCCATCCGAGAAAATTTGGTTATGACGTAGCGTACGCCCACCCGTACACACTTCATGTAAGCCGATGTCAAATGTCACAATCTTGCACAACTTGACTAGCCTCTTAGTTATGTAAACCATCCGTATGAGTACGATTAGATTGACAGCTGTCAAAATCAGACATCCGCTGACAATTATCACGTGGCCATCTCGCGGGCGCAGATAAAAGACCAGTCGTTTTGCCCCTCCATATAAGCTGATATAATATGTCTCACTTACCAATTCAACATAAAAACGAAACTACGCCGGGCAAGGCTGTCAGTTGGCTGACAGTCTTTTAAAGTTACATTGGCAAGCCAAATTAAGGTCAATTGACAGCTGTCAAAAGGGGACATATGTAGTCCACTATCAGAAAACTAATAACGTGGGCTCAGCTTCGCTCAAGTACACGATCTGGCATTTTCCACTACATGCCGGACGGTTATGCCTTACTCACACTCGTAGTCTGTTAATTCGAATATTCGCCATTCTAATGAAGGTTAATTGACAGCTGTCAAACTAGAGTATACGCTGACCATCATCACCTATGTGTATCGCGGGCTCATTTTTCTATCCATTGAGGTCACGTAGTGTTTAAAGTTTTGCGCTGATATTTTAATTTGATCACGTGCTCAATTCGAAGCCCCATAGCTTAGAAAATCTATCTATCCTAGAAAATTCGACAATCACGTGACCGTACACCGACCACCCGACCTTCCGTCCGTCCGCACCACAGGCATACCAATGTTTAATATCACACTTTCTAGCTAGTTTGGGAACCTGCAACCTGATATTGGACATCCATGTTTTGATTAATTGACAGCTGTCAAAAAAGTGTTTCTGCTGACCAGTATCACCTGACCGTATCGTGGGCTCAGTTATCGACCCACTGAGTTCGAGTGTTTTTTTGAAGGTATCCGCTGACAAGTTGATACTTTTCAAATGATCGCAGGCTCAAGTTAATTTTTTTTAAAATGCATATGAAATAAGTCGTGTTCATGAGCAGCACTTTTAAAATGTTGATTTCGAACCGACCTCGGACGCGAAAATTCAACCGGCTTTTACATTTACATGCAGGGAAGGCAATCGCTTTTGACTTTTCTCACTGTCACGCGTTGATCACGCTCTACGTCCAATTCTTATGTTCTGATTGGTCAAAATTTGACAGGTGAGTTCATGCGGAAAATTTATGCAGCGTCTGGAAACTTGCTTACTGATAGCTGGAGCTGACAGAGTTTTGTCCGGGAGTTTTGTGTCATCTTATGATGTTTTAAACTGTCTTTTTCTACTTGGTGTACAAAATGAAATACAGCTGCTATCAAGATTGTTCTGTAATTCATGGCTGGTTTGTTTATTGCGCTTTTTGTTGACAAATGCACCGCTTGTCGCTTGTCGGATGGCATCGTTTTCAAAAATGAGCTTACTCACTTGCCCTTGCTTGAGGCGTAAGAGGGTTGAAAAGTCTCAAGCGATTCTGGAACACTTGATGACCTTCAGAAGCAGCATCTCGACTGGTAAGCCTGAGCAATTATTGTCTTTGATGTGTTTTTTTTTTCGGTTTCCTGAAGTCGAGCGTACGGCTTAAGTTTATACACGAGCAATGATCTAACTTACATTAGTATCAGGTTTAAAAGGCCTTTAGACATTTTTTGACCGTAAATTCAAAGAAAAGGTTCCGAATATTATTTAGTTATGATTTTGGCTGTAAACAGAAAGCTCTGAGCGATTTTCTTGCCTCGAGTTCATCTTGAAAAAGAGCAAACACCGGGAGCCGGCTTAAAACATAAATAAGCTTATGCTTACCTGACTCATGATTTTCAGAGACACTTTACTCTCAATAGATCTCTTCGTGAATGAAAATTATTGTCTCTGTACATGTTTCACCTAATTATATTTATTTTATTGATTGTTAGTAGTCCCTCTCGCAATTTTTATCGCTGCAGCGGTTGTTTCCAGTCGAACATAAACATCGCATGCAGGAATACTCAAAACGCCGCGTGTAAATGTCACTCGCTTTTACAGATTACACATAACAAAACCATACACAGTTTAATAAATAAAGGGAAATAAAACCTAAACATAACAATTTCTCTATCATGTTGAAGCGTAAATGGTAACTCTAATAGTCGCACTGCAAATTTGGTGCCTGTCAAAAGTGAGAACCCGTCCGGCTGGCCGAAAGGGTGATTTTGGGAATTTTTTTTATCGTTTTCATTAAAAGCCCGTAATTAATACCCTGCATATCACATAGGACCAGAATTTTCTAAATGAAAAGTCCCGGCATTATCTGAGAATTCTCTTCATGACAACGTTTTATAATTCAATGCTATAATTTGTTGTGCAAAGGAAGCGCGCGCTTTGATCGTCGTGGATATTGAATGAGTGCAAATTCTCTTGCAAAATTGTGAAAAACTGCAGAATTATAGGTTTAAATAGGGCAAAAAAGAACAAATTCTGTCCGAGGTCTGTATGATAAAAAAGGGCCTCAGAGTACTGTTTACCTAAGACGTGATGAGAAAAAGTATGTTTAAAAGGCTGGTTTACACGCCACCAGATTCGTCGCCAAGATTTACTAGTAAACTAAACTTGTCGAACACGAAAAATCTGGCCTGATTTTTTATTTTGGCCTCTCTTTTAGACAGAGGAATGCAACGTGTAAATTGGCTGCCACCAAGGACTATCGTGGCGCGTGTGTTTCTTAAAACTATATTTCGGGGTTGTCCATAGTCTCTCTAACGGAGCAATGTTGGAGAGACTGGTGAATGCCACATTATGATGCAACAGCTAATGCAAATACAATACTCGAATAGGTCTATTTGTTTTCCAGGCCTAATCTTCTGTGATCGAACATGATTGCTATTTTTGGGTGTACAAATAAGACTATTTAATAACTCGATGTAAAATTTGTTTCACTCTTGGACTGTTAAATTATTTTTTCTCTAAAATCACTTAGCCTTTGCCTCAAAAGTCAAATGAATGTGCCCTGATCTGTGGATTACAAGTTTATTGTTTGATTTAAATTATGAATTTATTAATGGGAGCTTCGCTTTTAGCCCTGGCTAAATCTATATATTAAAAGTGTTTTTGAGGAGTCCATCTGACAAACCCGTTAAGAAATTAACTATACGATGTTTTATTACAGATTCACTCCACTGCATAACAAGCAAATAATGAAATGAAATAAGCTAACACTACTTTAACAAACAAACAAACAAACAAACAAAAAAAGTTGTGGAGAAGGAGACAACCAAAAGCACCAATGCGCCATACTAGGGATGCCCCCACTAATTAACATATAAGAAAAATATATACAAATAGAATGGAACGGAAATAGCAGTATCAGTTTCAAGTGCCATTAATGACACCTACAAATAGCCGGTCAATAAGCAGTCATTAACATGACAAGACCATATGGGCATCACGACATGGTAGCGAAAAAATTGTTGTTTGCTTTTTTTTTTTCGTTTTGACCTAACGCCCATATTCAAATCATGCCATAAATTAATTCTGTTTTTTCAAAACTGTGAAGTTAAATAGCATAGAGGCTGACAAAACATCATACACTAACGGGGTAAAGCACAGTCACCGTACTGCGTAAGAATTACCAAATGCTAGTCGAGGTAAGTGACTGAATAAGTTTTCTCATTACCACAAATTTTCGGTGGACTAAATTCCCGCTGAATTTATTCTCCGAAAAAAGAAAATTTTAAAATAAGCTACGTTAAATTTAAGAAATGATTAATAGAAAAGTTGAAATGCGACGAATACTAGATTTTCATTTTTCATTGGTTCTGTTTATAAATACGACTTTTACTAGGCCATTATCGTAAAATCACACCACTGCGAAAATAAAATAGTACCAATAAGGTGCTGTTCTAGAATGGTATTCTGGAGGTAGGTATCTAATCCCAACTCTAACCTTAAAGGTAGCTCCAAAATACAGTGACGTAAGACTAGTCAGGTGGCTACAAAGTACAGTTTTTTAAATATAAAATATACTCCTACCTTACGACCTGTGGACGCAGCTCCAAGTAGGCTACGCCGAAACACATGCTAGAATTAAGCTACTTATGTATTCAAGTTCTTAATATGTCACGTAATTATCTTTTCCCTGAACAATAAAAGTAGTAAGATATATAAGCATAATTGCGGTGTACCACAAGGGTCTGTTCTTGGGCCTCTGTTATATGTTTTGTACACCTCACCAGTGGCTGATATCATAAAGAGACACAATCTTACATACCATCTCTATGCTGATGGCACTCAGCTATATGTGTCATTTAAATTAGGAAGTGATGATCTTCTCTCCTCAGCAAAAATACGTGTACAGGAAATTCAATGATTCTTAGTGGTCTAAGGCTAAATGAGGAAAAAACCGAGCTGCTTCTACTCAGTTCATGTTATCGGCCCAGTCCTTCATTGGAATTTGTTCGTGTTGGGGGTGACAGTTCGTTATCTTGGAGTGATACTCGATCCCAGTGCTGATATTGAAGACCACATTAAAAAGATATGCAAGACATGTCATTTCCATTTAACTAATATTAGTAGGATAAGAACATGTATTTGGATCGTGAATCTACTGAAGCAATTATTCATGCTTTCGTGACTACCAACTTGGATTACTGTCAGTAATGCGATTCTATATGGACTATCTAAAGTTCTCTTAAACCGTCTACAGCTAGTTCACAAATAGAGCAGCGCGTATCGTAACATTCACCAAGAAGTATGAACATATAGCACCCAGCTTAATAGACTTACATTGGTTGCCTGTTGAATATCGTATTATTGATAAAATCTCATTGTTATTATATAAGGTTATCAATGGATTTTTACAGAAGCATATAACCCCGAAGCGTCTAAAGCGTCTAATCAGCAAAATGCGTTTGCAGCCTCTTTGACCGACAAAGATCATCCGCAGGCTACTAGCTGCAAACCTATCTACCACGCCAAACCAGTTATCTGTAGCTTCTGTTCTCATTCAGCAAAACCAGCATGGCCACTACAAACAAAATGATATGGCAAACTTTGCATGAACCTTGTACAAGGCGTCGACCATGTCGGAACGGAATCTTTTTTTGTGAGTGTAGATCTTTTAATTCATTCAGAACAGTACGCGAACAAAAGTATGGCAGTTTTGATTAAACGTACTTTTCTAAACTGCGACCAAGTCAGCAGCCGTTTTACAGAATATTCAGGTAAACTAACATTTTACACATTATGCTCAAGTAAAGTACGATATTGAAAGGAAATTTATGTATTTACAAAAAATCGGGAAATGCGCCCGATCTGAGACAGATAATTTGTGCTCAGCCGATTTTACTTGTGGGAACGGATCCTGAAGTTATGGGTTTTCGAATAAAAATTTTCATGAAACAATTTGTCTGTTTATTGTTTTCTGTTTGTCCATTCATAGCATTAGTTGAAAACATGATCTCCGCATCTAAGTCTTTAATATTAACTTGTGTTTCATCCTTCTTATTCAGTGTCTTATTACACGCATCACTTCTCCGAAGGTGTACTTTCCAGTTCGGCAAGTAGTGAATTTTTTTTATATATGTGTTACTAGTTATTCTAGATAGATAGTAAGTGGTTTTTGAAAGGTTATTTGCGCTAATGGTCAGGCAAAACCCGTTTTTGAAGTAACAACTTTAAGAAATCGCTTCTCTTTTACCGGTAATACGGTGCATGTCATTGGTAGCGACTTTGTCTTGTTAGGAGGAACTAACTCAGTCTTGGTCATTTGATGATTAATACTGTATTCCGTTTTTTGTCAAATGTTACCTCGTAAAACAGTAAATGCTTTTTGCACCGCATCATTTACGTCGCGATACAAGTTTTCCTTTAGAGCACTCGCACGACAATCTCGTTTATCAGTAATTCCATATTAGGAAGTAAATTTTGATTGGTTCCCTAAAAAACCCGAGCATTGCGGCAAAGTTATACGCTTCGGGGTTATATGCTTCTGATTTTCACCGAGTTATATATCCAATTTGCTCAGTTTTTGTAACAGCTCGTTCTCTTTGGTTCTTGCTCGAATAAGTTACTTTAAGTCCCAAGAACTAAGCTTAAGTCTTACGGTGATCGAAGATTTTCTATTGCAGGACCTAAATTATGGAACAGCATACCAGCACCTTTAAGAAATGCCAATTCCTTGAATTCCTTCAAGGAATTTATTTAATTTGCATACTTATATATGTGGTCGTTAGATTTTCTGAGTTATAGATATATTTATGCCCCTGGACAGTTATTTTTTATATCAGTATTACCAATTATTTTTATTCCTATTGTTGTAATTTATTTGTATGGATAGAAGGACAAATAATCCGAGCACTTCTACTTTTATACACACCAAGAACCGCACTATAATCTTATTGGTCAAACAAACACTGGTTGTCTGTTCATATGCCTCAACATAAAAAAACGTTAGGTCTAGACGTGTATATTGTTTGTCTATAACTTAAGTTACTTCTACTCATCATCATAACTATGAGTTTTCGTTAAAAGGATTGTGTATAACATATTCCCACTACTCGTTCAAACATATGCAAAGGAGCATTGTTCTCACTGCACCAGGATATACCCCATTGTCTTGATGCTCAGTCTTTTTCGTTTGTGGTTATCCAAATTTCCACATGTATTGCCCCTATCATCGAAGTTCCCTCCACTTCCAAACCCCAATCTGGAGTTACATTCATAGCAGTCATTTTTATCGTTGCCGAGAATACCGATTCTTGTTTTGGACCGTTTATTCAAGCTACACTGTGCATTGAACCCTTCCTTTTTACATTTAAGCTGCAATGAGGCATTAGAGCCAATCAGCGACATCCACTTGTCACGACCCAGTGAGGTGTTACGGTATTTCCCATCAGCGATCAGAGAGTACAAGGAGTTCGCCTGCTTGTGAATGACAATAAAATTGATCTCGTTTTTGATTTTCATACCGAGGCAGATCTTGGTGAAGGACGTGTTCCAGTAGGAGGGTAGTTTAGCCTCCTGTGAGTCAAACCCAGTCTTCCCTCCGTCAAGATTGAATGTTTTGCTGTTGTTCCAGAGGTAGGAATTGTAGTGAAAAGTTTGCTGTCAGAGAAAAATGGGAAAAATTGTATAGGAATGAAAATTGAGAAGAAAAATGGCCCTGTTACTTTTAAGAACGGGCTCTTTATTAATGCCCGGTTTTAAATACTGATATTGGGCTTAGGATAAAATAGGCAACAAAAATTCAAGCCTATAGAATAATCCAAAGTGTTAAGTGGAAGAGTTACATGGAGTTACAAGAGGCTTCTGCTCCAACCAACGTTTTGTCAAGCGCTTTTTTAAGCGTGAGAATTAAGGGGATTGAACTAAGATAAATGCATTATAACTGGCAACAATGTCTGACTCATTGTTTGCCGGTCACGGTTACATATTCATTTTGAGCTGAACCCGCTATTCACCGTATTACAATGCCCTCTCTTTTTGCTATGTTTATCAGATTGCCGATATCAGGTTTAGTAAAATGCCTCTAATCCTTTTCAGATAACTGATAATAAGTTATTTTATTTCCTTCTGGAGCGAATAAGTTGTCAATAGAGGGAAATGTACCGTTCGGTTACCTTAGGAAGGAGTAGAAATCAACTAATAGGCCGAAAAAGAAATCCAAAAGCAACCATTCTCCCTTGAAAAATATCCCATTCACGCATTCAAAAGAATATCTGTCATAAACACAGCTGTTATTAGCAGAATATCGGGAACAATTTTCATTTGGTAAGCTTTATTTGATGAGATTAGTACTTGAATCTGAAGGTACCTTAGTACCATCAGTCTTCATGACCAGAGTCCATGCTCCATTTCCACATGTTTCATTTTCAGAAGAAGAAACGGTCATGTGACAGTAAGCCTTAATGACCCTATTTCCCATTATCAGTGGGTAGGATTTGCTCTCATTTGATCTGAAAAGAAATTTATTATAAGTACTTGTTAATGGAAATTTCGGCATAGCATGCTTAAACCGCAAAGCTATTGCCTCAAACGGGCCGAGCAGCACCTCACTGAAACGCTCACACAATTGGCTGAGAAAACAATAGAAACGGTGACATAAGAATGTCCCTATCCCCTGAAAACAAAAGGAAATATTGTTTTAGTCGACCACTGAAATCAGACGTTAATGTGAGGTACTGGACTACTGCCTCAAACGCGCAATCCTTTATCATAAAAAAACGGTAGGTTAAGCCACTTATTTACCGTACTTTCATTTGTCACATTAGCCCCTTTTAGTTTAATTTCTTTTATTTAGTTTTCTTTTCATTTTTCTTTTCTTTCTTTGTTATAAATCAAGAGTCAACATGTGGCTACAAATGTATCGGATGGCTAAACATTTTAAAAAGATATGTAACCTTTAACTCACATTTTCTTGTCAAATATGTCTTTACACGAAAAAGCTGTATTGCAAAACAAAATAAAAAAACTGAATCATGCACTGAATTGTCACAGTTTCTGTTAAATGTTCATATAGGTTGGGTTAAGCCAAGCTTTCTTCAGTTTGCTGAAATGGCTTATCTTCAATGCACCTTGAAATACGTAAAATGATAAATTGGTATTCTTGTTTTACCATAACATTAAATTCAGTATTTTAAAATGTTACATTTTCGCTAACTTCCCCTCCCCCCCCCCTCAAAAAAAGGGGGGAGTCGTAAAAATGCTGGTCAAGATATCAATGGATAGATAGAATATTTATTTAAACTGACTTACAACAATAACACACTGGTGCTAGTTTGAACGAGCTAAAACTATTGAAGCCAAATACTAAATACAAAATGCCTAAAATACAATATAAAACTAATATAAAATAAAATTGAGCTGCATAAAAGATATGATGACGACTGCATAACCCCAAAGTCAATTTTGAATATTAGGTTTTTAAAGAAACTAAGTTCCTAAGATAATCTAACATTATCTTTAGGAGAATTCCTTAATTTAAGGCCTAAATATCTGTAATCGATTTTAGTCCATATGATGTTGTCTTATATTTGGGAAGAGACAAAATTGATATGCGACCCCCTACAACCATTTGGTACATAGATAGGCCTCGTATGGGACGGTTGCTCGCTCCGTTTTATCTTCTCCTGGAAATGATCTCCAATTATAGTGTACTTCTTTTCCCATATTGCTAACAAACTGAATATAACCGCGACTGTTTCTGAGTCATATTACTGTAGTTCTTATTGACTTTAAGTTTTAAGTAAGGTTATAAGGACATCTACAAACTCACCTGGTTCACAATTCTTTCCATCTCCGTAATATCCCGGACGACAAGTGCAGTTGTATCCTCCCTTGGTATTATTGCAGTAAGCATTGGCACCGCAGTTGTGAGTATTTCTTGCGCATTCGTCTATGTCTATAAAAACAGATTATAATCAGTCCACCTGATGGTTATATTAATCATAAGAAACTCGTGAAAACACAGTTTATGATCAACCCATGGCCAGTCAGAAGAAATACTCGCAAAAAGCATTGTTGGCAGAAACCTTTTGATATGAGACAAACTCTAAGTACCTATTCTAGGAAATATTTAAAAAGCAGAGGACTCAGGTTAAAAATTGCCACATACCAGCATTTCCGGCTCAATTCTAATTCGATCCGAAATGTCGTAGCCGATAGTAAATAAAGAGCCACTTTGTGGATACAAAGAAAGTTCGAAACATTCATTTGTTTTATCTATTTATTTTTATTTCATGAGGCATTCAAAGGGACACCATACTAATACATACATGAAAACTATAAAAAATATATTCTTAACTTAAACTGAGTTGAAATTGAACTAATTAAAACTTGAAATTGTCGGGATATTTGTGAAAAATCGCTTCAAAACGGCGTAAGAAAGTTATGCCTTTCAGTCTTAAATATCGAAGATTATTTTGTGCGAAATTCCATGATCGTACTTGCAAGAAGCGTGGAAAAATTCTGGTAAATCGAAATTGTCCATTGCTTGCTATAACTTACGTACCGTTCTCGCAATGCTCCCCGTCAAATCCAACAGGACACAAACAGCGGTAGCCTTTACCGGTAAAACCGGTTTGACAGGTTGCTTTGTTCTTGCAAGGTTTATTCGCACATCCGTTCTGGGACACGAAAAGAAAACATACATCCAGCAATACTTCCTTAATGGTAACCTGACTGTAAGCTTATTTCCTTCAAGTAAACTGATAATTTGTACCTTAGCTCCATAGTATATATAATCAGGATCTGTCTCCTTATTTCCCTCTCCTTCTCTTAAAGTGGAATTATTCAGCTCACATTTTCTTGTGACTTTGTTAAAGTTGTAACTGACGCAGTTTGGTTCCATGTAGCACAAAGTCCGGCAGGATCTTTCACCAGTGACGTCAACAGTACGAATCACGTGATTTTTGAGGCGCTTTCCATCAACAGTGTGGTAGAACTGTAGCTGGCGACAGGTGCCTGAAAGAAACGAAAATTAATGAGTGCTGATCATGAAAATAGCTTGACTTTCATTAGACAAGACCTACTGTACATATAACGAAAGATTTCTCCAGGTTTTATTCAATCCAGAGCTTACTGTTTCAGCTTTTAACGAATCTCAAAATAACCCCCAGCAACAAACCACTCAAAGGAAATTTCACCAATTTCACCAAGACGCAACTAAACAACCTAATGTCAAACAGGAAATTTAACTTCAACGACAAAAACAAGCAATATCGTAAATTATTCCCACGGCACTCCTAGTTGCATGATAACAAAAAAGTAATTAGCCGGAAACTGGTGCCGGCAATATCAAAAAGGGTTCCAATGCCAATTTTTAACTGATTACTGGCCACAAATTTGAGACTAGCTAAACTTTGAATGGTAATTAAGGATAAAAAGATATCGATTTTTAGCTAGGAGTACTATCATTGGAGTTCCCTCTCACTTTCATTACGCCTTTTTTTTGGCTTCTGTATAAGGCGTTTTTATTTGTCGGTCTATGTCAGTCTTGCTGACCTCTTCCAACAACTTTATTTCTGTGACTGTAAATACGCATTGTTTGAGTTTAAATATCGACTGACTCAATTCTCCATTGATTGTGACCCATTCCAGGACAGGAGTGAATCGAGCGAAAACAAATAGCACTGCACGCTGATCACCGATCTGAAACTGATCTAATTATTCGAAAACACTTATTTATATCCCTTATAAAACCCTTCCCGATTCAGAAGTGCTTCTTCCCTTCTCATATTTATCTCAACTTCCTCGTAAATCCTTAAGCTCAATAAGTATAAGCGTGATTCATATGTGGTTGGTATCTTTAAAAAAAAAACTCAGGAGACCAAAATTGCCAATTAAGTATCACTTCAATGACTAAAAAGAACAACGTTCCAAATAAACACTATGAGCACATTATGAGCCACAAATTTCTCTTTCACTGTCACAAGCAATCAGGAGTTGAATATGTTTTCCTTATTTCTAAATACATAGCATTTGACTAAAGTTTGACTAATAGTTGTAAGAGCGTAACACACGAGAGCCAACATTTTAATAAAATAAGTTCTTAAAACGTAGGTATAATAAAATGACCTTGTTTGTTAACCTTTTTAAGTCTATAAAGAACTGGCATAGAATCATTTGTGAGACTTAAACCGGCCTATCCTAAACATTCTTAGCTGGCAATAACATGTCTTTAGTGTATTATTTTTAATGTAGGCTAGAACGTATATAGCGGAGTAACTATAAATAATTAAATATATTATTTTAGCATAGACCTGTCCTGTCATGTTTACTTTGAAACCTTTTATAACAGGTTAAGCCCATAGATTAGTGAATATGAAAAAGTGATAAATCTGCAAATTACTTAGTGGCAATTTGTTTTTCTATTGCTTATATTTAATTTTTGTTTTAAACAAGGTACTCTTAACTGCTTAAATTGTACCAAGTTTCTTATTGAGAGTCAGGGAACCATCAGATAGGTCTGACAAAACTAACCTCCACTTGGACTGCAAAATTGCCCGTGAACCGGACAGAACAACTTGATTGTAAACCATAAGAAACAAAGAAAGAACATGACGAAAAAATGAAAACACTTTCGTCTGGAGGCTTGATAGAACTGTGCACACCTCGAAACAGCTCCTGTTATTACATCAACCTGCTGACAAGGGTCTTTAAACAAATTATTTATCAGTGGGAGTTGCCTCTCAGGTTTTGACCAATCAGCTCACACCTACAGCTCCAGGAGTAAAAGCAGAAAAAATGAATAATGAATAACGGGTTTTAAAAGAAAATGAATAATGAATAAATTATTTGCAGTTAGAAAATTTGACATTTTGATTGCCAACGGGAATAATAAATTACTGTTCAATGCACCCGTTGATACAGTTCCATCAAAATACTTTAACCTTTGTCACGCGGCGGCCATCAGTTGTCCCAAGAGATTTAAAAAGCTTTGTTTATGCACGTCTAGCCTCGTTCTCTCTAAGAGAACGAGGACTTACAAAGCTTTTTAAATCTCCTGAGACAAAATGGCCGCCGCGTGACAAAGGTCTGTACATTTCAATTCACCACTTTAAAAACGACAGGGAAACAAACTGAACAGAGTTAACTTTCGCAAAGACTTCTGGGACTGTTACTATAGGGACAGGAGAAAAGATTGGCCAATAGCTGACTGGCGCGTCTCCAGTAACGATTTCAGAAACAACTGCGGGATGCATTTCGGCCTTAGTTCTCTTCTCGTTTCTAAAGCGCCGTATGAACACTTGCATAGGTCAATTAGTAAATACATGTACTTCTCTCCCCCAAAAGCAGAATGTGTAGTGTCCTTGTACTTATTTCTACGGTGTAAGGATGTGTAGTTCTCTTTCCGTCTGAAACTTTATAAAGAATGGACCATGGGGTAGAGAAAAAAGTGGCTTGGGATCTGGGGAAAAATCCGTGAACGATATTTTGTTTCATGGGGCCGTATATTAACTAGGCCCACAGAAGAGCACACACTTTTGCCAAGCTCAAACTGAACTAGCGTTTTTGTTACCATTATAATCGCGGCAGCATCATAAACATCATCTGATCGTCATGATTACACAACCGGTTACTTCGGGGTTCAAGGCAAATGCCTGACCCCCGGGCAGCGCAAAATTTGCTAACGCCCGACTCCCGGGACTAACAAGGCAGCTAGACAAATGCTCCGCAGTAGCCCGGGGGGAATGGGCGCAGCTGGAATTAAGAGATGCATTAAAAGGCAAAACCACAGAAACCATTGCGGGTTGCATTTTGGCCTCATTTTTTTTCTCGTTTCCAACGTGCCGTATAAAAAATGGCGTAGGTCGATTAGTAAAAACCTTTACTTAGTCTCCCTCAAAAGCAGAATGTACATGTGTCTACGGCGTAAGGATGTTGTACTTGTGTAGTTCTCTTTCCGTTTTGAAACTTTGTAAAGAATGAGCCATAGAGTAAAGGAAAAGGCGGCTAGGGATCTAGAGGGAGAATTCGTGAGTGATATTTTGTTTCATGGGGTCTTATATTGGGTCCAAAGAGGAGCACACACTAGTGCCAAGCTTAAACTGAACTAGCGTTATTGTTACCATTACAATCGTCATCACAATCATCACCCTCATCATCGTCGTCGTGATTGCACAACAGGTTGCCACAACCCCGGTACTTACTAGGCAGGCAAATGCCCCGCAGTAGCCTGAGGGGCATCGACGCAGCTGGAACTGACTGACACATTATAAAGGCAAAACCACAGCAACAAACTAGTTAGATCAGCCGAATCTTGAGTAGACCTGGAACACTGAAATCTCCAATGCTAAATCATAAAAACAGTAAACTGAACCCCACAGAAGGAAAAGTGAGAGAAAACAAAAATAGAGGGGCTTTCATCTTATATTTGTACTCGTTTTGTTTTAGTCCCCGTTGAAGGTTTGTGTTGCAAACCGAAATATCCGGCAAATATAATTCACCGTTCGATTTTGATTCGATTTTTGTTTCCTTTCCTTATATATCTTTCTCTCACTCTTCCTTCCGCAAGGATCCAGTTTACTGTTGTATCTGATATTTTACTATAGCGATACTCACGCTGACGTCACCTATTGATATTAAGAGTGGTTGTGAGAGAAAACCGGGCAAAATGTTAAAAATGTCAACGGAAGGGGGTCAACAGAATAAGTTCATACTAACATCATAGATAGGTTAGGTGCAGTAATAGACAAATATAATAAACATAGGTTCTTCAATGCTCTTGTATTAGAGATACGAGCATCACTTTATTCGACCCCCTCGGACGCCATTTTTATAAGCAAATTTTCACCATTTTCTGAAACTCACAGAACCCTCAAAATTTAACGAGCAGAGTTTATTTTTTGCATGCGATACAGCACATCATAGAACTACTTTCTGAAACCATAAGAATTGTTAAGCAGCGACGGACAAGACTAAAATTTTCTTATTTCATCTGACCTAAACTCAGTGTCTAAAACGAGCAAAAAATCGGGCATTTTTGAATTGATCTACAGCGCACAACTAAAACGACAGAACAACTCTGACAGCCAAATTGCAGTCTACTATCATCCATGTAACCAAAACACTAATAATCATTTTGGGCCATTGAAACAGAAAGAAATTAGAAAACTCACATTTGTTATAGTTTCCAAGCTTCTTCTTGCAAACAGGCCGATCCCTTCGTGTTTGTTTTAAGTCCTCTTCGTGAATTTTCTTTCATATTTCGCTGTAAAGTATGTTCAGCAGCTGGAGGAAATATCAAAAAGCTCGAAATACTGCTCAGGTTACATTTTGAAAGGGTAAAAAGTGCTGAACGATAGGATGAAACTAGAAAATAACAAAGCGACGCCATCTTGAAAATTCAGCACTCAGGAGGGACTGGCACTAGTAGCTGCGTTCGATATCTAAACACACGGACAAAAACTGCAAATTTTCCACGAGCGCATAGAAAACCAAACCTAACATAGAAATGTAACCAAAAAGCCACGGATTCATATTAGAATTTTTTTTATCGAACTTGGGGTATTACGAACTATTACCAGGAGCGTATGGGCTCCTGATTACCAATAAAAAAAAAAAACAAAAACAAAAAACAAACAAACCAGCTTATCCGCGACCTACTCCAGTCTTATTTCTTCTTCAATAACTTCTTTTAGTTGGATTTAGCTTGTTTTTTTTTTCAAAGGAAAAAGCAAGAAGAACGCCTGATCGCAGGTTAATTGGTGATTAACTGGCATTGTTTCATTCCCTCCCCATTTCGAGGTGTCCCGTGAATGTAGATAATATTAAAGATCTATTTTGTCTCTTTATGAATTACTGAATCACTTAACTTCGCTCTCATGCTAGCTAGCTAGACTTGCTATATATCAAACTCGCGAGTTTCGAAGCGCGTGCGGGCTAACTGCGGGCAGTGGATATTGCTTGCTGTAAAATTTGCAATAATTTTTATTACCAACTGTTTATTAGTAATGGTAACAGGACTGAGTGGAGTCCAATTCGGTCTGTAATCATACGAGTGATTAACAAAATCGGACGACCGCGTAGCGGGAGTCCGATTTGTTTAATCACGAGTATGATTACAGACCGAATTGGACGACACGAAGTTCTGTTACCAATTAATCATAACTTTAACAAAATTTGTGATATATAGGGCTCTTTTTAAATCAAAACACAAGAAATTCCAAGATTTTTTCGCTAGCTATGAAAAAAAAAGCCATTTAAGCGCGCGCGTGATTGCGCGTACTGTCCAATTACTTAGGCATGACGCGTACTGTCCTATTAAACTGTCCTACGGCCAAGAGAGCCAGCGGACGAAGTACTTTTTTGAAAGTAAGCCTTCTAACTGATGATCTCATCGCTGTCACTTCGTATTTCCATAAGGTAATAGACCTTCGAATGTTCACAAGAGCTGTCAAAATAAGCCATTCATAGCGTTTACCAGTAGTATCTGGTTTACCGGAAGGATCTGGAAGGAGCTTTTGTTAAAAAGTACCATTAAAGGAGTTCTTACGACTCTCACTCTGTACCCCTTCCACTCATTGTTTTTTGTGCCGTCACTTCTTTTTCAGAATGCTCTTTGCACGGTCCACACAAGATAAACGCCACGTTTAGAGGGAACGCGCAAATTCTCTTACAGATTACAGTACTGTTTGCAGCTCAAAAACTTTACGGTTCCGCGGGTCGCATGTAAAGAAAAGGCGGATCCGTGCAAGTTTTTGGCCGTTCAAAAATTTGTAAAAGGGGTCCGAGTGTTAACTCGAGTCGGTACCTTTTCCATCATATTGATCATTGATAGAAGTCGCACACCTGGAAGTTTCCAGCCACTAGGTTCCTTTTTGTTTACTGGTGTAGCTGTGAAAGAATTGACATCTCCTACGTCTCTTCGTCACTGGATTTGTCAAAAACACTCTCACTACGGTGTTTAAAAAAGCAGTCCTCATATTTAGAGAAATTGTCAAGGTCTTGCCTTAAATTCAGAAGAGGCAATAATGACAGAAATGGAATTTATCCATCTCCTAAGGAGGTAATTTTCAACGCCATTTCGTTCGTTAATCTTTTCCACGGCGCTGTTGCAAAAAATGCGCGCGCGAGTCATACAAGATGGCACAAAATGTGCTAAAACTAGCACATTTAATGGCTATGATATATATTTCAGGTGCACCCAACGACAATTTTCGGAAAATATCTGTTCGGAAGACGAATTGCGATCTAGAATTTTCGGAACATTTGTTGTAAAGTTTCTAATTGCCTATTTTTAACGGATTTTTACCCTTAAAAGGACACCTAGAATTTTTCGTGAGCCTTTGTTCTGGCTGAAATTTTCGAAAAGGTAAGTTTTGATCCCTATAATTTACTAAAATACGTTTAACAATGCTATGTTTAAGTGGTTTTGAACTATCTTCTCGTTGGGTGCCCCTGATATTTCGATGAAGTCAACCCCATCAGCCCTGAAAAAGGTATCCAGTTACTTGGATACCTTTACGGTTACGGTCTACTACCCCGATTTAGACATATATGGCTCCTGGTAGAGTATAAAAACGTAATTTTGTGCAATTTCGCGGCGTAATTAGCGTTGCTAGATAACTCTGTCCGTCTTCAGGAGCCGGTAAACCACAATGAAAACCAAAAATGTATGAGTAAAGACTACACATCAATATTCATATTAATCTTGTAAAAATTCTAGTATGAGCCATTAAAATTGTTCAATGACATTCTTCACCTCAGACACTCGTGTCAGTCAAGTGTGAATCGAAGTCCCCCATTTTGCCTTTTTGTTCAAAAAAACCTCTGACCTAGCAGCCCGGCTGCATCTTGCGCTCATCACCCGCCCCCAAGGGGTGAGGATCTGGCTCCTTTTTCATAGGAAATTCATAAATTGTCTACTAAAACACTGTGCAATATGGAAGCAAGGCCAATTTAAGCACTAAGAGCTGCTCAGATATCTCAGAATTGGAAAAAAACTAGTGAAAGAAATTGCTCAAATTATACAAAAAATTGCTTGAAACGAAAAAAGTCGCTCGAGATACTAGAAGTTGCAAAAAAGTTGCCGAGCAACCTGTGGAAAGCCCTAGGGAGAAGAGGGAGGGGAGGGGGGTGGGAGGCTACTCACTGATGCTTGGCTCGGAGAGAGTCCGCCCCAAGGTCCAGTCCCTTACCCTTATATATACTATTTTTGACAAAAGGTACCCCTTTCGTGTATCTACCATTGAAAAGTTTTACCCTTCGTAAGAATAAATCGGTAAGAAAGGAGGTCTTCGGGCCATTTTCGTGTAACCTTTAACTGAATTAACATGTAAATGACATTGCCATAAGGCGTGTTTCTTCGAAGCATTTTAATAATAGGCCCTTTAAAATACTTAATGAAAGATTTTCCTCTCCTTTCACATACTTCAACGTGTGATTTTCGTACCCTTTGTTACACCTGATGCTTGAAAGAGGTACCCTTCGGGCGAAGCCTTCCGGACTATGAAAAGTGCATCATGAAATCGGGAACAGGAGATGAGTGGACCTTCGGACATGGACGGTGATTGAAGACTCACGCAAAAATAGATGATACAATAAAGGCGGTGCCTCGCATGGGACGTTAGTCCCGTTGCACCTACCCCCTTTGGGTTTTTGCTTCTAAATTCCTTTTCTTTTCTTTTTTTTGTGTGTGTTGTAGTATAAATTTATATTGTATATTACAGGAGTACCCAATAAAGCTGTGGGAAAAAAAAGATTCCAAAGAAAGCCTTATACGGGATAACTCAAAATGAAGTGAATGAAGAGTAAATGAAGACTGAATAAAGTAATGGCAATTGGTCACCTGTTCACCACACCCTATCACTCCGCCAAAAAAAAAACGACAACACAAAACAAGCTAAATGTAACTAAGAGTAGTGATTGAAGAAGAAATAGGACTGTAGTAGGTAACTGATAAGCCGGTTAGTTTGTTTGTTTTTGTTTTTTATCTATTTGGTAATTCATCGAGGACAAGGCAGCTACTAGTGCCAGTCCCTCCTGAGTGCTGAATTTTCAAGATGGTATCGCTTTGTTATTTTCTAGTTTCATCCCGTTGTTCAGTACTTTTTGCCCTTTGAACATGTAACCTAGGCAGTATTTCGAGCTTTTTGATATGTTCTCCAGCTGCTGAACATACTTTACTGCGAAATATAAAAGAAAATTCACGAAGAGGACCTAAAACAAACACGAAGGGATCGGCCTGTTTGCAAGAAGAAGCTTGGAAACTATAACAAATGTGAGTTTTCTAATTTCTTTCTGTTTCAATGGCCCAAAATGATTATTAGTGTTTTGGTTACATGGATGATAGTAGACTGCAATTTGGCTGTCAGAGTTGTTCTGTCGTTTTAGTTGTGCGCTGTAGATCAATTCAAAAATGCCCGATTTTTTGCTCGTTTTAGACACTGAATTTAGGTCAGATAAAATAAGAAAATTTTAGTATTGTCCGTGGCTGCTTACCAATTCTTATGGTTTCAGAAAGTAGTTCTGTGATGTATTGTATCGCATGCAAAAAATAAACTTCGCTCGTTAAATTTTGAGGGTTCTGTGAGTTTCAAAAAATGGTGAAAATTTGCTTGTAAAAATGGCGTCCGAGGGGGTCGAATAAAGTGATGCTCGTATCTCTAATACAAGAGCAGTAAAGAACCTATGTTTATTATATTTGTCCATTACTGCACCTAACCTATCTATGATGTTAGTATGAACTTATTCTGTTGACCCCCTTCCGTTGACATTTTTAAGATTTTGCCCGGTTTTCTCTGACAACCACTCTTAATGCGCCAACAAGAGACCCATTGGTTCTTGTAACAAAAGATTCTTTTGTTTCACTCGTTACAAATTTGAATAAGAAAAACAATGTCTGCACGGTGGCTAATCGTACCGACATGAAAAAGTATTGGGCACAGTATGAACTGGAACCGCACCAGAAAGGTTGGTTGAGAGGGTATGGTGTAATAAGAATAATACTCACTTCTGAATACAACGTCTCAGTAAGTTCCAGTCCTTGCTCCGACTCATTTACGTACGCTACGGACCGAATACCTGTTCACAGAGACGAAGAGGTGGCAGAAGCTAATGTCCGTTCAAGGTCCAGGGCTTAATACGGTGTTCACTTAATACAGGTAGGTTTCACTGAATTGCATGCATATGGTCAACCCGGCGTTAATCCGTGGGCGAACTGTTTGCTGCAAGAGGACGAGCTACGTACATTTGTTTGTTTTTTTGTTTGGTCTTCAGGAGAGGAATGTTTCAAAGTTCATAGGTACAGCTTTTTGAACTGCACTAGTGGATAAAACAAGACAAAGCAGTTGAATATTGGTGGGCTTCCGCCAGCTTTCGTTGGCGTTTTCGGCCATTTTTGTGACTATAGTTTTATTTGATCACTGCATACTGCATTATCTCAAAATTTTCGGAGCCTAGGGTCTCAGTCTCAGGTATCGAATTTTGAAACCAGAGTCTCGAAGTCTCGCAAAGTCTTGAATGCACCATTCTATACCTCTTCACTGCTGCAGTCGCCTTACTCACCACGATGATGAATGTTAACGAAGGACAACAGCAACGAACTGCAGAGTAATTTTCAGAGACTTTTATACAATTTTTCAACTTTTATATCAGAACTATACCCCATACCAACGCTGTAAATTTACAGTATTCGTTATACTGACGTTGAGTAGCCGGCAGTGTACGTAACTCGAACGCGATGGAAATAAAAGGTTCTCGAGTGTTTTAGTATTACACGCGATATGCTACAAATGAATCCACTGTTCAAGGCCGTAAAGATTTTTTGTTAATGTTTCTAGTCCAATACGGCTCTAGTTTTCCCCGTTCGCAGTTATGTAAAACAGCATTGTTTAGTTCACAAATCTACAAGTACTAGAAAACATAAGCTTGTACTGAAGTTTTAAAATACTTTTTATTCACCACTTCTTATAATCTACTAGTGGCTTTAACGTTAGTAACTATGCAAACTGCAACTCATAGAGATGCACTGTCAGATCGCCTGCTATATACACACACAGAATGTGATCGTAATGAAAGAAGAAGTTCAACAAATTTTCTACCGTGGTGTTTTCTTGTCACTGCACTAAGATGTATCCCACGGCCTTGATGTGCTTGCCTTTATTATCAGCCTGCTGTATATAATTATAGAATGTGATCGTGATGCAAGAAAAACTTCAACAAGTTTTCTTCCGGTGTGTTTTCTTGTCACTGCACCAAGATGTAGCCCATAACCTTGATGTGCTTGTTACCATTATCACCCCCGTGCCTAGCTTCGTTTCCACATGTGTTGTTGTTATCAGGTTTTGCTCCAGTACCAAACCCAACTCTGGAGTCGCAAGTAAAGCAGTCGTCTTGTTCGTTACCAAGTATACCGATTCTTGCTTTAGAAAGGCGAGGTCCACCACTAACAGCATTGAACCCTTCCTTGTTACAGTTGTCCTGCAAGGAGGCCTCAGAACGAATCAGTGACTTCCACTTGTCACGACCCAGTGAGGTGTTGCGGTATTGCCCATCAGCGATCAGTGAAAACAGGGAACTGGCGCTCTCAGTGATTTCAATAAAATTGATCTGGTTGTTAATCTTCATACCGAGGCAGATCTTGGAGAAAGGTGTGTTCCAGTAGATAGGAAGCTTCGTTTCGCTGTCGTCAAACCCAGTCTTCCCTCCAAAAAGGTTAAATGTTTCGTTGTTGCTCCAAAAGGCGTTATCGTAGTGAAAGGTATTCTGTAATGGAAAAAATGGAAGAAATAGAACAGTTGTAATTTTTAAAAAAGAAAGGTCGTAGGTTTCAGTTACAAACGACAGCGGTGTCCTCGTTTTTTCAGAATTAAATCAAAATAAGCAAGCGTTTTGAATGGTCACCAAATAATATTAATAAAAAACAAATACCGCATTCATTCAAAATTAATATAATTGAAAACTGTGATATAATTATCCTTAACCCTTAGCTTGCTTAACCCCCGTGACTCTAAATGATTTGTATGAAAATCTTTTTTGGAAATTTTTTCCTAAGCTTCATTTGGATTAAATTGTAACCATTGTTTCGCAAAATAGATGGAAGGATATTTTCCTTAAAGACCTTAAATATTTTATTAGTGATGCTCCAATTGCCAATTGATCACTTTGTACTTCATCCTTTTTATCAATTGCCAGTTTTAGCTGGCACGCTATCAAAAATAAGTCCAGAATTTGGGAAATAAGAGGAGTTAAACATGCAAGGACTATCGCCAAGATTCAGATCGGTGCAATTTTTCATCTTCGAGATATTAGGAGAAATGTTGGTGTCCATCTGAGAGGCACCAACATGGCGGCCGGAAGCTAACAGAAACATCTGTCCCTGAGTTTTGTTACGAAAACAGGAACTCATCTTTCGTTGGAACTCATAAACATTAAAGTTATACTTTTTCCAATACAAGGACTGTTCAGATAGCCAAATCCCCCCCAAAAAGTCCATTTTTCACCTACATGACAGCTTCCTTGACCGCCATGTAAATGCCGCGTCATCACGTAAAAGCTTAACAATTCAAGAGTAATCTATCACTTAAAGAAGAACCCTTCCAAAGGCAGAACTTATAAAAATATAAGTTTTTAGCTGCCCTAATACTTCATGAAAGTGAAAACTAAAAAGTTTAGTTTGAATGTTGATGACGTCATGTGAAGAACTTCAAATTGCTTAAACGTGCCATTTAAGGCCGCAATGAACACCGATTCATTGATACATTCATAAGGAAAATTTTGTTTCTACTACATCTTTTAAAACGCTTAAAGAGTTCCAAAGTGTGACGTCATAAAAATGAAGTTTCTGAAATCATGGGATTTGTCAGGATATTCTGAAAGAACAATGTCCAAGAGGCCTACTTGCTAAAAATGAGCATTTCGGGGCAAATTGTCTCTGAGATCGTAGCCCAGTTATGCTTAGAAAACTCCATACAAACCCTTCTAAATTATTTTGGGTCGACCAAAAAAAAATTAGAGGGGTTCACATGGAGTTTTCTGAGTATAAACGGCTAACGAGACGTGACGTCATACTGGCAGGCGGACTGTACCACAGATTTCCTTGGGGACACCTCGGGCACAGTTTCTCCCAATACGGACCTCTCAGCCGGTGAATAACATATATTTATTATTCATATTGCGCATATTCTACAAAAATAATCATATGTGCATAAAGAAGTACGTATACTTTCTTTCCATCAATCTTCATAACCAGCGTCCATCCACCAACTCCGCATGTGTCATTTTCAGTAGGGGACACAGTCATGTTGCAATAAATGTCGAAGATATAATCTCCCAAAATCAGTGGGAAGGCTTTGCTTTCAGTTGATCTGCAAAATGAAGGAACAAACTACCTTAATATAAAGGAGACCCGAGGATCGACTATAATCTACAGTTCAATCGCCAGTAAGGCAAATCGGTTTATACGCCAACTACTAAGATGTCTCTCTGCTGATGTCTGTACGTACTGTAAATGTATCTGAAGTTTTGCATTTTGACAGCTGTCAATTAGGCTATTTTGGAATGGCGTAAATCAAGTAACAAAATTGACAGGTTACAAGATTTTCGGACCTGGTCGGTGCCTTCTGTGGGCATCCGACCTTTCAGGGCCATAACATGTCGACACATTTCTTCATTTTATGTAAAAACCTAAAAAAAAAAAAAAAAATTGGTGTTTTATAATCAACTCACATTTTCTTGTCAAAAAGATCTTTACACGATGAAACTGTTACAAACTAAAAGAAGGAAGTTAATCAATAGATATTCTGGGATGCTTCAACGTGCGAGTCATCGTATATCCAGTTGGTCACATTGATTACTCCGGATATCACAAATACCGAATCTAATAGTTATTTCATTATTCATATTCACTTTTTTAAAGGAAATTATAGCACACCGTCGCACCAAACACAGATTACTATTTTACAAAATGAATACAGGTTGCTCTTGGAAATCATGATTTGCGTGCGCAAACTACTAATTTGACTGATTTGTTAGTTATCTGCTACAGATAATCTGAAGGTTGCGTTGATATCCAAAATTAGCTGTAGGCTTCCAGTCAATGAGAAGACAGATAGTAAGTGAGTGTAATGTATGATAACGTAATTTATCAAGCATCTTCTTAGTCGATATAAAGTCTGCTAACTCACCTGGTTCACAGTTCTTTCCATCTCCGTAATATCCCCGATGACAAGTGCAGTTGTATCCTCCCTTGGTATTATTACAGTAAGCATTGGCACCGCAGTTGTGAGTATTTCTTGCGCATTCGTCTATGTCTATAAAAACAGATTATAATCAGTCCACCTGATGGTTATATTAATCATAAGAAACTCGTGAAAACACAGTTTATGATCAACCCATGGCCAGTCAGAAGAAATACTCGCAAAAAGCATTGTTGGCAGAAACCTTTTGATATGAGACAAACTTTAAGTACCTATTCTAGGAAATATTTAAAAAGCAGAGGACTCAGGTTAAAAATTGCCACATACCAGCATTTCCGGCTCAATTCTAATTCGATCCGAAATGTCGTAGCCGATAGTAAATAAAGAGCCACTTTGTGGATACAAAGAAAGTTCGAAACATTCATTTGTTTTATCTATTTATTTTTATTTCATGAGGCATTCAAAGGGACACCATACTAATACATACATGAAAACTATAAAAAATATATTCTTAACTTAAACTGAGTTGAAATTGAACTAATTAAAACTTGAAATCGTCGGTATATTTGTGAAAAATCGCTTCAAAACGGCGTAAGAAAGTTATGCCTTTCAGTCTTAAATATCGAAGATTATTTTGTGCGAAATTCCATGATCGTTCTTGCAAGAAGCGTGGAAAAATTCTGGTAAAACGAAATTGTCCATTGTTTGCTATAAGTTACGTACCGTTCTCGCAATGCTCCCCGTCAAATCCAACAGGACACAAACAGCGGTAGCCTTTACCGGTAAAACCGGTTTGACAGGTTGCTTTGTTCTTGCAAGGTTTATTCGCACATCCGTTCTGGGACACGAAAAGAAAACATACATCCAGCAATACTTCCTTAATGGTAACCTGACTGTAAGCTTATTTCCTTCAAGTAAACTGATAATTTGTACCTTAGCTCCATAGTATATATAATCAGGATTTGACTCCATATTTCCCTCTCCTTCTCTTGAGGTGGAGTTATTCAGCTCACATTTCCTTGTGGCTCTGTTAAAGTTGTAACTGACGCAGTTTGGTTCCATGTAGCACAAAGTCCGGCAGGATCTTTCACCAGTGACGTCAACAGTACGAATCACGTGATTTTTGAGGCGCTTTCCATCAACAGTGTGGTAGAACTGTAGCTGGCGACAGGTGCCTGAAAGAAACGAAAATTAATGAGTACTGATCATGAAAATAGCTTGACTTTCATTAGACAAGACCTACTGTACATATAACGAAAGATTTCTCCAGGTTTTATTCAATCCACAGCTTACTGTTTCAGCTTTTAACGAATCTTAAAATAACCCCCAGCAACAAACCACTCAAAGGAAATTTCACTCAGTCGCAACTAAACAACCTAATGTCAAACAGGAAATTTAACTTCAACGAGAAAAACAAGCAATATCGTAAATTTTTCTCACGGCACTCCTAGTTGCATGATAACAAAAAAATAATTAGCCGGAAACAGGTGCCGGCAATATCAAAAAGGGTTCCAATGACAATTTTTAACTGATAACTGGCCACAAATTTGAGACTAGCTAAACTTTGAATGGTAATTAAGGATAAAAAGATATTGACTTTTAACTGGGAGTACTATCATTGGAGTTCCCTCTTATTTTTATTACGCCTTTTTTTGACTTCTGTATAAGGCGTTTTTATTTGTCGGTCTATGTCAGTCTTGTTGGCTTCTTCAAACAACTGTATTTTTATGGCTGTAAATACGCATTGTTTGAGTTTAAATATCGACTGACTCAATTCTCCATTGATTGTGACCCATTCCAGGACAGGAGTGAAACGAGCGAAAGCAAATAGCACTGAACGCTGGTCACCGATCTGAGACTGATGAATTATTCCAAAACACTTATTTATATCCCTTATAAAACCCTTCCCGATTCAGAAGTGCTTCTTCCTTTCTTATATTTATCTCAACTTCCTCGTAAATCCTTAAGCTCAATGAGTATAAGGGTGATTCATATGTGCTTGATATATTTTAAAGAAAACTCAGGAGACTAAAATTGCCATCACTTCAATGACTCGAAAATGAACAACGTTCCAAATAAACACTATGAGCACATTATGAGCCACAAATTTCTTTTTCATGTGTCACAAGCAATCAGGAGTTGAATATGTTTTGCTTATTTCTAAATACATCGCATTTGACTAAAGGCACATTTTTAATACTGTTTTATAGTTATAACAGCGTAACACACGAAAGCCAACATTTTAAATAAGTTTCTCAAACGTAGGTATAATAAAATGACCTTGTTTGGTAACCTTTTAAAGTCTGTAAAGAACTGGCATAAAATCATTTATGACATTTAAACCGGCCTATCTTAAACATTCTTAGCTGGCAATAATATGTCTTTAGTGTATTATGTTTAATGTAGGCTAGAACGTATATAGCGGAGTAATCATAAATAATAAATTATATTATCTTAGTATAAACCTGTCCTGTCATGTTTACTTTGAAATCTTTTATAACAGGTTAAGCCCACAGATTAGTGAATACGAAAAAGTGATAAATCTGCAAGTTACTTAGTAGCAATTTGTTTTTCTATCGCTTGTATTTAATTTTTGTTTTAAACAAGGTACTCTTAACTGCTTAAATTGTCCCAAGTTTATTAATGAGAGTCAGGGAACCATCAGATAGGTCTGACAAAACTAACCTCCACTTGGACTGCAAAATTGCCCGTGAACAGGACAGAACAACTTGATTGTAAACCATAACAAACAAAGAAAGAACATGACGAAAAAATGAAAACACTTTCGTCTGGAAGCTTGATAGAACTGTGCACAACTCGAAACAGCTCCTGTTATTACATCAACCTGCTGAGTGGGTCTTTAAACAAATTATTTACCAATGGGAGTTGCCTCTCAGGTTTTGACCAATCAGCTCACACCTACAGCTCCAGGAGTGAAAGCGGAAAAAATGAATAATGAATAACGGGTTTAAAAAGAAAATGAATAATGAATAAATTATTTGTAGTGAGAAAATTTGACATTTTGATTGCTAACGGGAATAATAAATTACTGTTTAATGCACCCGTTGATACAGTTCCATCAAAATACTTTTACCTTTTTTACGCGGCGGCCATTTTGTCTCAGAGAGAGTTAAAAAGCTGTGTTTATGCACGGCTAGCCTCGTTCTCTCCAAGAGAACAAGGACTTACAAAGCTTTTTAAATCTCCTGAGACAAAATTGCCGCCGCGTGACAAAGGTCTGTACATTTCAATTCACCACTTAAAAACGACAGGGAAACAAACTGGACAGAGTTAACTTTCGCAAAGACTTGTGGAACTGTTACTAGGGACAGGGAAAAAAAATTGGCCAATCGCTGACTGGCGCGTCTCCAGTAACGATCCCACAAACAACTGAGGGATGCATTTCGGCGTCAGTTCTCATCTCGTTTCTAAAGTGCTGTATGAAAACTTGCGTAGGTCAATTAGTAAATACATTTTACTTCTCTCCCCCAAAAGCAGAATGTAAAAAGTATGTAAAAAGGCAGGCAAAAGCTCCTCAGTAGCCCGGGGGGGGGATGGGCGCAGCTGGAATTAAGAGATGCATTATAAAGGCAAAACCACAGAAACAAACCACCGAGACCAGCATAATCTTGCGAGTAGACCTAGATAATTGAAATCTCCAATACTAAATCATAAAAGCAGTAAACTGAACCCTACGGAAGCGAGAGTGAGCGAAAATTATGTAAAGAAAGAAAACAAAAATAGAAGGGCTTTTATCTTGTATTTTGTACTCGTTATCTTTTTTAGGCCCCGTTGAAGGTTTGTGTCACAAACCAAATTATCGGGCAAATATAATTCACCGTTCGATTTTTGTTTCCTCTCTGTCCTTATATTTTTCTTTCTCTCACTCTTCCTGCCCCAAGGATGCAGTTTACGGTTTTATCTGATATGTTACTATAGTGATACTCACGCTGACGTCACCTATTGATATTAATGCGCCAACCAGAGACGCATTGGTTCTTGTAACAAAAGATTCTTTTGTTTCACTCGTTATAAATTTGAATAAGAAAGACGATGATTGCAAACAGTGATGTCTCCTATACCGAACAGCTAATCATGCCGACATGAAAAACTATTATTTTAGGCACAATATGAACTGGAACACTAAAAAGGTTGGCCGAAAGGCTTTGTTGTACTAAATTCAAAACATTTACTTCCGTAAGGTCCAGTCTTCGCTCCGACTCATTTACTTGCGCTGCGTACGGAATACCTGCATGTTTACGCTGACAGAGTGGCAGAAGCTTGTCCGATCAAGGTCCAGCACTTGATTCGGTGTTCGCTTAATACAGGTTGCATTGTATTGCAGGGTCAAACCGGCGTAAATGCGAAGGCGTTTTGCCGCGATGACGAGCTACACTCACTGATCAGGGGTATAGAAAGGTACCTAAAAAATGCGGGTCTCGGAAAATTTCGATCCACTCTCAAAATGTTGGAAGCGCTTGTGATAGGTCTCGAAGTCTCGTTTCCGGGAGATTTTTGCGTCTCGGAGTCTTGATCTTTTTTGCGGACGGGTCTCGGAGTCTCGGATATGTGTTTTTTTTCTTTCCGTTTGGTGGCAGGAGACGAATTTTACAAAGTGCATGGGTACAGCTTATTGAAGTGAACTAGTGGATCGAGAGTAAAACAAGAGAAAGCCGTATATTGGTAGCCTTCCGCTGGCTTCCGTTTGCGTTTTCGGTCATTTCTTTATAGTTTTATTTGTATTATTACCTCGAAAGTTTGAGTCTCGGGCTCGGAATTGATAAAAACGCTCAAGTCTCGGTCTCGAATTGTCAAACCACTCTCGCAAAGTCTTGAATTTACCATTCTATACTTCTTCACTGCTGCTTGTCTTATGATGATGAATATTAACGAAAGGTTAATAACAACAAAAACTAACTGCAGAGAAATTTTCATTGACTTTAATCCTTTTTATAAATTTTAGATCAGAACTATACTCCATAAAAACATTGTAATTTTACAGTATTCGTACTGTGGTACTCACTGAGCCTGGGTAACCTGTTTGCGTACCGCGTCAGAGAAGGAAATAAGCGACATAAACGGGTTCTCGAGTGTTTTAGTACGCTTATGCTGCCAACGAATCCACTATTAGTCTTAAAGGCCCTAAAGATTTTATCGGACTATTGGACTGTTTCCAGTCCAATAGGCCCTGTTACCCGCGTTCGCAGTCACGTACATGTATACAAACAACATTCGATTTGTCCCAATACATTGTGTCCACAAATCTACAAATACTAGAAAACATACCGTGGTAAGTTAATTTAACCGCGGCAGGATAATACTCGGGGTCTCAAAATAATTATGAGAGGTCTGAAAGGGAAGAAAGGTACTTACTTTGCCTTGCAAACGGCTAGACGTTCGCGAGGCTCGGATGAATATACGTAAAATGGCGGTCCTGCCGTCTTCAGTCACGGGCGACGAAAAAATGGTGTCCTCAATTAGTAAGTTCGTGCTTTATACTACTACATGAGAAAATTCTGCAATTTTATTGGCTTAGAGTAGTCGTATTTCATCTTGGTTTGTAATACCTACATGTGAAAATTACAAACCTTGTGTGGGTAGTAGTATAAACAAATAATAGCATGATTTGCACGTGATATTTCAAAATTGTCGCAAAATTCACTCGCCTAACGGCTCGTGAAATTCCGTATAACAATTTCGAAAAATCACTCTTAGTATTTATGCCAAATATCACTAGAAAACATGCTATTACCAATACAAATACATTGACACTAAAATAAAGTGCATTTTATTATTTGCTTATTTACTTATTTATTGCTTTTTTATCATTCTAAATCTGCTATACTGGCTTCATTGCAAGAGTGCAAACTGCAGCTCATAGAGATGTACTCATCTGGTGGATTTCCTGAATGTATACAGACAGCATGTGATCGTGAAACATGAAAAACTTTAACAAGCAAAATTTTCTTCCTTGTTGTTTTCAGGACTAATGTCACTGCACCAAGATGTACCCCATGGCCTTGATATGCATGTCACCATTATCACCCCCGAACACTGCTTCATTTCCACATGTGTTGGAGTCGTCGGGATACCCATCAGTACCAAACCCGATTCTGGAATCACACAAACTGTAGCAGTCTATTTCATTGTTTCCAAGGATACCGATTCTGGCTTTTGAAGTTGCTTTTTCGTCACAGTTTACATTGAATCCTTCCCTGTTACAATTGAGCTGCAAGGAGGCCTCTGAACCAATCAGTGACTTCCAAGTGTCACGACCCAGTGAGGTGTTGCGGTATTGCCCATCAGCGATCAGAGAGTACAAAGAGTTTGCCTTCTGGTTGATGACAATAAACTTGATCTGCTGGCCGATCTTCATACCGAGACAGATTTTCGAGAAGGCTATGTTCCAGTAGGAGGGAAGTTTTGTTTCTTGGGTGTCAAACCCAGTCTTCCCTCCAACCAGGTTAAAGGTTTCTTTGTTGCTCCAAAAGGCCGTATCGTATTGAAACGTTTGCTGTGATAGAAAAAAGAAGAAGGACACGAAAAATTTATTTACAAAGATAAGGTTGAAGGCTTTTATTTGTCTTTTCAAGGCGAGCTGGTGAGATTCATATAAAATTTGGTACGTAGCCTTTTTTTCAGAATTAAATGAAATAAGCTTCCGCAGGAGCCCCAGCATGGCGTAATAAACAGTTTACTGAGAGTGCTTCATAATGAGACCCATCTTGCTAAGGTGTGAATGACTCATAAATAAAATATTCTTTTGTAATTTCTCCTCCTCCAATCTATGCTATAGCGCTTAAGAATAGATGAAAGTAAATCTTCCTCGAAGATTGATGCACATAATGATCCCTTTTTAGCTTCATCTTTTTCAGCCAATTCATTAACACTTTGTTTTCAAATTGCACCAAAGTATCATTTTTAATGTAGTGCCGTCTGCGAAGGTAGTCTAAATTTAAAAATACTTAATTTAAATCCTTCAGATTCTAATGCAGAAGCCCAATGACGTGTTCCTATCCCACTGTTATTAAGTGCTTCTTAAAGAAGACACCAGGATTTCGTTGTGGTAAAAAAAGTAAGATAAACTTGAATGACCTTTTCCGGCTTATCAAAAAAACCAAGAGAGGATAACGGGGACAGAGAAGGCATCCCCCATACACACCCTATTCCATAGGTAATTCGTCTCGAATCATTTTTAGAATCGGGATAAAGTTACCTCTCGCGCTGCATGGATGTTCGTCAACAAAACGAATAGCAATGGCAATATCGCTCTCCGCCATTTTGTTCTGCGTCAATTCGTGAAGGACGCGTGGCTCTGAGCGTGGGTCATCCACGCGGAACACATTCGCGCTATGTGATTGGCTGTTGTCTAACCCCCTTGGGATCTGTGGTCTTAAAAAAAAACTCGCGAAGAATTACCTATGGAATAGGGTGTGTATGGGAGATACTTTCTCTGTCCCCTTTATCCTCTCTTGAGGAAACTTAGTACTGGTCTGATTCCGCTGACTGGTTCGACGCGTCCTAAGTTCGACCTCTGACCAAACAGACGATCTTAACTTAATTTAGGTATCCAAGTTTGCGGGTCGAATAGAAGACAGAACTCTTTAATTTAATAAATAAAGGATTGATCAAACCCTCCAGTGTGTCATGACAAAAGTGGATTCTCTATGTCATATGTGCACACGTGAACACCTTAAATCAAGTGCCCATATTTTATCCAAGTCATGATTATCTCGTCAACTTGTCGATGTCAGTCGTTGTACGTCGTGCATTCTCGTTAAATAAATGCATAACAATGAGCATTAGATGCTCCCCGCGACCTTAAAAGCCCCAGGGGTAGGGTCCGCTTTGAGGTTCAACCTCTTACCTTTTCACAAACCATTTTTGACAGGATAGGTGCCTTTTGTATACCTTCTATTGACAAATGGCACGGCCCTTTCATATGCCTAGTTCTTTACATTCCTTTTAACTGCTGTAAACGCACCTTCTTTTAAAGTGAGTGCATTACAAAACCAGAAAGTTCTCTCCTTTTTTTTCCACAGCCATGAAATGCATTTGTTAGCCCTTTTGTTTCCTTTTACACCAAATAGCCAAATTCCCTACCCTTTCATATACCTCACAGTGGCGATAACCAGAAGCCTGAAAAAGGTACATGTACCCCTCTAGCTAGTAATTCACGTGGTAAAAAACCATCATGCTGGAGAGCAGGAAAAACACTGGCACAAAAAAAGGCAAAAAGACTCAATTAGTTATTCATGGCAATTTATTTGTCTTGTCCCAGTACGTCTCCAGCATGGCGGTTTTATACCATCTCAGGAGCCCATGACCACGTGAATGACTAGCTGCAAAGGTTTGATGTGCCATTATATATTACGCGCCAAGAATCAGTGAACCGGAACCAGGAAGAAAAGTTGTCTTCAATGGTATAGATAATGAAAGCGGCATGAAAAACAACTTGCATAATTCAGTTACGGTGCATTATTTCTAAATGACATAGAGGTTGCCGCCTATTCCTTCTTGAAAATGAATAAAACATTTAACATTTTTCTAATATTTAGTCCACCAATCAAAATACCTCGGAACCAAAGAAGGATATGACGCACATTATGTAAAATAAACAGTGACATCATCGTAACCAAATAAGGACATGACCCCTTCAGGTTAATCACTGCTCAAAAGTAACTAGGAAAGTAAAGAAACCTTCCAAACTAGTTTAAAATCAATTATGACCATACATAACAAACCTAAAACCTGTCAAACCGATTTAACAATCAAAAAATAACTCTTTGACGTTATCTTAATGAGATTCCTCCGCATTTCTCTCACGAGATAAAGACATTTAAAGGCTCTGACGGCGCTTATCATCGGTGCTTATGTTTTCTGCGCAAACTAATAAGATTCCTGGGCAAAAAAGGAGTAAAACATCCTTGCTATACCACTTAACACATGGGCACCCGGCCTTCGATCTTCATCTGCGAAACTGTGTTCATTCCTATATCGGCCTTTCCCAGTCTTAACAACACAAGACGGACGGATAATTACTGCTACTGACCTAGATATACCGTGTACTACAGTGGTCTAAATAAAATGCTCAAGTCCTTCGTTCAGATTGCAATGTTATTATCCACTGTTATTATGGGCAATGTTGGAAGAGCGTATACCTTGTTTCCATCAATCTTCATAGCCAAAGTCCATCCACCAACTCCACATGCGTCAGTTTCCGTAGTGGTCATGTTGCAATGAATATCTAAAATGTCATCTCCCAAAATCAGTGGGTAAGCTTTGCTTTCATTTGATCTACAAGGAACAAAATATCTTAATAAGGGAGATCCTGGGACAAAAATAAACAGTTCAGCCCAATTGATCGCTAGTAACGATCGGCTAGTGTCTCTGGCTTGTCACGCAAACCTTTAATTGCGTGACGAGCCAAAGGACTAAGGACTGCTGGAGGACTAAAACGGCTCACAACGATCCTTGTCGCGGGGAGAGCAAGATTGCGGAAGGTCGTCGAAGTTAAAAAACGTTTTTCTGACTTCTTTAGTTAACACCTCCAGCTTAAATGCCAATTCTGTCCATAATATCATCAGAAAGCAATGTCTAAAAAAATAAATATTACGCAAAAGCAATTAAGCCAAGTTCGTGGCGCGAAAGAAATGTATATAGTACGTATGGACGCAAATTAAAGTAGTAGACACTGAAAACCTAGCTAATACTGAATATATCGCAATGGTGTCGACAACACTGACCCGATGATCTTGCTCAAACTTAATTTTATCTTATTGTTGGTTTTCACATGACGTCACTAAAGTTCAAACTGTAAAACAAGCAGTACTGCAATTTTACTTTCATGACGGATACGTATTAGAGCAACTAAAAACTAATATTCACACAAACTTTTGCTTCGAAAGGATTTTTGGTTTTGTGGTAGAGTACACACTGTATGCTTGAATTTAGAAGCTTATGCTTGACGAGGCATTTACATGACGGCCGAGAGACAACGGGAAATTTTGAGAAAAAGACCTTAAAACAACAACAAAGCATGAATAAAGGTTTCTGAATCCATTTAAAGCATTTTGGGAGATTGCTGGGGAAAATTTATCTGTTCCTCACTCCCAGCAAGACTGATGGAAGAGTTCCCAGCCAGGAAGGTGCATCTACAACCTGCAACCTGACTTGCTCGGACGTTTCACAGTAGACGTATGTCCAGACATTACTGACCAGTTTGGGTGTGGTCATAGGGAAAAATTCGGACCTTCAGTGGGGAGGGGGGATTAGGAAAAACGGTGTGGCCCAAGGGCGAACTTCACCCCCTTAGTGGGGGAGGGGGGGTTGGGAGGGGGAGAACTAGGTTAGCAGCATAACAGCAGGAGCCTATCACCGTGATGGCAGCTATTCTAGACATCAAATCCCCTCAGACACTCTTATTTGTCTTTTTCCCAGCAACACTTTCCTTCCAAGGACATATTATTTCCTCTACATCTCCCAGCCAGCAGAAATTTGCGGAACAGATCGATTGGGTGCCCCTAGGGAGAGCTGTCAAGTAGGTTAAAAAAGTGACTTATTTCGGGCTATTGTGCTATCTGAACAGTTCGTGTATTAGAAAAAGTATTACTTTAATGTTTATGAGTTCCTTGAGAGATAAATGCAGGCTTTCGTAGCAAAACTCAGTGACAAATGTTTCTTTCGCTTTCCGGTCGCCATGTTGGTGCCAATCCGAATGGGCACCTACATGACGTTTTCATACAAAGCTCTATAAATTTGGGTAAAACATTTCTCCGGAAATCGCGCATATGAAATATCGCTCTGACTTGAATCTTGGCGAGGGTCTTTGCATATTTACCTCCTTTCATTTCCAAGATTCTGGACTTTATCTGCTGTATGTAACAGTTTTGACTTTTAATTCGATCAGTTTTGGTTGCAGTGACACTGAAAACCCGGCAATATGTATCTTTTGTCTGTATGTGATCATACCCAGCGTAGTCAACCAAGTGCCCTTTTCAGGTCTGTGTTTATTGCTTTTTTGTTCCCACTCAGTGTGGAATACCTGTGGTCATCAGAATAGGGCTTCTCAAATATTTTTAGTAGCGCTTCTAGCTTACGTGTAGAGGTGGTGTGCATTTTGTTTAACAACATTCATGAAACAATTTGTTGATTCGGAAGGAAGAGTTATTCCAGTAGATTTGGAAAAAGGCAATTAAATCAATTAACTGCGTATTGAAGGTAGCAGTAAGTTGAAGGTTTTCTTGCGACACCACCATCATCGCATTTACCAGGAATAACTTCGAACAATTGCAATCGATATATCATAATGACAGCTGATAAATCACTCATATTTGGATCTCACTCGACGGGCAAACCAAGCACAGTTCGGGCGCATTCAGCTGTACCGACTTATTTTGTTATTTTAAGGGCATAAAAAGAAAACTTTTTATTTTTTTACTCACATTTTCTTGTCAAAAAGATCCTTACACGATGAAACTGTGCAACAAGATAAACAAGGGGGTAATTAATATTTAAGAATTGTCATATAAACCTTAAAGAAAACAAGCATTATTAGAGACCTTCAGAGTCTAATTATTCAGCTTGATTCTTTTGAAAAGATACCTTTAATATTAAAAATACCTTACCATCAATTTCTGTTTGAAAAGAAGACCTACCACCGTATTCAGTTGGATGTGTGTCCATATTCTATATCAAGAGCAATAATTGTGGCTCTTGTCTATATATAAAAATACTGCCGTTTAACCATCATAGAATAATGGCCAAGTAAATTGTACTTTTCGACTGAGTGATTTAACGGTATTGTCTGCTTACATAGTTTTACAAAAATCTTCCAAGTTGATACGAAGCCTGTCATTTTACCTGGTTCACAATTCTTTCCATCTCCATAATATCCCGGATGACAAGTGCAGTTGTATCCTCCCTTGGTATTATTGCAGATGGCATTGGCACCGCACTTGTGGGTATTTTTTGCGCATTCGTCAATGTCTACAAAAACAGATTATAATTAGTCCATCCCAGGTAGTCTATTAAATGGAGAAACTCGCGAAAAGTGTTGGCTGGACTACAAGATGGAACACAAGATGGCGAACTGAAAATTGAAATTGGCAACAATGATCCCATACATGGGACCAGTGTATAGCAGGCTCTTCACACCATTATTCGCTTTTTTCTCTTCAAAAGAACCTAATCACTCTAATCCCAGGCCGATCCACATTTGACGAGGCTAAGAAATTAATAAAACTAAATGCCAAATGTTACATAATTTTCACAGAGTAGAAGGTTCATTAAATTGGCAATCTGCCAACAGTTTAAGTTTCTTTGTAGCACTGAAATATTTGCCAGATACAGACAATTGCTTCCAACAGTACACCTCTTCCGCTATTCTATATTTATCATAAGGGGCAAAAAAAAACTAAAGAACTTACCTAGTTCACATTTTTCTCCACTCCATTGCGGATTGCATGAGCAAGCGAAAGCGTCTTTTTCTTTGTCGAACAAACAAGAACCTCCATTGAGGCATCCAGCCATCAAACAACCCTGCAGAAAATTGCATTTTAATTACTTTAGTAAGCGTTACAGTTTTTTAAAACTGTAACGCTTGAATTTGAACGTTTTCTCCTAAAACATCTGTTAAGACACTATCAGATGTTTAAGGAAAAAAACGTTCAAATTCATGTGATCCTTGCAGTGCGTACTGATCTCTCAACATAACTTTTTTAAGGCACAATGCAAATCATATCTGTACAATATATTTTTTGAACTTAGAAACCAAAATATAAACTCTCCTTGAATTTTGAATTGCACTGCTCATTTTTCTTAACAGTCTTAACTGCAGTTTTAAAAAAAGTAAACCAATTGAAGGCAAGAATACATAGCCGTCAATAACATTTAAAACTTGTCCCGGACTGAAACTGGTGGCAAAAGGAAGTGAATATGACTGGCTCCAATACAAGACATATCCCCGCTTTGGATGCCATTTTTGATAAATGCATCCTAACAAAACTCAACTTTACTGTTTTTCCAACAGAACAGATGTGTGTTAGTTAATAATTGATTTCAACGCAGTTCTTACATCGCGTACGTTGTTGACAAACCTCTCTTCGCCTTACCTTAAGAAACATTGAAAACGTTGTCCCCATATTATCAGTGAGCTTGGTGTCATCATCTGCACTTATTGAAAACTCGTGCTTGTTCAGTTCACAATTGCCTGAGGACTCTTTAAAGTTAGAAGAAGTACACCAAGAATGCCTTAAACATGCTTGACTGCATGCCATTTCATCCGTAGAATCGATTCTCTTTACAGCATAGCCATGTAAACGCTTGTTCTCTTGGGCTACTATGTAGGAAGATCTGGATTCTTCTTCGGCTGCCAAAACTGCTCCAAAGATGAAGCAGAATATGAGTGAGCAAATCATTTTATCCGGCAACCTCTACAATCTTCCAGCGCCGTTTTCATCAACAGGGTGTGTGTGTAACAGAGGGATAAAGGGAAAGGTTTCTCAGGAAATTCCAGACTTCGCTAAAGTCTAGCATAGTGCTTATTTATGTATTATTTTATGCCAAGCACCAAAAAAATGTCAGTTTGTCGCGGTTTTAATCGGATTTCTAATTCTTGGTATAATCCAAGATGGCGATCATTGTTGGTGACGCGATGGGCTTCCAGCAGCGCTATCACCCGTAAAATGTACCTCATCTTGTTGACAGAGAAGATCAAGGGCTTTCCACTGAAGAAAAAAATCTTTTCAAAACCTCTAAGGAGGGTTCTATCAACCCCCCTCCCCCCTTGTACCACGGTAGGGGTATGAATTTGCGTGTACGTCCGAGGGTTAAATTCTAATGCGTTAACGAAAAGTACAAAGTTTTCTGAGAGAATCCACTTTTGAGCACAACACAACCAAATCCAAATAGCAATACCAAATAGGGCAAAAAATTCGGCAAAATATGAGTCAGGGGAACCCAGCGAGAATGTAGTTCAAAACCACTTAAACATAGCATTGTTGAACGTATGTTAGTATTTAAACGGTAGATATAGGCATATTTTTATGGGCCCTAAAATTTTTTCATCTGTTCCGATTTCCTAGCTGAAAGTCTAGTGATCCGAAGTATAGGGATCAAAACTTTCCTTTTCGAAAATTTCAGCCAGAAAAAAGGCTTCCGAAAACTCTAGGTGACCTTTTTAGGGTAAAAATCCGTTAAAAATGGGCAATTATACCATTTTTTAGATGTTCGAAAATCCTAGGAGAGGCAGGCAAGCAAGAAATTTTACAACAAATGTTCCGAAAATCCTAGATTTTAAATCGTCTTCCGAACAGATATTTTCCGAAAATTGACGTTGGGTGCCCCTGATGACTGTTAGGTTTTATGATTATAATGAACTAGAAGTCGCAAACGTTAGTTACATGTCAAAACCGAAGCAGGTTGGGAAAAGATAAAAGAGGACTTTAGGCGCTCGATGAACACTTGTGAATATATGGAATCTAAATTAAAACCCGCCAGTTCTATGACAGATAATTTACGACCTTAAAAGTTAAAATCATAATTTTGTGTGCTATCAAAACTGATTAAAAAAGAAAACATAGTTTACATCCACAGTCCTCACTTAGATCGGGCAAAATTTTAGGAGCTCTTATACATTCTCTCCTAACGCACTCACCGGAATTTTTAGTTACCAAGGAAAGTCATATGTTACATACAAAGCACAAGAAGTCATGTCAGTCTATGTCCTTCTATAAAAATAAAAGAAAACTAACCTTCCATTTGAGCAAAAGCCGCATTAGGTATCACAGAAAGCAACGGAATGAAGGGCAACGAGCAAAAGTAAAAAGAGAACATCGCTGATTGGTGAGGAGACTCTTGGAGAACTCCGTGAAATTGAGAAACCTGACAAACTCTGTAAAACACGGAGTCTTTTCCAAAGCGATAGGTGTCCTCAAAACCATCAATTTATATGCAATATTAGATGTTAATTATCTATGAATTTCTCTTTAATTGTGTGTGTCGCTTCTGGCAGCCAGGCTAATTAGAACATCAGTCAAACCTGAGTTGTTATGTCTGATCAGCGCGTCTGTTGTATTGCATACTTAGTAAACAATCTTTGGAAGCTGAGAGATGTTTACCATTTACACAAACCACCCAGGTGGAAATCTTGTGCACAGATATAAAACTATTGAAAATTTTCAAACGAGGTGCATAATTATGGTCTCAGTGAAAATGGTAAATAAAATTTCACGTAGTTTGAGAACGAACCGCTACAAATTATATCCAAATCGGCTGAACAGACTGAAAAGGACACAAAAATTACTTCGTCTTAAATCTTCTCTGAAGCTTGGAATGACACAAACAACCGGAATGTTCAGTTTTCCCAAGTAAATTGTAAATTACACAGGTGTTCCACCCTGAGCTGTAAGCCTTTTTGACACTTTAAACAGTAAGAAGAAATTAAAAGTAGAACATAAAGGCGTATCTGAAGTAACTTATAAGCTCAGTCGGTGTTATTTTTTAGCTCTATTAATTCATTTCTGTCGTTAGTGTTATGACAATACCCAGCTGAATTTTAGCTCTTGCCTATTTAAAATTTGCTTATTACTCGGCGTTAAAAAGAGAGAGTTAATAGAGAAACACTAATTAAAGGAAGTTGTTTCAAATAATTTATAAGCTCGAGTTTTCGCTATAAATAAACCTGCTTAGAAATATAACTAGCTCAAGGCAAAATGTTTATTTAAGAACGAATGTCGCTAAGGATTGAGCAAAATAATTGGAAATGGTCAAACAAAACCTTCCCTCATACTTTGTGTGTAGTTAGTACTTCAGATGACACTACTAACTGGCATTTGTTTGACTTCTAACAAAAACCTGCAATGGGCATCAGGGGGGGAAGTTTGAGCCAAAATTGCACTTTTTGGGACAATTTTCTCCTTGAAAATTGGAGTTTTGTTTGGTAAATATTTCAGAAAGCAGACTCAATTTTTCTCTAGGCCCCCACTGACGGTCCCTGTACATTGTCATTTACAAGGGCGGGAAACGTTTTTTTGACAAGGCTTAAAAATAGACATTTTTGAACCCCTTTTTTTCTTACTAACACTCCGATTTAGATCAAAATTGAAACAGGATGTAAATATTTCACCCTTTGTGAACCATTCCATGCTTAGAAATCCGGGGGCACTCGATACATTTTTGCATGCCAATCAAATGAAAATGTATACCTGAGACAAAATAGTAAATTTTCGCAACTTTTGTTCGCCGCTATCTTTCTTTTAAATCACGTCTTTGGGGCGATGTTAAGCAAGAACGTTGGATGGTTCCTATAGATTACATTCCTTTACGTTTTAGAGTCAGTTATTGGGAGACGCTTATTTAGTTGCACATATTTACATTTTTTTTGTTTTAACTTTGTGGGATTATTTGACGCAGGGGACCAGTCGCACAAAATGGTTTACGCTCTTCATCGTTTTACGCTTGGTATCTACTGTTAGTATGACTGTGAGCGGGTCCTGTAGGGGGAAGCGGGTTTTGCCAAATCCCCGGCACAAGAGATTGCGGCACATGAACAATTTGCGCAAAAGGAAACTGGGCACTATTATGCTTTGCAAAGCAGATACAGTTGACTCCCGATAACTCGAACCCTCGCTAACTCGAACCTCGCGCTAACTCGAACCAAAATCGATTTCCCCTGGATTTTCGTCATACATTCGGTGTAATTTTACCCTCGGTAACTCGAACTCCCGCTAACTCGAACCAACTTTCGTTTCCTCTCAGGTCATTTTCTATATAATTTTACCCTCGATAACTCGAACCATGTTATGAACCCTTAAAAAGTGGGGAAAAAAAGCCGTCTACTGGCGTCCGAAACATTGAATTTTGGATTTCCTATTGACGTGTTGTAGGAGTATCGTTTATACTAGTGGAGGCTGATGTTAGAGACCTTAAGATACCCCGATATCGGTGTACGGGTACGGGTAGTGTACCCGTACACGTAAAATGTTCATGTGCGTGACTATTTCGATTAAGATACCCGAAGAACAAGCACGCAAAATTAACTTTGTACATGCATGTCGCTTAATGCATACAAAATCTCCCTCAAATTCTACACTTCATATCTTAACAACAAGCTGCAACAAATAATTCATTCATACATAAGCTTATTGAAATATCATAGACAGATTTTAAGAAACTTGGCGGGAAGTCCCTCGACCGAAAGCTTGTTATCGCAAACCCCGCCATTTGATCGAGGCACATCACCAAACAATTCCTTTGATTGTCAACTTTAACAGTGACTACCCCGGAAAAACGGCTGGTTCTACCGGGTAAGGTCGATGACGTCACCACAAAATGAAAAAAACATGGCGCTACCCGTTACCCGTACACCCATTTCGGGGTATCTTAAGGTCTCTAATATGGCCCTTCATGCCGCGATAATACGACTGAGCCCGCTGATACACGAGGGAGAGCAGCGGTATAAACCATATATAGTCGGCGATCCCCGGATGGTGTCCCTGCTTAACATAACGAGTAGCCTCTGTGACCCCCCCCCCCCCCCCCCCCCCTTTACCTCTTTGAAAAATCCTGGCTACGCCCCAGGTCTTATTCAAGTTATCGGATCTACAGTCACACTGTGAGTAGAGACTGTTTTCACACCAGAAAAAAAAAACCAATAGATTTGATTTCTATGCTAAGTATAGAACTTTGTTTCCGAAGCCAAAGACTAAGAAAAGTAAGCAATATCGTTACCCTTCTCCTTAAGCCTGGATAAGAGTGATTGTTCGTTTACCAAATGAAACGAGAATACGGTAACATATATTGGACGATGCAGACTCTGTGAATCGTATTAATCTTGTCCCATCTCAGAGCTTTACATGATTTTCTCCGGGAAACTTTTCTCAAGGTGACCAATAACAAAATATAATCTACTAAGCTGCACCGAAACCAGCTAAACTAACAGCCATAATGGCTCTTGGCTAAACCACATAATTGCCACTTCAGGCGCGGATCTATGATAAACACTGACCGATTTTCTGAACAAGCCCCGAAGATGCAAGGTTCTAGGGGCATTCAGGGGCAAGCACTCCCAGAAAATTTCCTGGTTTCTGCCGGGGGCGGTTTCTCCCTTATATAAGCCATATCTGAGGTATGTGCCGCCCCATCGGGTAGGGTTTTTGCGCCGTTTTGGTCTGACAACGGGTGTACACTTTGCCCATTTTGGTCTGGAATCGGGCTGGGTTTTCGAGGGAACTGCGGGAGTGTATGAACATTTTTATCGGTTCAATTCCAAATGAGTAATTGAAGAAAGAGAAATATACGAATCCTAAATATATTTTTAATATATAATTATATATTTTTGTGTTTGATCCCTAACTAAGTAATGATAACAAGGCCTTTCCAGATTCTGCTCGGCAACTTTTTAGCAACTTTTAGGATTTTGAGCAACTTTTTTGTCAGAGAGCAACTTCTAGCAACTTTTCGGAAAACTAGCACTTTTTTGGTAACTTTTGGACCAAAATGCTAAATAACCCCTTCTTTAAAAAATAAACAAGTTAAAATTCTCTTGGTTACCGGTGACTTTCTCGATGAGCTGCCAAATTTTCAAGCTTTTTCAAATCGATACTTTTTCCGAGCTTGAAGAACATTCAGGAAGATTTGCCGAAAAAAAAAGTTGTGTTTTATGTAGGAATTTCATCAGTATCTATAAAATAAACAGAACATTACATGGCCGCTTGGGGATACGAATTTTATCTTCTCGTGCTGACAGATACTTTCAGCACTCGAAGATAAAATTCGCATCCCCGTGCGGCCATGTAATATCCTCTATATCCGCGCCACAAAAGCAACAAAGAAATGAATTACAAAAACAGGTTTGCAATATCAGAAGCGTTCGCATGCCAGTTTTAAGCAACCAAACAACAATATGGCATTAGCTACAACTTTGAATAATACAAGTTAAAACTAAAAGATAATGTCTTAAAATTTTTCATCCCTGTTTGTCGCTGGTTTGTACATCCTTAAGCCCAAGAAGTTCAGTGGCAAGTTTTTTCGAAGTCAGTTAAAATAAAACTGAAACATGGGATTTATTTATCAGTTTTTAGGTAAAGCTAAGACAAATACAAACAGAACAGAACAAATTAAACAGGAACAGAATAAGCAGCCGTTTGCAAAATCCGAGTGACTTCAATACCCAGCGCATACTCAACAACCGACAGTATACGTAAATACTCTAACTTATTAATTTTCACTACTATCATTCGAAAAGAAAAGTGACTGAAACGTGTTATCCTTCAATTCCTTGCCAATGAAGTTAGTTAATGAAGTTTATTGTCAGTAGTCGGTATTGAAAAGGTAGTATTTAAGCCATATTTAATTAAAGACGCGTTGATGTAACAGACTTATATTAAATCATCAGACATTCCTCGAACTAATATATAATAAAAGACAACTTTTCCTGTTAACCATTTGTAAAATGTTCAAACGTTTTAAGCTGAATGAAAATAACATAAAATGATGTACTAAACGCTTATTAGTTAAAAAGATCCTTGACACTCTCAGGTGGCACAAAACCCCTATATTGATTCTGTCCTGAGTCAGATGAATAACTAAAAATAGCTTTCAGCTGTATTCAGTGCAAACCTTTCTTCAACCTTTACTTTGAACAAATCTATTTGCATTTGTTTCGCTAACTAACCTGATAAACGTCATAAGTTTGTGAGCTAGCTTGGCAAATTGGCTTTTATCGCTGGTTAAAGTACCAAGTGTTTTTAACTCCACTTTAATTTTTAAACTGTTCAAAGTTTCTTGCTATCATATAGGCGTGTGAAAAATTCAGGGACACCCAACGTCAATTTTCGGAAAATTTCTGTTCGGAAGATGATTTGCGATCTAGAATTTTCGGAACATTTGTTGTAAAATTTCTTGCTTGCCTGCCTCTCCTAGGATTTTCGAACATCTAAAAAATGGTATAACTGCCCATTTTTAACCGATTTTTGCCCTAAAAAGGTCACCTAGAATTTTTCGGGAGCCTTTTTTCTGGCTGAAATTTTCGAAAAGGTAAGTTTTGATCTCTATAATTTTCGGATAACTAGACTTTCAGCTAGGAAATCCGAAAAGATGAAGAGTTTTTAGGGGATAAAAATATGCCCATATCTACCGTTTAAATACTAAAATACGTTTAACAATGCTATGTTTAAGTGGTTTTGAACTATATTCTCGTTGGGTGCCCCTGAAAATTTATTTTTTTTAACTAACCTCCAGCTGGACTGCAGAATTGTCCGTGAACCGGACATAACAACTCAGTAGCAAACCAGAAAATAAGAACAAATAACATAATGACAAATGTTAGAATATTTTTTCGAAAGTTTGAAAGAACTCATGCACACCTCCACAAAGGTTCTGTAATAAATTCAACCTGCTGAGTGCCTTTTAAGACAATAAGCTGTTAGACGTCAAGCTTATTGTTCAAAGACTGAAAGGTAATGCCCATTGGTAAATAAACTATTTATTCACCAATGGGCGTTACCTTTCAGTCTTTGAACAATGAGCTTGACAGTTTAAAATTAAATTTCTAACCTTCGTAATTTTTTTTCCTGCTTTAATCCATTGTTTTGATGGATTTCTTCAATTTCTTCCTCCTTGCAAATGGAACAGACTAAACATTTAGATTAGTCCCTTTCTACACATTCCCATAACTACATGCCTCTAAAGAAAATTAAAATGAAGCGTTTTTGAAGAGTCCATCTGACAAACCCGTTCAGAAATTAACTACACGATGGAAAGAAAATAGCAATATCAGTTTCAAGTCAGGACCCGCAGAGCAGTTTTCAAAGTGCGGGGGCTGATCCACCTCTTTTGAAGTGTAGTGGGGCGGGGGGAGGTGGGGGTTCAATTCCAAATGAATAATTAAAGAAAGAGAAATATGTGAATCCCAAATAATATTTGATTAATTTTTGTGTTTGCGCCCTAATCTAAGTAATGATTAAATAATTTCTGCCTAACGACCAGGTCTGAAAACGGGTGTGGATTTTAGAGGTCCGAGTCTGAAAACGAGTGTGGATAATTACATTTTTTGGTCTGAAATCGGGTCACCAGGGGTTTCGTTTCAGGCGGGACGCCGGACGAAACGTCCGGTTGCTTGACATGTAACGTTCGGTAGTTCACACACGAAATAATTATTTTTTTAAGTGTGAAAATCGTTTTTTTTTTTTTTCATTTATTTTCCAAAGAAAGACTTGATTCTTATTTTACTCACTTAGTTATGTAATGCATACAAGTTTTTACGTACGCTTTTCGGGACAATTTTTCTTTAAGTTTTCCCAGAAAAAGATTGTACAGTGTAATGGGAAAAAAAGATCGTTGGGCCGTGTTTGGACGTAATGATGATCGCCTTTTTCCCGAGAAATATACATTAAAGTCCTCTTTGCCCGAAAAGCGCGCGTAAATACTGACCTAGTGCCGCCTGGGCATCCCATAATACTCCTTAAATCTAATAAATTCAATATGGCCGCCGTATCGGTAAAAAGGTCTACTGCCGCCGCAATTGTTCTTGTCTGAACAGAAGCCTTATTCGGTATGAATTTTGTGGCGGCGCAAAAGCTATCCGGAGCCTAAGTTTACTTTTATAAAACAGCGGACGAATTTTCGACCAGCTGAAAAAAAGATTGACTGGACACTTTGTTCACAAGACCGTTCAACATATTCGCTCTGTTTACACGGAACTTGGTTGGGCTGGGCCTAAGTTTTCGCACGGTTAAGGTAATTCCGTGTGAACGTTGTGAACGTATGAATATCAAACCAAAATGTTGCAGCTGCCTACACGACGAAAAGATCTTTTTGACAGTTTTCTCATTTCTCAAAGGTTGAGTACTCAGAAAGAAATAGCTTTTGGAAACAACAATACTATCACCCTTGACAACACCTCTCAACATCTCCTTTAATACGCTTTTGCGACCTGTGTATAAGTTTTCTTGTTGTTGTTGTAGTTTCTGTTTTTATTGTTTTAGTATTACATGTATTATTACTATTATACTACTGCATTAGAAATTTCTGCAATTTGATTGGCTTAGAGCAGTGGTATTTCAACTAAATTTGAAATACCTACATGTGAAAATTACAAACCTTTTGCAGGTAGTAGTATAAACAAATAACAGCATGATTTGTACGTAATATTTGGCATAAAAACCACTCGTGATATTTCAAAATTGTCTTCAAATTTCACTTGCCTGACGGCTCGTGAAATTACGTATAACAACTTTGAAATATCACTTGTGGTATTTATGCCAAATATCACTACAAATCATGCTATTACCTATACTAATTTTTTTTTTCTTCTTTATCCTTTTTTTAAAATATGTGGTAGATAGTAAATAATGTTAGATAATAATTTGTGTAAATTTGACAATTACTGTCATTGTTTTGTGATTTTCTTTTTTTTTTGTTATTAATAATAAAAAATGAATTTCAAACTGGTCAAAAATTCATCCGTTGCCGTGCAAACGTAGTGTAAGGGCCCGATTACCTGAGCGTGTTGGCCCTGGAAACGAGCGGCGTTGGCCCTGGTCAAAAATCCAGTCTTTTCATAGTCACAATCAAGTAGTATAACATCCGAGGTATAACATTTACCAAGACATTTAGGATCATTATTCGTTTCTGGGAAACTGTCCACCTACCCCTCCCCTTAGCCAACATTTTCCCTTAAGTTTCCCACAAATGTATGATGAACCGACTTGTGATTCATGTAAACACGTGATGTTTACCCATCTTTAACCGTTGTTTATGGCTTCTTACATATATTGTAGGTGTGTTAAGAAATGGAGTGACCACGCTAATGGTTCTTCTTTTGCAGTATAGAAATGCATGAAAAAATATTAAAACATAAGGTTGTAAGTAAGTATCTTAATACATCTAAATCTATTATTATATTAAAGCATGTTTAAGGTTGGTATACAAACTGCAACTCATATCAGACAACAGAGATGTATAGGCCAATTTCCCGATGTATAAAACACATGGTATGTGATCGTGACAAATAAAAAACTTTGACAAACATATGTTTCGTTTGTGTAATTTGTTCTCACTGCACCAAGATGTACCCCATGGCCTTAATGTGCTTGTCGCCATTATCAGCCTTGTACTCAAAGAGTGCTTCATTTCCACATGTGTTGGAGTCGTCGGGATTTCCACCAGTACCAAACCCGATCCTGGAATCACAGGATTCGCATTCGTTTTCATTGTTAAAAAGGATACCGATTCTTGCTTTGCTGTCTTGTTCATGGTAACTCTTAGCGTTAAATCCTTCCCTATTACAGTTACGTTGCAAGGAGGCCTCAGAACCAATCAATGCCTTCCACGTTTCACGACCCAGTGAGGTGTTGCGGTATTTCCCATCAGAGATCAAAGAGTACAAGGAGTTCGCCCGCTTGTTGATAACAATAAACTTGGGCTGGTTGTCACCGATCTTCATACCGAGGCAGATCCTAGAGAAGGATGTGTTCCAGTAAGAGGGAAGCTTGGTCTCTTGCGAATCAAACCCAGTCTTTCCTCCAGTAAGATTTAAGGCTTTTTTGTTGCTCCAAATGTCTGCATTATAGTGGAACGTTTGCTATGACATAAAAAGAACGAGAAATAGAAAAAATGTAATTAGAAAGAAAAGATTATAGGCTACTACCTCCTCCTTCAAAAAAACAAGATTAATGATAGCATGTATCCTATCAGAGGAAAAAATAGAAAGAATAAGCAGAGGTAAATCAGTTACAAAGAAATACGTTCAATAATGTTTAGTTATTCACCGAATCATGGTAACTCTTTGGATTTCACCCTTTGATCGTCAATTGCACAAACGTGCAATAAAACAATGGTTAAAAGCGTCTTTAAGTTCACAAGACTACACTAGGAGTTCTTAAGAGACAATAAACTCTGAATCTCTTTAACTTTTTCCTTCGTAGCTACGGTTAGGAACAACTCTTACACTCTCAGCGGAATCAAGGATTATTACATTCGATTACCGAGCATTATTTTTTGAAGTGAATTTGTGATTCTTAAAGAACCAGACAACAGCGCACACAGTGCAAAAGAAAAGACTAACAAAGACAAGGGCGTCACACATCCACACGTTTTGTAACGCTGAAATCAGTTCCGGAGGGAAGTGCATGTTATAAAGTTTTTTTATAACGAGTTTCGTTATCCACGAGAATCAATGGTTTTGTATGATAAAAATTGAAACAGAAAGGTGTCTAATGGCATTGTGGCCTTAAATGACTTCAAGGTCACAGTTACAACAATGGATAAGTTAAATCGCGGTTGGGTCGCGGTTAAATCGCGGTTCTACATTGCGACCCTTTAAACCCGTACGTCCTTTCAGATCTCATGTATGAAATTAATCATCATCATCACCAAAACAATAATTAATAGTCAGTTTCTTGATTTAAAAAAGAAACGAGCAATATTGGAAGTGCGTATACATTTTTTCCATCAATCTTCATAACCAGCGTCCATCCACCAACTCCGCATGTGTCATTTTCAGTAGGGACCACGGTCATGTTGCAATAGATGTCAAAAACAGTATCTCCTAAAATCAGTGGATAGGCTTTGCTCTCGTTTGATCTGCAAGGAACAAGATACCTTAATACTGTAAAGAAGATCCAAGGACGATAATCTACAGTTCAATTGCCAGTAACGAGTGGTTGGTTCGTCAACTACTAATCTGTCTCTCCAGAGACGTCTCTATGTACTGTAGGTATCTGAAGATTCACCTGTGGCACCACCACCATTAGCCTTTCACGCTATTTCGTCCTTCCCCACAAACGCCTGCTCAACCGAGCACAACATTCCTTTCCCAAGCTTAGCCAATTACATGGTACTTTCGAAGTTCTGGAAGTTGACCTTGACCGCAGGGTAACACAATAATTACTCGATCAGCATGAAATACTGGGAAAGCTTTATGACCTCTAATAAACGTTAGACTCAGAGTGGCAAAAGTAAGATTTAGCCAGATTTTGTATGCTCCGTGCACTTCATAACCTTAGCGAAGGAAAGAAAAGAAGGAAAACGGTAACTCTAGGGTCACGTTTTCATACTACCACGAGCTTATGAGTCGTGTTTAGCCTGTTAACACTTTATTTCAAAACTGTTAATTGGTCACGCGAATAATACGCGAATAAAACAATGGGAAAGGAATGTTGTTCTCGGTTGAGCAGGGGTTTGTGGGAAGGGACTAAATACGAGCTCCCCAGAAAACGCCTGAGTGTGAGGCTACACCACCATCATATGTACTGGGAATTATCATTCTAAAATGTTAAGTTAAGCAAACATAAAAGTGGGACCGGTCTGTTAAATACAAACCATCTGATTTACTTGAAAAGTTTAATTAACCAATGCAGTTGAAATAAACGGGGGCACCAAAAGACCGACTGTTTCCAAATACGCCAGAAGTGTCTCAGATGGTTTTCTCTATGCTTTAGAAGCCTGTTTGGTTAATTTGGAGCTGCCCCGAAAAACTATTTATCTGTTCGAATGTCTTTTGGAACTTTGGTCATCACGAAAGTTATAAGTGACTTTTTCGTCTCATCCGAAAGTGTTAGCTACCCTTATAGGTCTGGTCGAAAGTTTAAGGACATGAAGGAGCCTTCCTTTCATTAGAAACTTATATAAGGGGACGTTTTGTCTTTATACCGAAAATTTTAGGAGACCTTTTAATAACAATAATCGCAATATCTTGGTATTAAAATGTGAATAGCTCAACCTCCGAAAATCGTTGTTAACCTATTGGAAAACCTCCGAATATTTTAGTCGAATAGAACGGTAAACCCGAAATTGTTAGCTTTTCTCAAGCTTTATAAATTTCTAGGCAATATTTGCTCCTTCGAACAGCTATTTTACAGAAAAAAGTCGCCGGGTGCCCTTAAAAAAATTACATTTCAATGAGTAGTGTACTCAAGCCCAAGACACAGTTCTGTGATACAGGTCAGTGGGTGATACATTTTGACAGCTGTCAATTAACCTATAGTTAAATGGCATATATCACGTGATAAACCAAAATTGATAGGTTGCAGGATTTTCATACCTGGACGGTGCCACCCGGAAGTACCCGACCTACCCGACCTCTCAGAGTCAAAAAACAGGGACATTTTTCGTCATTTTACGTGCTAACCTAAAAAATATAAATTGGTAGTTTTTACTCACATTTTCTTGTCAAAAAGTTCTTTACACGATGAAACTGTCACAAAATAAAAGAAGGAAGGTTATCAATAGAGATTCTAAGATGCTTCAACGTGCGAGTCATAAGTCGTACATCCAGTTGGTTGGTCGCGTCGATTACTTCGGATATCACAAAACCGAATCTAGCTAGTAGTTATTTTGCATGCGCAACGTACAGATTTGTCAGCTATCTGCTAGCAGATATAATCTGTAGATTGCGTTTATTTTCAAAATTAACTGTAGGCTCTTAGCCAATGAGAAGACAGATAGTGAGTGTGTGTGTGTGTAATGCAGTAAGTTATAACACAAATTGTCAAGCATCATCTAATTTGCCGTGATACGAATGCTGCCATCTCACCTGGTTCACAATTCGTTACATCTCCATAATATCCCGGATGACAAGTGCAGTTGTATCCTCCCTTGGTATTATTGCAGATGGCATTGGCACCGCACTTGTGGGTATTTATGGCACATTCGTCAATGTCTACAAAAACAGTTTGTTATCAATCTATGGCTATATTAATCAGAGGAAAAACATGAGAAATTCATGGTTGGTACCTACTCCGGAAAACAAAAATACAGAAGACTCAGGTTGAAAATGGCCACACACCAGCATTTCTCAATTCCAATTCGATCCAGAACTTCGTGGACATGATATCTTGAATGTCAAATGATTTATTTATTTTATCTGTTTATTTCTATGCCCATTCAAATTGACTATACAAAAACTGACGTAAAAACTGTAAAAAATATTCGAACTGTAGAACGAGTAGAAACTGCACTGAAAGTCTGAAACTTCAAGGCGTCGGGATATTTGGGAACTTGAAATCGCTTATAAAACGGCGAAAAAGTTAAGTCATGCCTTTCAGCCTTAATTTTCGAAGATTATTTTGTGCGTAATTCCAGCGTATTTTGCAAGAAACTTGGAAAAATGGTGGTGAATCCAAATTATCCATTATTTTCAATAACTTACCATTCTCACAGTGATCCCCGTCAAATTCAGCAGGGCACAAACAGCGGTAGCCTTTACCTGTAAAACCGGTTTGACAGGTTGCTTTGTTCTTGCAAGGTTTATTCGCACATCCGTTCTGGGACAAGAAAAGAAAACAGACATCCCTTAATATTTCCTTGGGCTGTAAGCTTATTTCCTTTAAGTAGATAATTTGTACCTCAGCTTCACAGTATACATAATCAGGATTTGTCTCCATTCTTCCCCCTCTTTCACTTAAAGTGGAATTATTCAGCTCACATTTCCTTGTGACTTTGTTAAAGTTATAACTGACGCAGTTTGGTTCCATGTAGCACAAAGTCCGGCAGGGTCGTTCACCAGTGACGTCAACAGTACGAATCAAGTGATTTTTGAGGCGCTTTCCATGAACAGTGCCGTAGAACTGTAGCTGGCGACATGTTCCTACGAGAATTAATGAAACTTTTAATTAGCACTATAAAATAGGTAGCTATAGGTTGTCTTTCAATACAAGACCTATTGTAAAGGAAAGATTTCTCCAGGTTTTATTCAATTCACGACTATTTCAGTTTTTATACTACTACATAAAAAATTACTGTAATTTGATTGGCTTAGAGCAGTGGTATTTCGGCTTAATTTGAAAGACCTACATGTGAAAAATTACAAACCTTTTGCGGGTAGTAGTATAAACAAATAATAGCATGATTTGTAAATGATATTTGGCATAAATACAACTCGTGATATTTCAAAATTGTCTCAAATTTCACTTGCCTAACGGCTCGTGAAATTACGTATAACAATTTTGAAATATCACTCGTGGTATTTATGCCAAATATCACTACAAATCATGCTATTACCTATACTAATTATAACTAATCCCGAAATAATCCTAGCAACAAATTTCACTCAGTCTTTATGAAATAGCCTAATGTCAAAGGAAATTTAACTCCAAAGAGAAAAACAAGCAATATCGTTAATTTTCCCACAGCACCCAAAAGTGCATAGTTAAACAAAACGCAATTAGGCTGAAACAGATGCCAATATCAGAACGGATTCCAATGACAGTTTTAAGTGAATATAAGCGTGAGACCAAAATTGCCAATTATCACTTCACTGACTAAAATGAACAACGTACCAAATAAACAGCTGGCTGAAAAAAAAAAACAGTATTACTCCATTTTATGCCCACTATGTGTCACAAGGCAAGCAATCAGGAGCTGAATATGTTTCCCTTCTTTCTAAATTCATTGGATTTGACTGAAGACCTATATAGTTATCACAGCGTAACACACGAGAGTCAACATTTTATGTAACTTCTTTAGGTATTATTAAAGCAGTTTGTTTATTAACCTTGTGTACACTCTAAAAATAGTTGAAATAATACATTTATGAGACTTAAATCTATCCTAAACATTCTTAGTTTGTAAAAATATGTCTTTAGTGTATCGGTTAATAAAACGTAGGTTACAACTATCTAACAAAGTCATAAATTATTTGAATAATTTAGTGCTGAACTTCCTTTCACCTTCACTGTGAAATCTCTA
>NC_133207.1:28869178-29121678 GCF_958299795.1 Porites lutea
ATCGTTTGTGCTTCTCTATCAGGCGTTAAATTTTATAATGGACGGTGGACACAACATTGCAAAGCTAAGGTCACGCATGCAGTCTGACGGCAGTTTTTCATGTCTTTGAATACATTTCTCCTCTGTTTCTAGAATTACAACGAAAGGAGAAAGTAGAAGAGAATAATGCCTCCGTTCCATCGAATATACCTAAAGTGCAAACTTCTAGTCGAAATGAATGGAAACATGATCTTGGAAAGGTGATCTCGAGAGAACATCAAGTCAACCGCGAAGTCCAAGGTGACACGAACGATTCAAAGTGTAGGAAAACAGAAACTGAACAAGCAGCTCAGGGAAACAACTCTCTAGACTTAAAAACAAGCGAGCAAGAAAAGGGATCGAGAAATGAAGTCCTAGGAAAAGATATATCTACACAGAAGAAGCGAAAACGTTGCTGGACGTGCAAGGCCAAACTTGAACTTGCTCAGAGAGAACTGGGCAATTGTAGATGTGGTAAGTACACCAAATGATCGCCCTTTATGTAGTGTACATGTATGATGTCGTTGCGTCCTTGCTCAAACGAAATCTGGTGCCACTTTTCGCCTGGGCTGGGTTGTTCAAAGCTGGGTTAAGATAACCCAGGGTTAGAGCGAGATTTGAATTCAGATTTGAAGGGATAAAAAGCATTTCAGATTTAATTCTTTTTGTCTACAAGTTGATGATTGGAAGCTCTAAATATAACAGAGAAAATTAACCGAGAAAAGGCTTTTGAACACAAGAAAGAGAAACCCGGGTTAAGCGCTAATCGGCATTCGAACAACTGATTCCAGGACCCTGGGGATGGTCTATATTTTATCCACACGGGACACCCACCCCCCGAAGGATGACTAGAAACTGAATCTTCAAATTTTTGTTGCGGCCCTTTGAAAAATGAAATCCGAAGGGTTCGTTCTTTGCATGTTGGCACCTTTGAAAAATTTGTCAGATCACCGCCCCCCCCCCCCCCACCCCCCATTTGAAAACCTGTCATCCTTAAGGGAGGGGTTTGGATCAAAAATGGAATGTCCCCTGGACAGAAATGCAATTGACCCATAAAAGTTGAGCTTGGACATAAAACTGTAACAAGGATGACATTCATTTTCTTGGGCTCCCATAAGAATTTTTTTTTGGTGTTTCTACAGGTGATTTAATATTACATCTTTAGCCCTTGAAAAATGTAAGAAAGAATGCAATATGCTTTAACTTATTCTGGTACAAGATTTTGGTCCACTGAAAATTAAAATTACTCACTGTCCTGCTGGATTCCGTCTTAAATATTTTGGGCCCTTGAAGACAGAAAAAGTGAAAATTTCCTTACATTAATTTGTTGTGCAGTAGGGCAAAGGGAAGAAATTCTTACTTCTAGTGTTATGTCCTGTGGCAAAGCTTGCCTTTTACTTGGTATCCTTAAGGTGATTCCCTAGTAAAAGAACCTAACATAGATTGTAGATGAAACTTGGTACACTGATGTAACAAGTCAAGAAGATGATAAAAAGGTAATAAAAAGTGGGGGTCACTGTGCTCGTTTTGACGTCACAATGCTGACAAATACAGCTATTTTGGACTCTTTGACAAAAACCGTGCGCAGCCCAAAACTAGACAGAAAGGAAAGATTTTTTCAATGATGCATGTGGTATCGCACAGAATTTGACTTTAATGTATTGTTTATCCACTTATGTATCAGAAAAATGCCTTTTAATGCCCTTGTTTTTACTTTACGATCCAAAGTAGATTTAAATTGGACACGCGCTATTCGACACGTGATAGCTCAATCCGTACAATTTAGTAAAATTGCCAAAAAACTGAACATAGATTGGTGCCAATTTTTTTCTCACTGAAAGGAAGCACTGTCCTTATTAAAATCATGAAATAAAAAAAGGGGGTCACTTTACTCGTTTTTGCGGTAGAGCTGCAGAAAGTGCGCACCAAACGCATTTTCCTTGATTTTTGAGAGAGGACTGGGGCGAGTTTCAAAATAGAATGTATGCGAAAGGGGAAAGAAAGTGTTAAAAAATCCGTTTTTACAGAATTTATATCGAGATATCACATTTAGGACACAATGTGATAAAGAAAGCGTTTAAATGAAAATCAAAGTGAATAAGCACAAATTAAACATCCACTATCGAGGTTCTCCATGAGGAAGTCGAACTCAGCAACACGCGTACTGCTTACATTATGCACATTCCCACCACATTGAGCCTCACCTCGGGAAGAAGCAACCGCAAGCAAAAATTGCAATGGCATTTCTCTTTGGTCAACTTCATTTTAATAATGTTACTTCACATGCTCTTTTTTACGGAGGCCATCTTGTTATGCGCAGTAAGAGATGCGCAGTGCAAAACCAGGGAATCACTTTTAAGTCCATTTTACCTCATTCTTTCTTTTAGATTTTGTCTTCTGTCAATTGCATCGATTGCCAGAGCAACATAATTGTGTTTTTGATCACAAAGAAAGTGGGCGTCAAGAAGCAAGAAAGAAGATGGTTAGTCCAGGGCCAAAGAAAGTAGGAAGATCTTTTCAGAGGATAGATGAATGAAGAACAGATGATATTAATCCTTGTGGTTGAACTCTTATTATCTGGTGTTTGTTTAATTTTGAGCACCCAAAAATCTTGGCACAATATTTTTTATTTTTGTGCAGCAGGAGTGATCACATTGATCAATGCTAGGAGAATTCTGTTTATTTTCATGTACCGGCAGTTTATTATATGGAAACTTTTAAAGTAATAATTTGATCAAAGGCAACTTCCAATAAGTATTTTCTTTCTTTTGTAATTAGATATGTAGTTTTGAATTTCCTTTTTAAATTATTTTAATATGCACTTGTTTTTGCTGAGGGTCTGCAGAATGCTGATAAGCATATCTGTCTCGAAAGAGCATCTCAACTTGTGTATCAGGCTTTGAGATCAACAAGACCTTAAGAAACTACAAGTTGAAGGTGACAGGAATTTCAAACTATCGTAAGCGTAAGATAGGTTTAGTGAGCAAAAACAATAATAACTTCAAGCAAGCTCTCCCAGGAGCTCAGGTGACAGAGGAGAAAAAAGAAAGAAGCTCTCTCCCCTTTCTCTCCCCTGCCCCCAGACTTGTCTAGAGTCCCCTGGCAGAGAGTTTGTATACAGGCTAAAGCAAGAACTCTGTGAGTGTACATCACACTTTTCTGTGAATTCCTTTGCTATTCCTGTATAACTATGACATTTTATGATTTTCTTGAGAATGTGAATGCCATAAATTTAAATAAATGATTAAATCAATTTTTAGGGTATCTGATCTCATACCACAAGCATGCTCTCTTCAGCTCGAACTTAATTTCTGAGTTACTTATTTAAATAACTGAATTTTGATATCAGAACTTTGTGAAGAAGTTTGAGTTGACACCGAGTCAATGACCATTTCATGGGCATCACCATGTTTGAAATGCAAATTCTCTAATCCCACACCCAGTGGTCACTGATAATTTTTTACTTTCTCCTCTTGGTTCGGAGAGTAAAAAGGGGTTAAGCATTGAATTTAGCACCAGACAGATGACATTCGAAAGCCCTGGCTAATCATTGTAGAGTGGAGTCTAAGCAAGGCCAGTAAATATGCTTGTGTTCACCTAAAAGGATGGACTAAAGGAAGGAATTTCTTTTAATAAAATTAAAGAGAAGTCTGGGGCTGCTACCGTATCATTCAAACATTTTGTATTCATTTGATTTGGTCGGGAACATTTTATTTTAATTAGGGAATTTTGAAAACCAATTTCTATGGCAACCATGTTAGGGGTAATTATTGCGCTAAATCCTTGACACAGTAAATAAGATATTCCAACTAAATGCATAACAATACAAAATAAAGGTGTTACTAGCTTTTAATCAAAATTTCATGACAAAAGTTCAGTTACAAAAGAGACAACGTATTTTCCATGAGACTACTGGTGGCCTATTACATCACTCGATGATAAAGGGTCAAATTGGCTTCATCAACTGAAGAGACAAACTAGCATAAAAATTTGCTAGCATAAAGGGATTGAAGAGTTGCTCTTTTCACACATGTAAAAAAAAGATTCTCCCAAATAAATTTATAAGGCTAATCACTATTTCTATTGAAGCAGTCAATGTGAGTGACTAATCTACTTAACTCAAATGTATAAAAAACATTAATTTGCCTCTTACATAATTAAGTCTTAGATGAAAAAGCATTTAAAAAAGGAATAAGTTGTGACAGTCATGAGAAAAATATAGCCTGCAAAAAGAGGTATTTATTTTACATTAGAACTGATCACTGGAAATTACAATTCAGATTTTCTCTCTATTTTTAGTAATTCAACCTCAAAAATCAGGGTAGCTCCACCTGTAAAGGAAAAAAGAGATATATATATATATATATTATTGAGATGCATGGACCAAGGCCCTCAAGTCTTGATCTAATGAAAACATCTCCATTTGATTCACAAGCATTTCGGGTCTTCTGGTTTGAGCAAATCCGACTAACCTGGCTTTGTTTAGTCACTATCAATTACAGAAAAATTATACTGGACTCTAATCAGTCCTGTTTCAAAGTGCAAAAAACTAAATATATTAATTTTATTCATCTTAAAAAATTCAAAGCAAAAAACTTACCAGGAATCTTAGGAGGAGCTCCTCTATCACCATAACCTAGAAGATGACAGTAAAATTGGAAATAGGTCATTATACACATATTTCAATGGAATGAAACTGAAAAATGACAATGAAGTTGGAAATAGGTCGTCATATAGGCAAATCGTTGCTAACGTCATTGTTCACATTTTTCCTCATTAGCATACGACTTAACTCATAGAAGCTGTGGCCGTACATATGAAGTAAATGCAAAAGTTGAAAGAGCTGATTAAGTTGAGCAATTTGCACAATTTGCAGCTCCTTGCAAACAATATTGAAGGAAATATCAGCCATCAAAAACTGTGAAATTGCTGGGCGGCAAAAAAAGTTAGCAAACCATACATTCTCTGTAAAATTTCGAGTGTTTAGAAGAGAATTTCTCCGAAACCATTCGGTGTATTGGGCACAAATTTTCACAGATAACTGACACTGTTGTGCCCTTTCAATGTTCAGAGTCTTTATTTTATTAGCATCATCAGATAGTGATAAGCATATGTTAATGAGGCAAAAAGTGTAAACAAAGATTTGCCAAAAAAAAAAGGATACAGTCATGTAAATGTACAACACAGTTAAAGGGACAGGTTCACAGTTCAGCGCATGCTCATTAATCAAATCAGGACAGTTGATAGCCAATCAGATTTGAGAAGTTTGTTATAGTTATGATCGTAGTGAGTAACACAGGGTCACTCTTTTGAGCTCTTCAAATTCCATGACTTTTTCCATGACCTTTTTAAGTTTTCCAAGACCTTAGGTTTAGCTGTCACTTTCGAACTTTCATTTTAAAAACGTTCCTTGTTTTAGGGAATTTTTGGACCCTAAACAGTTCAACAGACACAAACTCTGGTGTCCACCAAAATGTGGGCCTCTTGCACTGGTTAATTACTCCTCTTTATCTTACATTGTCCTTGCCTTGTCATATGCAGTAACTTATCTATCAAACAAAACTTAAAATTTCCATGACCTTCCAGGACCAACAATTAAATTCCCTCACTTTCCAGGCCTGGAAAATCAAATGCTTAAATCCCATGACTTTCCAGGTTTTTTATGATGACCTGTATGAACCCTGTAATATATTGTTAGAGGGAAATTACTGTCAGTAAAAACTTACCAAGATCTGATGGGATAACAAGCTTCCTCTTCTCTCCCTCACACATGCTATCAACAGAAAAAAAAAAATAGTCAGAAGATTATGAACACTACACTGACGCTTTTGCAGTTATTTTAGAGACAGTATGGCATGACTAAACAGAATAAAATAGAATAGTTGAATAGATATCAGTTTATTAAACTCTACGAAATATACACTTACTTAAACAAAAAAAATAAACAAAATGTAAGTTATATGTACTAAATACACTGCAAAGTGTACTTGAAACAAGTCAGTAGAAAAAATAAAACATGAGCTCTTGAGGCATCGTTTCAAGAATGTGAAAGTCATTTTGCTGCTCATTTATCAGCAAGCGACCTAAAATACAATAATAATATTTTGTATACATTTTGCAAACACTCATTACTTACTTTAGAAGACCTTGATCCCAACCTACAAAACCCAGAAAACCATTAAAAATGTGTGATCCCAGAAAAATATCAATCGTCACATTGAAAGTTTTAAAACAATTATTTAACTTTACAAAGAGAGGGAGATCAGAGGAGACTCTACAGCCAATTAATATTCAAAAGGGTTTACTCTGAGTACTCGTATTGTACTGTATGTAATTATATCTGTATCAGTTTTCAGTGTATTGGGTGGTTGGTTGTATTAAAGTGTACACAACATTTTTTAATGGTGCCTGCCAGATGCAGGGTAGTTTAGTGTGCTGTTTTGACTGGCACAGCTGTGCCCTAAGAAAAATTGAAGGAGCCTGGTGCTCTGAACCTGTGAAATCCAGGGTGCCCTGCATATGGTTTCTACAGCACTGCTAGGGTACTGCCTGGACTGGTGTCGGCCAGTGTACTCAAAAGATGCAAAGTCCTCTGACCATCCACGAGTCACCTATAGCTGGGTTGATTAAGAGTTCAGCCGGTGACTGGTAGGTTGTGGGTTCAAATCCTGCTGGCGGTTACAGATTTTTTATTCTGAGTATTTCTGCTTGTACCGTACAGTCTACACTTTAGCCTACGAGAGAGGATGTCTTTTTTGGCTCTTCTAGGTAAAACAAGAGCCAAAAAAGGCATCTACTCTCACAGGCTTTATCTACTTCAGATGTAAATAATCTTCACTGAAATAACTTTTCTTGGGGGTGAGGACATTTAAATCAAAAAGTTCTGCAATCATGTGCAATCAGACTCATAATGTAAATACTTGTAAATTTGACACTCACCTTTAATTACTTGTCCTACACCTAGTGTGAATACAAAAGGTTCCCCACGTGGAATGCTACTGTCAAACTGTGTTCCATCATCTAATGTTCCCTGTGAATTAGTAGACAGCTGGTCATATCATATACTATATCCAAACATGGTGGCAAATAATACCTTAATTTTTTTCAATTTAACCAGTTAACTAGCTTGCATCTGCAAGAAGCAAATGAACTTGTACCTTGAAATGAGACATCAAAGACTGATGATGAAGACAAAAGAAAAACTAACTTTGCAGTCCTTTGGGAAGAAGAAGTGTTGGAAATTGTCTTTTATTAACCTGAGATCAGGCCCAATTTGAGCGGTTCTCATACATTCTCTCTTGCCTGCCAGAGCGAAACGAAAATAGAGCCTGATCTCAGATTAGTCTTTTATAGATAATATATTACATAAAATAGTGTTAAGTACTAATAATAATTACTGTCCTAATGTCAAATGTTATAGTTGAAGATGGCATCCTCAAACATACTCCTTTTCTATGGACAGCCAAAAAGACAGGAAACTATACTTAAACCATTATTGCTCTCCAACACCCATTCTTGTGCTGACAGCCTTAATATATAGAGCCAGACCAATACTCAGAGTCTAAAAAATAGCTGAAAAGTTTTGTTTGTCCTGATAAAGAGCTCATAATATTTTATCTCCAGAAAATATTAAGAATGGAAATCAGGACAGTTGATAGCCAAGCAGATTTGAGGTTTTGTTATAGTTATGATTAATAACCCTTTAAAGCCCCAATATCCACTTACAAATTCTCCAAACTGATCTCCATACATTTCCTTAAAGAACTAGTTGAGAGAATTTGTTCAAAGGTCAAAGCATTTTCCCTTAGGAGATCATTTTATTCATTCTCATAAACTTTTATTTTAATTATGAATTGATGTTGTTACGAGAAAATTGATGTTGGTCACTTGGGACTTAAAGGGATAAGAAAATACAGGTACCATTTTATGAATTCAAGGTTTTGAACTTTACCTTTTAGTAATATAACATTTCAGGACCCTATTTCACATTACCACCAAGGGGAAAATTACAGATTTCCTATCGCAGGGCAGCCTGCAAAGAAAACCACGGGGCTTGTACATTCAGGCTCCATTTACATTGTACCTCAGGGTTGAGATACTGACAATAAAACATTTATATTTAAGACTGAGGCTACTGCGGTAGGATTTCAGTAGGATTTCAAAACACAGCCATTTTGTATTCTCACTCACTGTGTAGTGCATGTGCAAGGTATCGCCACTCTTGGATCGTGTAGCGCAGTTTTCTACCCTCTTCTTTACACCAATCTGCAGTTTCTTTGTGTTCTTTTTGTCCGCCGCCAGCACGTGACTCGCCATGGTTAGAAACGCTAAAGCCGCTACAGTTCCACAGAGTAGACGCATTTTACCTCACACGAATAAACCAAAGAAAGTTAAGAATTAAATGAGAGAAAGTGAGACAAAAGATGCGATCAAAGGCCAAGAGTGTACGTGTAGCTCCCCAAAGCGCTTTGGTGGCCGTGTGGTAGACGCAGTGGTAGACTGGGTACTACCAACTTTATCATAGGGGGAGGAGTGGGAGGGGTGGGAGGGGAGTGAATCCTGAGACTTTGCTTTCGGAAGGGGCCCCCGAGACTTTGGGGTGGGAGAGGGGTACCTTGAAAGAGTTAGATGCCTTAGGTTTACACAAGATGCTGACAACAGAGAGCTTTAGATTCTTATAAGACGAGGATAACTACAAGAACGAGATTTTCCCAATTCTATAAAGTAGTAGTAAAGAAATATACATAGTCCAAAGATAATCTGAAGAATTTTCTGTTATGTATAAGATCCCATTCCAACCATTCAAAGTTTGCATCAAATCACATCCCCAATGGCAGAACCAGGCTCAGTGACTCCACTGACTCCAGTATAGCTAGTGTGTACAGACCCCCCCCCCCCTCCCCCGCTTCGCCTCAGAAAAAATCGGAAAAGGCCCCTTCTCCGATTTTTTCTGCAGTATAGCCTCCTCAGCGGACAACTCCTTTTGTGTCATCGCTTCAATCAGAGTGAGCGGGTTATTTTACATTATTATGGCCCTAACGAGCCACAATAACGGTAGGCTCGATTACCAGCCGCTGTTCGGTAAATGAACCCCACTATATTAATGGCGAAAGAGCTGTCGACGGGTACAACCCCGCTCTGTTTTGGGTTCTTTTGATGATGTGTTGATGATGTCTTGCAAAGTTAGTTTTCACATAATACGATCAGCTTTGCAGAATACTGAATTCAGTATGTCTACTTTGTATATTTTTGCTGATCAGCTCTTCTTTAGATGCTAACATACGTTCTTCGACATATTCGATAGTTGTCCCTAGTGACTCCTTTTGTAACGGTTACGCTGACCGTGAGGAGTCTGAGAACGAGAAAAGGAGAAAACGAAGAGGAGTAACTATCCCTGTCACTCTCCAATCTTTCTCCATTCTCCCGCCTGTTCTTTAATACAAATATGATTTCCATACAGTACAATATTTCTGTCTAGTTTCAAATGTTATTGATCATCAAGCTTATTTTGGCGCTAACACCCTAGATCCAGAGTCCAACAGACCATTACAAAATTAGATTTAAAAAAATGGTATCTACAACTCGCACTGTTTTCCCTTGGTATTAAATCTATGTAATACTGTAACATTGTTTCTTATTTCCACTTATTTGTAATTAGAACTATTTCTTCTCTAACTTACTGATAATATTTAATGACAATTTTGTAAACAGCCTTAAGCAGAACTGAAATGTCTTCAAAAGTCAATAACCATGAAGGGTATCTTATTGTTTACAGTAAAGTTGCAGAAAAAATTAATCATTGTTATTAAAAAGTTGGAGATTTGGATTGTAGGACATCGTTTAAAACATGAACCATAAATAAACCCTGTTTACATTTTACACAATTATAAATAGCTGCTTTATCGCACGCTCTCTTCTCCATACACAGGGACCACAGAGCATACGTTGGATTCACGTGTAGTCCAAGCTCAATGAGTGCCAAAGCTGCGTCATTATCTAGGGGGTCCACTGGCATGCTTTCCCTGGAAATTTGGAAATTTACAGCTTATGATATAACCATAACCATTCTATCAATACCAAGAAAATTTTGTCAAATTTTATCACCATTCTGATAGGTTTCTGCACAAGAACGAACATTTCACAAAGAAAATTGAGTTTACTTTTAACACAAAAAATCAAAGTACTTTTGTAAATCAAAAAAGAAAATTCCTGTTGAAATTATTCCTTATAGCCCAATCAACCCCACAGCTCTGCAGTTCCTGAAACATTAACTATTCTAGCCAATCAGTAAGCTCTCCAATTATGGTGAGTGAAGCAAGCCATGAGAGAATGTGTGAGCAAGAGGAGCAGACGCAAACACCACTTCCTTTCCCCGCCCCTTACACTTGCGTTTCCTTTCACATCCTTCTCTAGCATGACTTCTTGCGACTCCCCCAAATAGAGAGCAAGCTTGCAACTACACTCATGACTGCTGTGCAATGCAAATGACACAACTCCTCATAAGAGGCTATTCCTTGTACTGTATTATTAATATATTTTGGATGCCATCCACTACAACCCAAAAGAACGAAAAAAACATTGGACTGGCAATCCAATTTCTTTTGATATGGAGCCATCTTTTCCTTCGAGGTAAAGAGACATGTCCAACAGTCTGATGAGCTAAAATCATTGTTTCTTGACCTTCAGGAAGCCTGCAGTACTTGAGAAATACTTGGCATTCTCCACTTTCTGTTCTGCTGCTTGAGGGCTGACAATCTCCAATCCCTGCAGAGGGGTGAATGCCACGCTGGATGCTGTTCCTGAAACTCCTCGTCGCACTGTTGTCTGTCCTCCCAAACTCTGGGACTGCTGAAGACTCCGCTAATAACAAGAGACATTAATCTTACGTTATGAAGGAAGACCAAGCCACATTGAAAATTGTAATACACTTCAGGGTTGTCCTCAAGATTTTGGCTATTTTATGGGACCGTCGCTCAGTAAGGGAAAAAAAAGAAGTAAATGCATGCACAAAATGATGAGTTCAATAACCAACATCAAGGTTATAAATTTATACTCATGCCAAATGCAGAGTGTAGAACAAGAAAAACGTCTGAGTTTGCTACTGTTTTCTTCTTTCTTAAATCTAGGGATGATACAATGGCAGTTTTTTAATTGTGTGTTTGTCGTGTTACTGATCATTGCTCCCTTCTGCACACATTTTGAATCTGTCATTTTGTAATTTTTTTTTATGCCTATTTAAACATTGTCATTTTGTTTTTGTTTTTTTGTTCCATTTTGTTTGTGCACTTATATAGAGTGCAATGCGCGCCTATTGTGTGGGCATTCACACACAATAATTGAAACTCCCTTAGGCGGACAACCCAAGGAAGTAAAAAAAAAGTGTCTGCAATACTGGAGTTGGCTGCTTGTGAAAATGACTTTTGTGAGGAGAGATCAAATAGGGCCTTGTTAAAGGAGCTGTGGAATAGCCTCTATTAAGAGAGCTTTGAGAGTACTTACTTGCAGACGTTTGGAGATGGAAACCTGTGTCTTCTTGTCAACAGCAGGAGTTCGCACACGGCCCGTGTTCTCCTTCCTTCCCATCGTACCAACAGAGAAACCCAAGTCTGTCTGATACACATCTTCACCAATCTGCCCAAACTCCAGTCTGTTGGCCTGTCTCCTCATCTCTGTCACAGCAAATTTCTCTTTCATTTTACGTACCCTGCGGCCACCTCTCTTCTTACGAGGAGCATCATCGGGCCTTGGCAGTGCCTTAGCTTCCTTCAGTGGCGGAGGTTCCATCAACTTATCAAATTTGCCTTCAATATTCTCTCGGAGTTGCTGCCCCACAGATCCATCAGTATTTTCATGAAAGCTGTCTACTCTTGCTGCAAGTGAACATTTCGCTGCAACAATTCTTGCTGCTTTCTTTCTCAGATCAGCAGGCATATTCTGAAACATAGAGAAATACAAATTATTAATGTCCCTTCTGAAAATAGTATTAAAAGTTACTGTTTCTTCATGGCCATCTTAATAATATTCCTATCTGGAGGCTTCAATTTTCTGTTCTTACTTCTTATAGCCTATGAATACAGACAGGGAGAGACATCTGCATGATTGTACACCTCAAAAACTCAGTGCTGAAGACTTAACTCATGTAATACTGAGGTTTGTATAATTAATTATATGATTAATCTGTTATGTGGTTCCAGATGTATATTTATTTTAGTTTCTGTTCCTCCTTGTTGATTGTCATAAGACTTTGAGTTTTGCTGTGATTTCAGGGCCAGCAATACTCAAATGCTTCTTTTAAAGCAACTATGTGCCTAGGAATTGAGTGTTTCTAGGTAAATTCAGCGTTTTAACTTTGTGACCTCATGTTTTTGGTCTGTCATGCCTAAACAATTGCTGAAAGGGTGCAACAAAACCACTACAAACAGTCCAAGCTCTTGACCAGATTCTGGATGAATTCATATAGGCAGTATGGAATTTTTTAGGTGCAGACAACTCTCTCGCAAAACATCCCCGTTGGAAGGGAACATTAAAGAGGCAGCTCTATTCATAGGGTTTTTGTAGTGTTGCTACAAACAGACAGAAAGATGCTAGCATTAAGCGACTTTCTACTTTTAATGCTGAGTTTTGTTAGGATATCACAAATCTGATTACACAGGAGTCAAGTCAAGACCAATACTTGAATGATGCACCTTCCTTTTCTTCATCCCAATGCATGCTCATATATTCTGTGAAACCTCCTGTGAAGGGTTAGTGGACTGAAGTGCGGACACATTTACTTTCGGAGAGAAAGTACTGTGTGCAAATTTTAGGTTATTATATTATGTAAATCTATGTTGCTTATAAAAGTTTTTTTAATACTCTCGAGTAATTCAACTACGTACAGCAAACTCACAGATCAGACATTGTATGAGGTGGTCACTTAGAAGAGATTAAGAACAATGGAAATTCAAAAACAGTTTTGGATAGGTTGCCCCTTATGGGAGCTGGTCACTTACAAGGGGTGGCCATACATGAAGGTTTGCCTGTATATAGCCCACATAGCTGGCAGTTCTGTTGAAACAATGAAGGAAACTCATCCACCACAAAGCATTTAGAGGAATGAGAAAAAGGAGGAAAAGGAAATCAGCGTGCAAAGAAAGTCATGTACCATAGCCCAGGGCTAGTGGATTTTGCTATCGGGCTAGTGTTTTTTGTTCTTGACTTGCCTGACAGGCAAGTGCTGTTTTTGGGGGAAATTCAAATTACAGAAGGATTGTTATCAATCCTGCCAATCAAAAAGGGTTTTGGGGCTAGTTCAAATGACTTGTGGGCTAGTACATGCTATCTACAGCTTGCCCGCATGGCAGGCTGTAAAACTGACTTTCTTTGCACCCTAAGGAAATGTTTTCCTTTACTGTCCTCCTTCCTCCTCTCCCCATCCATTCCCCTTGCATGTAACGCTAAGTTTTAATGACTGTTATATATGTATACAAACCTGTATAAAATCGCTGAAATAAATATGCCCAGTATGAGGCAAGATTGCTGCACTAGAAAATCCTGACAAAGTTTTCTTTTGAGATCCCAATAGTAAGACATTGCAGGCCGGCATTTTTGACAAGCTTGTAAGCCCACCAGCTGAACCCATGAGCTTGGCAGCAGTTGATGCTCCAACAATAATTGATAGATTGGGTGCAATAAATGTCATTCTCGACTCGACATATTCAAATATATTAATCTTGGCCTCCAGTAAATCAGTGACAGTTTTACAGGCTTCCATGAGTCGCTCTACATCATCTTCTTCGAGCTTTTCACCTTGAGTTGTAGAAGCAGTAACACTCACCACCATCTTTGTTGCTGGAGGCAAAACATCTGTCAAGTCCACCTTGATGGCTTCAAGGTCATTTCCTAGAAGTTCAACAGTGCGGATGTAATCCAATGGATGAGGAACAAGAGATTCTAACTCCGGGAAGCGTTTGCAGTAAATATCTCGGACATATTTATGAATGATGTTAACTTCATTGTCGATTTCCGCTGTCAGGTTGTTCGCTTCCACAATCAGCTGATATTCTGGGTCGACTTCAACTGGACCGAACACCTTATCGCGTGGTTGATTACTGAATTTTTCGATCCCAGAAAGAACGTCATTTAACTGCTTACTGTCTTTGAGCTTTGCAACGCTTTTAACAGACTTCGAATCCGAGTCTAAACTGTCTGTTGTCTCCATTGCTTCCTCAATTCCATCGTCATGATCTCTAAAGTCCACATCACCCTCCTCGGCGGCTTCTTCTAAATCGGCCAAAAGTTCATCTGCGAGAGACATCTTGCTCTATTTCAACTATTGGCAACAGTTTTGAATAAGTTTTAGGAGAAATTAAGTTTTACAAACAAGCTTTTAATACAAACACGAAAACTGAACGTGGAGGCAACGCTAGAAGGAACGGTTACAAAGCATGTAACTAAAGCGCATGAGATTTATAGAAGACGCGCCAGCGATCCTTGAAACTCAAACGCTTCTAAACGTTTCTTCTATAGTTGGGAGAGTGGACGTAGTTATCTTTCAAATATCAGGAAAAGAAAATGGCATCCTTGTAAGAAAAACCTCATTTTATTTTATCTGATATTAATTGATCTCTTTTGCAAGTTATTTTGCAAATATGACCCCGCGAAAGAGGATAATCTTGGCTTAAAGTTTCTAGTTGTCATACCTCAGCTTGCCGAGTAGTTTTTTTTTCTATTTCAAAGTTTGCTCTTTTTCTCCGCAGAATGAACAAGCCTAAGGGTGAGATGACACCAGAGGAACTCGCACAGAGAGAGCAAGAAGAGTTTAACACGGGTCCTCTGTCTGTTTTAACGCAATCTGTGAAGAATAACACTCAAGTTCTCATAAACTGTCGCAACAACAAAAAGTTGCTCGCCAGAGTGAAAGCGTTCGATAGACACTGCAACATGGTTCTTGAAAACGTGAAAGAAATGTGGACTGAAACTCCAAAGTCAGGAAAAGGGAAGAAGGCCAAACCTGTTAACAAGGACAGATATATTGCCAAGATGTTTCTCAGGGGCGACTCTGTTATCCTTGTTCTTAGAAACCCATTAGCGGCTACAGGAAAGTGAAGTTAAAAACTCTGGGATTGACATACTGTTCTCTCAATTGAAGAAAGTTTCATAGACTGACTGTCGCTGTTTACCATACATATACTAATAAGACGATGCCCACATATGGAGCTGCAATTTAGAGCTACTTTTCATTTCAGTGTGGGTTGACGAAACTGGTCATTTCGATACAAATACGTTTCAATTCAAGTCGTTTCGATACGAACATTAGCAGTGAAACTGTACATTCCTCATTTTATAAGCCAACAATACGAGACTATTTACACCTCAACTCAATCGACCTGCATCAAAACAACTTTGTATCAAAATGACTGGTAAGTGCGGGTTGGTAGTGGTTTTGTGCTAGAGCAAGTTTGCTTCCTATGAGCTTGTCCATCAAGCTTGATCAAGATCTGATATTGTAAAGAACAAAGGATAAGGTCAAACTTGTCAGGAGAGTTCCAAATAACTTGGGAAGCAAGCTCAGCATGGAACAAAACTACTGGCTTCCTGGTGAGATGATGCTTTATTGTATGGACACTTTACATTAAAACAACAGCTGTAGCTATGGATTTTGTAGTTAGTTCATATATAGGACATGTTACTCACACATTTGATGAGAATACCTTTGTACATGTATCACAGAACAGATGCAACAGAACTTGGAAATGTTGAAACTTTTAGCATGCATCCTCATATCAGAAATCTTGAGTTATAGTAGCTGTAGGTAAACAGTATTTTTTTTTTACTCGCCGTCCACTCACACCTTGAGATATTTAGGGCTCCACTTGAATTTCCTGTCATGAATGCCTGCTGATCTAGAGTATGAAGTCCTTGCAGAAATGCAGCTAATAAATTATAGCTCCTGATTAGCCTGCTTTGCAGATGTAATTAACCTTGGTTATGTCTGCAAAGCAGCACCGATATCCTTGTACTGGACGCCTTACAGACTCAACAAATTACCAGTATTGCATCCTAAGTTTCCCTTTAAAATTTGATTAGCAAATCAACCGACAATGGCATTTTTAACAGGCCAATCATGGCACGTACTCAAATTCAGGTACACATGTGAGGGCCCAGAACAAGGATTTTGGTGCTGTTTCACAGGACTTGACCAGAGTTTAGTTTTGTCTGTGGCACAGGTTAGCTACTGATTTGCCACAATCCTTTTAAATTCATGTTTCTAATTAAGCCCATTTTACAATTGTGGGATTAAGTGGTGTTCAACTCTTTACCAGATTGTTTGTGAGTCTTTTTTTTCTTATAATAAAATTAAGAGTAGCCTGATATTGATGTGTAAATATTTATATCTGCATCAGTAAACCCAAGCCTCGTTCAAAGCAAGGTGCTAACTACACGTTCACAACTGTAGAATTGTCTTTTAAACACAAGCATTCTTTACTTGTTTGAATACATGTAATAAAGTGTTTGTTTTGCTTGTAACTGGGAGTTAATAGTTTTATGGCTGTATTTCATAATACTGTTAAGCATTTTTGTCATTCTCAAGTGGAAGGGAAGGCATTTTTCCTCTCCCTTATTCCCAGGGTTCTCTCTCTTCCTCCCTCAAAGGAGAAAGAGAGGTTTGTTTTTCCTGTCCCATTCTATCCAGTAATGGCATTCTATCATGTATGTCATTCTAATTTCTTCTTGTATCGTAAAGTTAGATAACAAAAATCTTCACTGAATTCAAGCTGGGTTGCTTACTGAATGCTGTAATTAATGTACAGCATTCCCCAGGCCTCATGTGGTCATGCACTCCAATGCATTTCTGTGTCGAAATTTCCTGGGACCACGTGCAGAGGTCAGGGAAAATCTGCACGGTTTGTACACAGGTAGCCTGCGCCACAGACAAAACTAAACCCCTCGTTCCATGTGGAATAATTAGGCCTATGGAATGGACAAACCTCACTGTAGAGTCACTGGATGACATGTATGATGTATTCCAGTAAGATTAAACTTCTCCATCACAAGCAAAAGAAATATGAACAAGTCTTTATCATAGGCAGAACATGTCATCATAATAAAAAGAACAACAATTATTCGTTTAGAAATTTTATTTCATTTGTACGCTATGCTTGCGCAGCAAAGCACCTAAGAGACCAACTTCGTTCCCAGCTCCTCTCGGTTACAAGCAAACGAGGCTGGAGAGAATCGGTTTCCAAGAAAGGTGTGCATGCAATAAAGTATCAAAATATAAAAATTATGACATATTAAATTACAGATATACAGAGCTAAAAAAATTAACTTAAATAGTACCCTGGAGACCAAGATCGCACAAACATTTCTTTAAAATCATTTTGCTATTATCATGTTGGGAGAAAATTCCACAGCTTAGCACCGCGATAAGAAAGGCTCTGTACAGTACCGCAAATGATCCCCAACCGCAAATGATCCCGAGACCGCAAATGATCCCCAAAATGGACCGCAAATGATCCTCGACCGCATGTGATCCCCAAAGTCGACCGCAAATGATCCCGAAAGAAAAATAGGAATGACTTGGAATCAGGTTAGCGGATCATCGTGTCGATTTTATTATTATTACAATAAGTCAGATTAAAAGCTAAATTTTACTTCTCAAATAAATACATGAATAAAACCTAAATGAAAAAAATCATTCAAGAGTAAAAACGAAGTAGGTAGGCAACACACGACTTTTACCTCATGCTAAAATGCTGCTTGTTCCAATGACTTTTTTCCGGCTCTGGCGGGTAGATTATACCTCTGAGGAAAACGTTTTGACTGAGCAAATGTGATTTTTGCTGCTTATTGCATAATGAGAGGTCATGACACGCAATTTCTGCGGTTATTGTTGTTTCTGGTCGGCATGATTTGCCCTTTGATGCAAGAGCATTTCCTTTTACCTCTTTTGAAATGCAGTGCTCTTCATTGCCGCTAAATAAGGGTTTTAGGTTGTTTAATTTTCTCTTAAGTGCCTCCTGGATCCGAATAATCATAAGCGATTTTCTTTTAGTCCGTGAATGTGACGGTTTCTTACGATGTTTTGTCACACGATAACTACCGCTTACCTGGCTTTGCGTTTCTCGTTACCAGGTTTAGATTTCTGGTAACTGTCTTCAGCAAAGCACAACAAATGAATATACATAAAAACGCTAATACAACAATTCACAACACGTTCATGAGATGTAAGAAAGTTGCTATTTCGAAATAAACCGAAACCTGTGTACATTGATAAGTTCGGGGGCATTTTGACTTGTGTTTATGTTAAATCATGTCTTGTTTCGTAATGGGCACCTAAGTTACGAACAAATGTCTTGCTGTTTATCACGTAAAATTAACACTTCAGAGAAAAATCAAAATGAAATATTCTGGCTGATTAATTTCATGCTTTCAAAAAGATCAGTAAAGTCAATAAAGCTCTTGTTAGGTAGAGGGTGCCCGGCTTTGTATTCCTCAATAGAAAGGTTGAGCTTCTAGGTGTTAAAACAATTTTTCTGTGTAACGTCCTGCCTGTCTTAAATTTTTCATTCTTGAAAGGAAATTGAAGCAATCGACAAAGGAAGAAGTATACGGTAAATACTATACCTTTTCAGATTTATTCCATTTTTTTTTTTCGCCTTGTATAAATTGACCTGAGAGTGAGATGTAGCGTCCTCCTTCCCTTTTTCTTTAAAAGGCGAGAGAAAAAGGTTTCTTTTTTATAATCAGTCCTTTTATGTAATCAGTCCCATAAAATCCATTCCATTCCTCAAGTTTTCAAGGGATCATTTGCGGTCGACTTTAGGGATCACTTGCGGTCGAGGATCATTTGCGGTCCATTTTGAGGATCATTTGCGGTCTCGGGATCATTTGCGGTTGGGGATCATTTGCGGTACTGTACAGGCTCTTTTTTAAGTAATCGGTGTTGGGTTTTTGAAGTGCCAAATTAAAGCTAGAATCTCTGGAATTGTGAGCCCTCAGTGTAAGCCGTAATATCAGGAACTACGGTTAAATGCCTCAGTAACGTACTCAGCATTTTTTTTTCCGCAAGTCCGATCGAGAGAGTTTCTAAAATTTTTGTGCTCATTTTAAAGGCATCTTATTATGTAATATATCAAGCATGAGACGCAGTGTTTCATCACCAGATGAAACACCGAGAATAGAGTTGAAAATACGACGCGCAGCGGAGTATTTTTGACAAACTTCGAGGTGTTTCATCTGGTGATGAAATAGTGTGTCGAATGCTTGATATTACTTTTCAAACAAAATGATTTTAGAAGGAGAAATTAAGGATGCAAAACTGAGCAGTTTTTCATCTGATTTCCAAACACTCACTAAACATTAATTTCCTTTGACTTTCTCTACGAATTATTAATGAGTTTGAGAGAAACGCTCGACGACTGGCTCAGTTTCTGCAGTTTATAAGTTCCTCAAAATGAGTGATTCAAACACGTTCTATCCGTGCTGCTTTAGACGGCAAGAACGTCTAAAGATCGTCTCCGGGTAAACGTCGATCTTCACATGCGACGAACTACACTCTTTTTTTTCTATAAGAATAAATTTTATTAGAATATCGAGGCTGAAATTTGCGTAATTTTAAGAATATTTTAAGAATAAACCCCAGGCTGAGGTTTTCAGAAAAGGATATAATTTTGTGTGTCCAAAAACTGTATACAAGACAATGATATGTTTTCAACTTATTCCATTCTCTGAACGGCAAAACTTGCCAACAAGGCGAAAAAACCTGCACTAACTATACTTGATACCCCAATATATCCTAAAACGGAAATGTCATAAGCTATAATTTAAGAATAATACAAGAATATTTTCAGCCTAAAATCGGCAGAAAAATAAGAATATTCAGCCTGGGCCGGAAAAACAACATTCTTATATAAAAAAAAGAGTGTAAAGAAATAAATTAAAAATTTGTATGATAATGTATGTTTAGCCTCGTTCGGGACAAAATTTATTACTGCTCTCATTCAGTTGATTGCTTCGGCGCGTCCTCAGTTCGACCTCGACCCAAATTAGAGTTTGGTTAGTCCCATAAAAAGTTCGACGTTTGCCCTAGGCCCGAGCAAATTGCCTGGACGTAACTGCATTAAATTACATAAAAATGATATTTACTTGCAATTTTAAATTCAATCTTATATTCTAAACATGGATACGAAAATCTCAGGAAACTCCCTCAAACGCATGTCTATTTAAAAAAGAAAATGTGTGTTGCTGTAAAAATAATCAACCCATAAAAAAATCATCTTAAAAGAAATAATTACCAGTATAAAATCAAGCGTAAGCTTTATCTACAAGGTAAAAACGCTTAACAGCAGTACAAATGCGCTGCAAGTCAAATCTCTGTCGGTACTTTCAAAATGAAAATACGTTGATGTCCAAGACGCTTATAGACACTGTTTTAACCTCGCAAAAGTTTGGTTCTAATCAAACGAACCTCTTAATAAAAATCATTAAGTACAATACAGAGTGATAAGACTAAGCTTATATCTTGCATAAAACTGAAATAACCTTGTAACTTCCATCTACTTTAAGGTGCTTAGAAAAAGCTTTGTGATATCTCTACAACGAAAGAAGTGAATTAGATTACGTAATCACAGGTAATAGGACAACTGCACGATGGCGTCATTTTACTACAGTGGAACCCCGCCTTACTGTCACCTCGTGATTACGGTCACCTTTTTTTGGCAGCCTGGAAAAATCGGCATACATTTTCTTGTAAAAAAACCCTCGTTAATACGGCCGCCCCGTCAATACGGCCAATTTTTTGGGCCAAATGGTGGCCGTATTAACGGGGTTCCACTATACAACTACCAAAATTTTTCGATATTTTTTGCCTGTGTAATATTAAGCTTTCGCTCTGTTCGTTAGTATTGTAAATAGACTGGAAGTAATTACTGTTGATTGTATAGCAATGTGAAATAAAATAAACTAAGAAACAATTTCTATCGAAAGTGTCATGCAAAGGCCCAAAATAAGATTGAATAGTGACCTTGCGCTCTCATTTTATTTGCTTGGTAATCAGCTCTGAGCTCATATCGTCAAAATTTATTCTTATTTACGTAACTGTACCTGAAATAAATTCAAATTTACAGGATGCGTCAGGTTCATGTTTCGCGTGCCGTCGCTAGCTCAGCTCCCACCCCTCCCGCATGTTTATGTTGCAGGTTATTCGATCGGTGATAGAAATTCCACCCACCCCTCCCTGGTCGACACTTAACTGCACCTTTATTCCCAAACAGCTGTATCCACCACTTGCACATCTCCCATAATGCACCTTATTTGCCCCCCCCCCCCCCCCCACCCCGCCGGGCAAATAAGGTGCATCATGGGAGATGTGCAAGTGGCGAATGACTGAATGAGTTGCATCATTCCACCCACCCTTCCCATCCGTTTTACACTTCCAGCTGTGTTATAATTTCGGTTTGCTCTCAAACGTGACGATGCCCTCATCTCCAACATTGCTGTAAGCTGGATTGGTGTACATCATTTCTCCACCGTCATAGTTCACGTGCTCAACGCTATCAAATCCAAACCCTTGGAAAGAAATTGAGACATAATTGTTAGTACAATGTCTCAATAGAGTAGTTTTCGTTTGAGTGTCGTAAAACCAAAACCAAAGTAATTACTCGGGCCAATCACATAGGACACAGACAATACATTGAACCAATCAAAACTCGAAGTAATTACATGTGGCTGACGCAAAGCGCGGGAAAATGCATGCGAGCGCGTCACAATTGGCTCTGGTTTTACTTCTGATTGGATGAAAAAGTGGCGCGAATCTTTTAAGCCAATCGCATCGTGTAGAAAGTGCAAAACCAATTACTTTTCGACACTCAAATGAAAACCGCTCTAGTTAACAGTAAAGGAAAGTACTTCGTCGATTGCGGTATAAATTACTGTAACCTAAGGAGCATGAACCCCTCTAGCCTTCGAAAACAGCCGTTCTGCTAGAACCCCTCCTCTTTAAGCCCAAATCACCCTATCATTTAACTCAACGTCAAAGTCAGGAGTCGATAACTGATTAACCCTTTACACCCTAAGATCAAAAATTTGAATTCTCATTTGTTGCCCCTATTCATTTCCCACAGAAGTAGTGGGGAGAAGTTGATTAAATATCAAGCAAATTCATCTTGTGTGATCATATCCGTAATTCTCATGACCACTCTGTTTTACAAAGCATTGATATTACGAGGAGAAATTTGATGCTGATCACTCTCAGGGCTTAACGGGTTAATCGGCTCATGTCAGAGCTTATGGTAGGTATTAAGCTCCCCTTCCCTGCAAAGCCCTCCCCTAAAAATCACAATTTGAACAGGAACGCAAAGCAATCACTAACTGTAAAGAAAATTCTTTGAAAGTGTATTTGATGATTATCTGCAGACTGCACACACTCAAAGGTTCGTTGTTAAGTAACGGATGAATGATATAAAATCATGGATTGGATGCTCTACGATGACCCATGTAACTTATATTAAGGCGTCACCCAACTTCCTCTCTCCAGCATGGCTACTAAAAATAAGCCCCTTCGAGGAGCTTATTCAAAAGATTCCGCGCCGGGCTTCAGCATATGCGGCAGAAAAATACTTATTTTTTGGTTTGTATCTTGCCTAGTCCCTAGGCCTTATCATTCCACGCGGCCTATGCGCTTCGGGTCACGTGTTCCGAGCGAATTTTTAAGGGCGTCTCCCAGCCGTTCGTCTCGGATACGTCACCGAAATACATTGACCGAGAAGGCCTGGGAAGACGCCCCACAGAGACTTGGCAAGTTTATATCTATGGTAACCTAAACTTCACGATTTGTAAAATTAGAAGAGGATAACCAATTGAATCGACATACTTTGTGGTTTAGGTTTGTGCGACTTTCTTTTCATGTAACACCACATGGCCGCAGCTCCTCCGACAACACCCAGGAAAGAAAAAGCCACTGCTAAACCAATATTTCTGTTCTTTTCAGCGGCTAAGTCAAGGAAGATGAATATGAAGAATGTGTTAGTACGGAAGTAGTAAGAATGCGAAATACAACAAGAAAAACAGTTGAACCGCCATTAAACGGCCACACTCGAGGTAAGGGCAAGTGGTCGCTTAATGGACGTTGGCCACTCAATAGAGGTTAGTCATAAATTAGCATTACAAACACGCGACAGGAGCAGCACTACTGGTCCACAATGGGTCTTCATCTTCTATCTCGGACTGTATTTTCCTTCATCATATTCTTGAAATAAAGCCGAACTAAGTTTATTAAGCGCTTGATGGCCTCTTAATAGAGGTGACAACAATGGGAGAACTCTCGTCGGGACGGAGAAAAGGTGGCCGCATAATAAAGGTTTAAGTTCCCATTCTTTTCTACAACTATTTCGGGACTTTGATTACGAGCCGCTTAATGCAGGTTCAACTGTAAGAGTTCATGCAAAGTGATTGATATGCTCACATTAGATTCATTAGATTCACATTAAATTCGGCATTTCGTCGAGTTTTGCTCTCAAACGTAACAGCCACTAAATAAGAATCCTTGTCTTGCCAATTAAACCGGCCAGAACCGACCAGGAGATGAGAACCGTTATGTAATATTTTTACTTCTAGGCTACCATTACTCAGATTATTATAAACATTTTTAGATGAAGCGGCTCATTAAATAAAGAGCAGGTGAGAGGGTCGAGTTCGATGAGAAAACAAGAAACGTTCAAAAGAAAATTAACAAGGACAAATAAATAGACAATCTGAGTCCCCCTCTCTACCCTCCCCCCCTCCGCCCCAACCCCAAACTAGGCTGGCGTCTTTGTTGCAGATCAACATTACCACATTTCTTTACACAGTGTGTGAAAAGAACATCAACAATGTCGTTTTGAGCTCGATGAAGTGTCTACACTAATTCTGACACCACAAGACAAACAAAAGGGTCTAGCTCACCTTCCTTCTTCCTTTTCTGCTCTCTTTCTCTTTCCAGTGCTTCAGCTAATGAGTAAAGATAACAAAAAGCTAAATTTCTACACGAAATGTTTATTTATTCACTATGGCAGGCACAGATTTAGAAACGCCAGCGGCAAAGGCGGGTGACTCTAGGGGGTCGCGTGGAGCATGATATCTGTATGTCCCTTAATTAACCTAAAATATCACGAGGGAGGGTGGGTGGTGAGTCAGCCTGTGGTGGAATGGCGCCTGTGGCGGGACGCTTCGGGCCAAACCTTCCCGCCGCACGCGAGAAAAATCCTCTTCTACCAGGGGTGCCCAAGATGAAAAATTTGCAGGTGGCTAGCAAAAGAATAAAAGATAATTGATTAAATACTCTTTAAAAATCCTGTTGAATCAATTTAACGTAGTTTTATTTTAATTGGTTATTTTATTAAACGCAGGTTTCTTTCTTTCCTAAATATAGCTTGGTAAACTGGTTTAACATGTTAGGAGAGAGAAAACTTTTATCATGAGGTGCTGCAAAATTTGGTAATAACAAAAAAATAATAATAATAAACCAAACACTTATAAAAGTCTGCATCATTTACCTTGATTTTTTTGTATTTCAGCTGCTGTGGAATTTATCTCACATTTGTTGCCTTTAAGAGACAAAAATATCAATAATAAGCACTTAGAACACATGTTTAATGACAGAAGGAAAAAGTAAGGCAGTGTAACACTTAAAACTCTCTAAAAACTGAGGAATGAAAAAAGGGGAGCACGATTACAAGCGACGAGCGGGGACTCCTTAACTGGAGGTTCGCACACCGCGTTGTCTGCCTTCGTTTTAGCGGTGTAGAATCCCCCAAGTTCCCTTCCAATTGCTAAGAAAGGGTGAGGGAGACAAGGCTAACGGCCTCAGTGAGACCTAAAATCAAACCAAGCATGATCTTACTAAATTTTTTAAGGACCCTGGTTGGTGGATCCGCTCAGCAAATAGGCGCCCATCCAACTGAGCTAACATCAGATTTTATGAACTGTTAAGACAGGCTACAATTTTAATACCTGCTGTTCCATTCACATTATCGCCTCATTAGGCAGTCACGTCAAGGCGTAGACCTTGTCTTTCTAACGGGCAATCAAGAAATTCACGTCCAAGCGGTATGTGTTTATAATTCCATTTTGGCGTGAAATTTCAGAGTTGATTTCTTATTTCACATTTGAGATTAAAAAATTGCCAGGGCAACGTTCCGTACGTGTCAGTACCGAGATGACGGCAAAGTTCTAAAATGTTATGAATGAAGATGTCAGGGCATTAATAGACGGTTTAGGGTACATCAAGAAGGATCCTATCAGGTGTTTGGTCGAAAAATTCTGCTTATGAACTTAAGCCAAAATGTTTAGCTCTACAGTTTTCAGCACGTGGAGTTCTCGATAGATAATTAATTTTGTAAACAAGTCAAAAACTTTCGATTGGGAGGCTAATTTGTCATCCATGTTATTAATTGTTTATCAAATGGTTTAGTTATGAAACGCGCGTGAAATTATTCCCTAATTTGACTCGTCACCATTTGATTACACCTACGTAGTTTACTGGTGATACCTTCAAATCCCTTGAAACACGAGCAAAAGCTTCTTTGTGTTTCCTTGTTGCAGTCGCAAGTCCCCTGATCACATTTACACACATCATTGTCTCGGTTGACTAAAAGGAAAGCGCCATTTGCAAGGTCAGGAATGTAAAAAACTAAGGTTGTTACATTGACCATATTTCATGGAAACAGTTTAGTACAAAGAAGGTTCTTTATATTAATGGCCTAACAAGGTCAATTACGTGTCTTGGAAGCAGGTCTGGGTAATCACAACACTGACCAAATCAATACAAGAATCGATGACAGATTGGGAAGCATGTCCCTGTCGCGGCCACCATGCCCGGCAAAAGTGCGGCAATCAGCGGGGCACTTGTGGTTTGATATTGCCGCTGATTGGCTCAGAAAGTGGTACATGAAAAACTGGATTGGCTCATGTGTTTCGCCTCACTTTTAATAGGGAATGCGGATTGCGGAGTCTTGGGCTTTAGAATCCGGAATACCGCTCAAGGAATCCGGAATCCCACTAACGATTAGAATCCAGAATCCAAGTTCCACTGACAAAGAAACCAGAATCCAGTACCTGGAATCCGGAATCGATAGCGTGGAATCCAGAATCCAAGACTGTCTTAGATTTCGTTACATGGGTCAATGTCTTTGTTGAGGTCAGAAGCCTATTTTAGTTCGGTTCAAAATGAAAACTAAGCTTTAAGACTTCTGAACCTGTTGAGTTCAAGCGGAACCTTCCAACAAAACTTTGGATTCCCTCTTGCCCCTTCAACAGGGGACATTAGAATATTGGCCCAAGCCTCTGTTTCAAACAAGGCTAAGTGCAAAGCCTTTGATTTTCAATGATATGAAACTTATTTTTCATTTTCATGCAAATACAGCTCATTTTCACACGATGAAGAAAGGTTTTGCTTTTGGCGCAGCTCACGCAAGACAGCACCGAAATCCCTGTTTGGGTCCTCAGCTGTGAACCAGGATTTGAGTACGCGCTACAGTTAGCCTGTCAAAATTGCCATTGTCGATTTACTAATCAGGTTGAAAGGAAATTCGAAACGTATTTCCTGCAACTCTTTATGTCCGTTGGGGACCCAGTAGACTGCAAAACAGTCCGTATTTTTGCGTATTCAAGAACGCGCGAGCAGTCAAACAAATGGTCTGGAACGAGGCTGAAAACAGAGAGCGAGACTGGGGAGAGACGCTCACGCCCGATCGCGTGCGTAAGACTCTTACGCCACGTGTTACCGATTTCTTTGCTGATTTTAAGAAAACAACCGACTGTTTTGCAGTCTAGGGGACCAGAATAAGGATATAAGCGTTGCTTCGAAGATGTTACTAACTGGGGTTAGATAACGTCTGCGACGCAGGCCCGGGGGGGGGGGGGGGGGAGTACTGCCATATATGGGCTATACAGGTATGTGCCGCTGTGAAGGGTATGGTGTTCAAGCAGTTTACTCTAGGATACGGTATATAAATCAGAGCGTTTGGGTCTAGAATAGGGTATCATTTTTCAGGTAACTGATCAGTTGGTTGAAGATTTTATCTAGACTAGAGAAACAGCTACTCTAGGATAGGGGGGATTTGGGGAGTTCACTCTAGTATAGGGTAGCAAAATTCAGCTAAACTACTTCTGGTATAGGTTAAGGGTTCCAGGGTCCCAACGGCACACCACTACCCAGAAATTCCTAAAGTAACCCCCCCCCCCCCCCCCCACGCCCCGGGACGGAGGCTTCACTTGGCCTCGCTTTGAAAGTGAGAGTTTTTGGAACTCGGAAATGGCCTGTTGTATCCAGTTGGCTAAGACTGCACATTTAAGAGAATAAAAGTATTGCTGGAAAGGTCTATGACTTTTCACTCTCATTATAGAACCGCACTATTCAGATGAGCGGCAGCAAAAAACTTACATTTATCACAGTTCTTGCCAGACCAGCCAGGGCAACAGTCGCAGGAATAATCATTAATTTTGTCAATACAATTAGCTCCATGCTGGCAGGGAGATGAAATGCAGTCATCTATGTCTAAAAAACAAACATATAACAAATTGAACATCAATTGAAAAACGAAGTTTCCAATCACATAAAACTGTAAGTAAAGAACGTAAAAATCAAATATTGGCTTTGTACATTCTGCACGAACAAGTGCAGTTTTTTGAGCGGTGATAAGAATAATCTTGTATCATTGCAGAAAAATGGGCCTTCAAATGAAAGCAAAAAACCCCTAAAATGGATTTTCCCTCCTCTAAACAAAATAAATGAAAACACTTGGACCCCCTATGTTTTCGTCGGCCGTGGAAAACGAAAATCAATGTCATTTTCAAGTACCAGTTTATTTTTAGACACATTTTAGAGTACTTTTTCGCACGAAAATGGAATCTCCGCTCCGTCACTGAGAGCATTCGAAGTAAAAGATATCAAAGAGGCAAACTAAACGTCTTTAGAAGTTGAAAAATTACATTTCTTTTATAGATCTATAGGTTTTGTTGACTGTTTGTGGATCTTGGAAGATACTCTAAATTTACGCCAAGATCGTTCTAAAAATAAAGTGGTCGGTGAAAACGCCCTGACAGGAGTAGTAGGTGCTCGCTACAGCTTATGGAATACAGGCTAAACTCCCCATTTGCCCTAGGCCTCGCTCTGGGTTCAATTAGTTCTTGTTACTTACTTATTGTACACTCAGGTCCTGTGGTTCCTTTAGGGCAGACACAAGTGTAGCCACCGAGAGTGTTCACACACACCTTTCCTGCGCCACAGTTGTACTCGCCTGTATTACATTCATTGACATCTGCATCAAACAAACAAATAATTAGCTTATTTCATAAGTTAGGTTTTGTTTTCATTTTCCCATTTCCCGTTTTAGTAACCTCCACTGAGACAGAAAAAAGCGACTAACCTTGCCCTTGTTCACATCTGTCACCAAAAAATCCAGGAAAGCAGTTACAAATGTAGGATCTGTCCCCATCGATGCAAGTACCTCCATTTAGACTAGAATGGACACAGAAATAGCAGACTTAGATTGCCAAAGTTCAGAAGAATCCTTAAGAATAAAATCCTTAACATTGATAGCTATGAATAAGTAGCAGGCAAGGGTGGTGCGGGGGTGAGAGTACTCGCCTTACACTGATGTGCCCTGGGTTCGAGTCCCGGCGTGGATGTCATAGGCAAGTTTTTTCTATTGTTTAGCCCTGGCTCTGAGAAGGTTTTTTTTTTTTCAGAAAAGACCGGCTTTCCCTGACCTCGGAAAAAAAAGTTTTCACATTTCAAATCAATCTGAAACGCACCGACACTTTCAAACGCGTTCTTGACAACTCCTTGGTTGTTTTACTTATACGGTGGAACCCCCAGTTTGAGTTAGCGGGGGTTCGAGCTATCGGGATCGATTGAATATTCAATTTGCCATGTTGGTTATTGATAATTAACTGATTTTCTTAGCAGTTCAGTGTATAGTACAGCCAAATTTAACTTATTTCATTACAAAAGGTAACAAAATTATGCTTGTGTATGTAAAAACGTGATCTGTTCGTTGCACCATTTGAAATCATATTGCTGTAGTCAGTGTAGTGTTAGTTTTAGTGTTTTTATGGATTATGCAACAAGAAGAGTTGATGGGACAGCATCCGAGTGGAGTTACAAGAACCAGTTATTTGGGTTCGAGTTCGCCGGGAATTCGAGTTATCCGAGTTCGAGTTATCGGGGTTCTACTGTACATTACAAGTCGCGTTTGGTCTGTTAACAGTCTCCTGGATATGTCAACAGACTCCCCTCCCCCGCCCCCTCCCTTTCACCCTCATTTAAAATTGATGTTGATCACTCTTAGGTTGATAAAACACTATTTAAAATTTACATACCAGGAATCTGCATCACAGTCATTGATTCCTGCATTAAAGAAAAAGACAGCAAAAACTGACTTAACGTTTGTTGATAACAGTCATAGCCAATAACATAGCTAATAACATCACGGCTTAACTGACAGACGACCATAACATTTCGACTTAATTGACAATAATCATAGCCTCCCCGCAGACGTCTTTTGGGGTTCGTTCGTCACGCATCCATTTCTCCCCCACGGAATGAATGCGTGACGAACGAACCCTAAAGGACGTCTGCGGGGAGGCTACTATAACCGGGGACGACAGAGACGTGATACAACTCACTTTGACTCTGAAGATGACAACCACACCGGTTGTCGAAACGTCAGTCACTATCAACAACAGTCCTATTCAGGACTACTTTCACCCGGACGATCATACTTAACCTACTTGTGAAAAATTTAAGTTAATATGGAAAATAGTTAATCTAAAACCTGACACGACTCGCTGTAAAATGCATCCTAATGAAATGATACTTACTTTCATTGCAGTGCACTCCAGTAAAGTCCCCATCACATTTACACACATATCCCCCAGGTAAATTGATGCAAACTGAATTGTCACCGCAAAAGGAATTACGACATTCGTCAATATCTGTTGAGGAAAAAAAAGAACATTGAGTTAGATTTATTTAAACTAGTCCAAGTAATTAATGACAAATAAATCCTAACCTGCGTAGCAGGCGCTTGGAAGTATTGGGCACAAGAAAAAACGGCCTCGCGAGAAGGAGACACCCCTCGCGTGTCTCCCTCGCGCGCGCCCGTTCTCACTTTCGCCCACTACTTCCAAGTAGTAAATCCATAGTAAGGGTGATTATTATTAAGTATGAAACAAGACATCAACTGAGCGGCATTTGACTTAAATATCATCCGACATTGACGACTTTGAGAACTGGCTTCTGTTGTGAAACTGAAATCTGCAATTCATCGATTATTGGAATCCGTCAATATCGACCAAGTTCTCATTTCCGTCGGCCGAGTCTTCGTTACACTTTTAGGGAGCTTAAGCAAAGGCGCTTTTGAGCGACGTACATCAGCCAGCAGTGAGGAATTTTCCCTTTGAATATGCCTTTTCGCTAACAAATTTGTGTTGCTAAATATCTTTTCTCTAAAAAATAAAAATAGCTTTAAAGGTAAGAATGAGATAAACAATAAAATGTGATAAAAATTCGAGCTGAGTAATTGTGAAGCTTTGACATTTCTCTACCATGAAAACCAAGGACACAGTCGAAGGCTAGACTGAGCGTGGCAGTCTAGCAGTTATTTCAACCTACTGTAAGAAGAGCTGAACCATTTCTCACCTATTTCACACCTTTCTCCAGTAAAACCCTGTTCACAGGAGCACGTGTAGTTATCACCTACATCTGTGCAGTTACCATTTAAACAAGGATTGGGATTTTTACACCATGAAGAGTCTAAAAGAAAATAATTAGATAATCTTTTAAAAACATAGGCATGCATTAGCCTTCCAGGCACACGTTCTTCTGGCTAGTCCCGCACGCGTGACGAAGCCCAAGGAACGTCTGTGTGAGAGGCAAGGTAAGGCAAGGAGGGAGGCATTTCACTTAGACTCTTCAAGCAGCCTCACTTGTTTGGGTTCCAGGTTACATATAGCTCTTACTTGAGCCTTAGACTTCCAAACGCTGAAATACACCTTCATACAAGTAGCTAATCAAGCCGATAGTCAAGACAACGCCCCACTTATAGCCTAGCGGCAAGGAACGAGGATAAACGGCTGTATTCACAGGCTAGCTACTCATTCACACATTCCATTAAATGTAAAAAGTAACTGCAACTAAGTAAATACACACTCATGCATCTATTAACAGTCAAGGGGTCAAAGAATTGTCAAAGGCTCTAACTAACTGACCACATACAATGCATACATCTTATTGCCATAAGAGGTCGCACATTACTGCTTATGAGTGGGATTAAAAATAAGAAGGTAATGACTCACTTGACTGGCAGTTTATTCCTTTTAAACCAGGAGGGCATACGCACTCATATCCGTTGAGCTTGTCAACACAAGTGGAGCCAGACTGGCAGGAATTATTCCGACAATCATCAATATCTGCCAAGCAACGGGAAAATATTACAGTAATTCACTTGTCCTTTCCTAACGTTCTTCTCGAAGCTATTTTCAGTGACTACTAGTAACCAAACAAGTTTGCTGTGCTCGACTTTGCGTATTGTCATCTCATCCACAATACACGGTCTACAGTGGAATCACCATACTGGTCATTTTGAGGTGGGCCACTGTTCAGTGGGACTGTTTTGGGGACGCTGTAGCTTCTTTTATTGGCTATAACAAACTTGCACAGGAAACTGGGTCAAAATGCGTCCCCCAAAACAATCCCACAGTACAATTCGATAAAAAAACAAAAACAAAAACAAAAACAAATACAAATACGGTCTCCCACGAAACCTGAAAATTGCCAAGGGAGTCCAAAGGAAATGGAAAAACCGTTTGTTAAAACGGGAGTAAGTGATATCGGGGTCCTGTTCCATACGTTTTAATGTAACTAAGGCAAAGATTCAGTTCGATTAGTTTTTAAACTAGCGGCTGGTGGTAAATAATTACGCCATGGTGGATCTGAGGGGGGACGAGACCAGGGCGTCCTCCATCTTTTAAAGACCATTGCGCTTTACAGATCTCAGTTTCTTTTAGTCCTTGAGTTTACAAATGACACATAACTTTCTGGATCTGCCACCGTTATGGGTTCTTTTAATGCAAGAAAAGGACATTTCCGAGTTTCCACAAGCTTCTGTCTCAAAGCGAGGGTAAGTGCTACGCCATTGATGAGGAAATGATTTTTTATTGCAGTCATGCAAATAAAACTCATTTTCACAAGAAAGATTTTGAACTTAGCCTCGTTTTGACAGTCAGCGTTTTTTAAACTCAGAAGCGGCCAATTGTTGTTGTTGTACAACTGCTGTTGGTAATAAGATCGTGTGCTGATAAACAGTAAAGAACAAATTCTTACCATCTGAACAGTTGACACCAGTATAACCAGCAGCACATCCACACACATAACTCGCATTTAACGTCTGTACACACTGGCCGCCATGTTCACACGGGTTCGGTGAACACTCATCAATGTCTGTAAAACAAACAAAATTAATAAGGCTCTTTGCGACGCTCAATGTAGTCATAGAAATTAGATTTCACTAAAATCGTAATTAACAGGGTTTGACAAAAGGAAAACAACAACAAAAAACCACAGACCATTTTCAATATATTAAAATTTATACTCGGCTCCGAGGCGTAGGGGAATAAAACAAAAGAAATGTATTTTTCATTACTGAGCCTCAAGATGATTTCTTTTGTTTTATTCCCCCAAGCCTCGCAGCTAAGTATGAGATTTAATATATTGGAATTGGCCTAATTTGAAACCGAAGAGGGCGGGGTACGAGTACGTGTATTATGGGATAAACAACACGAGACCCTCATGGTCAGAAAGAGCACACTGAGATTAGGAAAATTTTCAAGTCCGGACGGTGTGTCTCCGGAAGCCGATCGTATAACTTTTGGAGTTTTTGAATGGCTGTATCTCGTTCAATATTAATAGGCTCGATAAAAACCAAACTTGAGGATTTTGCAAACCTTGGTTTCCTCTTTCTTATATTTTGGGGGTCTTGTGTTGTTTATCCCATAATAAACGGACTCGTCCCCAGCTATGTCCCGTTTTGCAGTCCAATTATGGTTGGACAATGGTGACATACCGCAGATCTGGGAGTTGCTTCTGACTGGTCATCACGCGAGGGACATTTGCTTCAACTAATCAAAAGCACTACCCATGTCTACAAGTCATTAATACCGAATTTGTGCGCTCGTTCCTCAGAAATTAGAGACCTTTAGATTCGAGGACGAGGAAGACTACAAGTACGAGATTTGATTTTCAGTTTTTTCGCGTATTCTCAAAGTTTTGACTCTGCGGAAAGCATCATTTTACCATTTTTCACTAAAAAAGTTAGCACTGTTATCTTAAGTGAAGGAGGTTACGCCCCTCCCCATCGCAAAATGATAAAATTTTTAACATTTGATAACTTGTTTCCGCCACTTCGATATCCTCGCTAAGACTCGTCGTAGAACGACTACGGGTACCACGTTTTACCGCCAAAATGAGGCCGTTTCTTAGAATCTAAAAGTGTATATTATTTCGAGGGGAAATCAGTGATGGTGTCGCGAAATGTCGGCTATTCATGTGAACTTTTTTGGGTTAACTTTTCACTTTGTTGACTTACCAGTGTCGCACCTCTTCCCAGTCCATCCTCTGTCGCAGTTACAAGTGTATTCTAGAAGTCCATCAACACAGGTTCCGTGTGGACCACAACCAAACGAAATCTGGCCTTCTATGGAAAAGACGACAGTCCTGGGATTGCAGTAGTCTATATCTGAAACAAAAACATGAAACGAAAGCATTCAGAAGGAGTTGACTAGTTTAGTCTTTCTATAAAACGAAGTTCAAATAGCAGAAAGACCATCGCAATTATTTTCCAACTAAAGGGGTTGTAAATAAAAAAAAGATGGAAAAAAATTCATGCATTTATGGGATTTGTCTCCACGAACTTGCGATACCGGTGAAGCGGTATAAACAACTAAGGTTATGTTTACGCTATACCGGATCTAGATATAGCCTGCGTGGTAGGCGTTAAGAGGGGAAGGGGAAGGGGGAATTTGGGCGCGCGAGAGCGTGTGGGGCGCGCGAGGGAGAAAGGTGAGGAACCCCTCCTCCCTCCTCCCTCGCGTGCGGTCTCGCGCCCTAATTCTCTTCCCTTTCCTTTTCGAACGCCTGCCACGCAGGCTATACTAGATAGGGCTTCTGTTCACACGCAAGAGCGGTGATTTTGGCGCGATTTCTTTAACGGAGCAAAGCTGTGCCGCTCCGATCTCGAACACCAATAGGGAGCTTAAGATCCGACGACGGCGACGGCAATGGGAACGCCACTTAAACAATAGGTTTAATTAGCAAAACAACAATTTTGCTCGTGCATCACGCTTTTTTGTACATTTCTTTGCCGTCACTGCACGACTACGACGTGAAAATGCCTAATTTCACGTTGTACAGAGGAAGTACACAGGCGACGACGAAATTTCCTCTCTCCTTCTGAACTTGGATATGGTTCTTAGGAATTCGACTTTAGCAGGGTTCGCCTACATTTGACAAAGTTAGTAACTTGGAGTAATCGCGATGAAGATTGAAAGAACGCGAATTCACTTTTTCAACGACGCTTTCTCTGCCGTCGCCGTCCTTGGATCTTAAGGTCCCTATTATTGCCGCCATGACGTCTTATGAAATAAAACGTCTTATACTCACCCCCTTTTTTGAGTCGTAAAAGAGAGAGTCAAGTGGTACACACAGGTTGACGTAGAGTTGTTAAATCCTAGTTTAATTGGGATTTTTTTCAATCAAATGATGTCCTTACCAGTCTCACAGTGTATTCCAGTGAATCCGGGACGACAATCACACTTATATCTTAGATCAGATAACATGCGACAGGTGCCGTTATTACAGGGCTCCATCATACACGGAGTGATCTCACAACTAGAGCCATTGAACCCAGGTGGGCAGAGACAGCGACGATAGCCGCGCTCATTCACACACGTACCACTGTTGTTACAGCCTTGTTGAGCACAGTAGTCTATGGGCAGGTCGCAGTGACGACCTAATGATCAAGATGAACACGCTTCATTAACATCAGGCTTTGTTACGTTCCTAGACTTTCACTCAACTATAAAAGCTACGTACGGATTTTCGACCGGTTAAAAATTCGTGCGTTTAGTCGTTCTGTTCACACGTAACCTAGCCTGGGACCAGGCACTACAGTGAGGGGAAAAGGCAAAAAACGGGATAAAACAGCAAAAAAAAAAATCGGTGGACCGGGTGGGGGAGGAGGGCGGCGACTACCGCTCGGCTCCGGTAATTATTTTTCGTCGCTGTTGAAGTGAAAGTCTTAGAAAACAAAATATTTAATGTCAGATCCCTCGGAAAACCAGTTAGTTTTGTTTCTCTCGTGTCCTGATGTTTAAACTAACTGATGCAAAATTCACAATTTTTCCCAGTCTTTTGCCAAAACAAATTTTTTTTCCAGCCTCAAAGTTATCAAATAGGCGATCGACAGAAACCTCGACAAACGCAGGAACCAAGCTTTATTCGTGATGCACTGAAAAGGTACGGCAACCACAGTGCAATGCAAATAACTGAGATAACTATAGCCCTTCTCATTCTGTGTTTGAATGTTTCTTTGCCACAGATGAAATTAAATAAGATTTGACTACCAAAAAAAATTCACTTTGCAATAGGTTGGCAATCCAAACTCATAATCCTTCCTATAATAATGTTTAGCCAAAGTACATGTATCTCATGTGAAGTAATATTTCTGTAGGGAATCTACGTCGGTAAAGTAATATTCTGCTCACCTGTAAAACCTAAACTACAGTTGCATGTGTAATTAGCTATCTGATCCACACAAGTTGCATTGTTAAGACACACAGCTGATACACAATCGTCAGTGTTATTACGACATAACGGCCCCTCAAAACCAGCGCTACATTTGCATGTATACTGAGCAATGCCATCATCGCACGTCGCTCCATTTTGACACTGATGACCTAAACAAAAATATAATTAAAAAACAATAGAAAATATTGATTAGCAGGTAGCACATCAGACTGCGAGCAGTCCATCTTATTCTTCAGATCTAGTGAGGGGCGTACACGCGCGAGAGAGCGACGAGAGACGCGAGAAACGACGGTGGCAGCCTTAGAAGAAAAACAACACAGTGGTTCATCACCTACCATTCGTAATTAAACGGAAGTTTTGAAATGCTGGGTTTTAGGAGAGGGGATTTAAAACCGGATTACCCGGGGAAAAACTCCTTGCAGAACGGGGGAGAACCAATCAACAATCAGAACCCATATAAGGTGTACTTCCCCCACCCCCGAGGATTTGTACCCCCTCCATCCCACACTGATGGGAGGCGAGTGTTCCCATCCCTGTGCAAAAAACAAACAATCAACAATCACTGTATTGTGTGATGTTTTCCCTTATGTTTGAGTCATGCAAACCAGAGGGAGGAAAATACTGCCTTAAAAGTCACCAATATGCATTAATGATACTCCAATTGTTAAGTAATTACCTAGGCAATCATCAATGTTTGAATCACAAAGCCTTCCCGTGAATCCTCTATGACAGACGCAACTAAAGTTGTTAATGCCATCTTCACAAACTCCATTGTTACAAAGTGACGGTGATGTACAGTCATTAATGTTAGTTTCACAGTCCTTGCCAGTAAAACCGTCAGGGCATGAGCACTAGGGAAGATAAAAAAAACATTCAAGACAGAATGCACGAGAGCCAACTTGGTAAAACACACATCATTGCCACAACAGTTGAACCTCGGCCTTACAGACACCTCTTAAACGAAAACATCTCTCTTACGTACTAAAACTGACGAACAAAAGGGGCCAGGGAAAATGGCAGCTGAGGTGCCCTTTAAGAGGAAGTCGACTGTACAACAGAAGACACACCCAAATTCCATCCTTTGGGTGGGGGACACTACAAATAACCTGTTAACAGCAAGCACTTATGAAGGCGGGGGAGGGTGGGTAAGGGGGTCCGAACACCAAATATGAAGCTAGGTGTATGGCACAAAAGTAATCAAACCAATGGATATAAGCTTTGTGAGCACCGCCTCTATATGTCCAACTTACATTGTAATCCAGATGCAAATCACGGCAAGTTCCTCCATTCTTACATGGAGTAGTTGAACACTCATTTGTAGCATTAGCGCACGTCTTCCCAAGAAACCCAGGGGGACAATCACAGCGGAAGTTGTTCACCTCATCATGGCAGGTACCTAAAATGAAAGCAAATGACATCCATGTATCACAAGGCAACGTAGTGCTCATTGACGGCCTGGGCCGTTTTGGTTCCTTTCGGCCAGATAGTGACCTGGCCCACGTTGTTCAAACATTAGCTGGCGCTTTTCACCGACGAAATCACTATTTAGCGGATAAGGATTAGGGAAACCAATTGAATGGATAGGGATTTATCAGGGGATAGTTCAAAACCACTTAAACATAGCATTGTTAAACGTATTTTAGTATTTAAACGGTTGATATAGGCATATTTCTATCCCCTAAAAACTCTTCATCTGTTCGGATTTCCTAGCTGAAAGTCTAGTTATCCGAAAATTATAGGGATCAAAACTTACCTTTTCGAAAATTTCAGCCAGAAAAAAGGCTCCCGAAAATTCTAGGTGACCTTTTTAGGGTAAAAATCGGTTAAAAATGGGCAATTATACCATTTTTTAGATGTTCGAAAATCCTAGGAGAGGCAGGCAAGCAAGAAATTTTACAACAAATGTTCCGAAAATTCTAGATCGCAAATCGCCTTCCGAACAGATATTTTCCGAAAATTGACGTTTGGGTGCCCCTGATTTATTCCGTGGATAGCGTTATCCACCTTTTGAACAACTGGGGCAAGAAAACGGTTCAACTACAATCAACGACAAAATTTTTAAAACACTGTCCTCAAATGGGGTAACTTCCAAAAACAACCCTCAATTAAAGTTGGAGTGTTTGTTGTTTCCTAAAGTCGGTTCGAAAAGCAGTACAACATCACATGGAGGGGGTGGAGAGGGCAACTTGGTTCTCCACTTTTTGAAGTCAGCAAAACGTCAGATCCCAGAAAGGCCCTTTAGATAGACTGTCTCCACTAACTTTGTCACCGATTGTAGCTTGAAACGGCATTTTTCGGCAAAATGTCAAGGGGCAAATGAGTTATGTCGAGGAAATAAGAAAACTAGCCGGTACGTTGGCAAAATAGCCACTGAAGGGGTTCAAATTTCCTGTCTAACAGCCACAAAAAATCTTTTTAACTCCCAGCCTGAAATGACAGTTATGGACAACTTCTGTATTGTTGTATCAACTTATATTGCGTGTGAATTTATAGAACAAAACTCATACATGTAAGTAGGGTATATCATCTCAATAAAAGTACATGTTGTGGTTTTTTTTTAACTTTCCAAGTCTCACCTCCATTGCTACAAGAGCTCGGTGTGCAGTCATCAATGTTAACAGAACAGTTAGCACCAGAAAATCCCTGACGACAGCTGCATCTGTATCCATTGACTTGGTCTATACACGTTCCATTGTTCTCACACGGACTTGATTGGCAGTCATCAATGTCCACCTCACAGTTACGACCGGTAAATCCAGCTGCACAGATACACTGGTAGTCATTGATCAGATCCTACAACAGAAAAAAAGAACACAATGAAGGTAGTCTAAGAAAACAGCCGACATTTCGAAATTCCACCACTGGTCGGGTTTCCTCGCGAAATGACATGTGAGAAACAGGCGCATGACGTATCACGGCCCAGATCAGGGTAGTGCTTCTGATTGGTCGTGCCACAGGGGGAAACTTGCTTCAACCAATCAGAAGAACTACCCAGATCTGGGTAGTGAATGTCGTCAGTCTGGAATTTTGCAGTCGTTCGGTTGTTCATAAGGCGTAATTTCGCAGGGAAACAAGTGCTGGCATCACAAAATATCAGCTGTTTTCTCAAGCCAGTGCTGCAACAAAAGGAAGGGAAATGTACGTTTGTTTAGTACTAGTACTTAGTTGAAGTGTTTCGTGTAAACGTACCACGAAAAAGTCGGTGAATTTTTAGCCTCTAAATTCGAAAGTTCGCTGAATGTTATTAATAGCTTTTTTCCTCAGAGACCATAAAGGTGTAAGTAAAATACGTTTGGCACAAAGACCCTAAATTATACACATATATAACTAGTACAACGAAGAGGAGAGTGAGCCCTCCTCAAAACAGGGTGGTTTTTTTTAAAGGTTTTTACCTTTCTAGGGTGCTTAGTACCAAAAATGTATTTGACTTTTTGGGGGAAAATACACATACAGTTCACTGTGACCACAATATGTCTCCTTTACTTCAGCCTACATTCCAGCACGTCCTTTGGGTACGCCGCTCTCACAGTATTTTTTTTTTTTTCTTTTTGCTACTTGCTTGTTTTAGTTAATGATTTAGCTGGAGACTAACTTGCCTGGACTAAATGCCCATCGGCACGTGAGCTGAAAGTATTGCTTGCCCAGCAAGAAAATTTTTTTTTGAAGCCCTGAAGGGGCTTTATTTTCTGCCATACCCATGTACTTGACGTGGGAAAAATATATTGTAATGTCAGTTCATAATATTTACCTTGCATGATGCCCCATTCTGACATGGATCCTGTTTACACTCATCTATATCTGTAAAGAAAGAGTAATTATACACACCAGATTAACACTTCCTCCTAATTTCTGCTTTTAAGCTCACAAAAAGGCTTAATTTTCAAACAATTTTTCGACACTTTTAAGGCTGAAAACATCATACTAGCCTTACAAAACAGCCAACATTTCATGACGCCACCTCTAATTTCTCCACGAAATGATGTCTGAGAAATAAGGCCAGATATTCCATACTGATCAGATCTGGATATTGCTTCTGATTGGATGAAGCAAATTTAAAACCAATCAGAAGCACTACCCAGATCTGGGTGGTGACACATCATCAGTATGGAATTCCTTTGCTTTTTTCTCTCATACATCATGTCACAGGGAAACCAGTGTTGGCTTCACGAAATATCGGCTGTTTTCCCAGCTGGCTGAAGTCGCACTGACACAAGGTTTTTACCTGTTTGACAATTGACCCCTTCAAATCCAGCAGCACAGTTACAGGTGTAAAATGTCCTAAAGTTTTCACAAGAAGCATTGTTCTGACAGGGTCTAGAGGCACAAAGGTTGATATCTAAAAGCACAAAAAAATTGATATTTATAATTTAACACCTTGCACTACAATAACCATTGTTTCCAATTTCTCCTGGGTATTACAGTCGTCCCAAGAGAAATTGAAAACAATGGTTATGTAAAATTTTGGGGGGCAAACAAGGTGCATCATGGACTCGGTGAATGGTGAATGGTGAATGGAACTTAATGCTAGCAAACAAATTACTTGTAAATCACAAAAATTGTCAATATAATTATAGTACATGCAAAGACAAAATCAATCCTTCTAGAAAATGATTGCTTGGCTCTAAATTATCACACAATAATGAACTTTCAAATACTCTTTTCAAAAACATGATGGGTATAAGGACAACACCTTAGAGAAAAAGCTCACCTGTTCCACAGTCATCACCCATGTATCCTGGGGGACAATCACAGCGATGCTGATCAGGACCAGTATTAATACAAGTACCTCCATTTTGGCACAGTCCTGGGCTGCGACACTTATTTAAGTCTAAAGATAAGCAAAAAAACAGGACGGTGAAAAAAGGTGGATACGGTGGAAACTCGATAAAACAAACTTCTTTGTAGTCTTCAGTATATAACAAACTGCATGTATATTCTTTGCCCAAGTAACAATGACCTTGTTATAGAGAACATATTTTGGCTCTTCATTATATCAAGGTTCCACTGCAATCAATTCTCTAGGTCACAGATAATTACTAGGGGGATATTGCAACATACCCTGTGAGCAGAGGTTTCTTTTTGGAACGGCTTTTAGCATTTATGAAGTTGTTTGCATCACTGTCAGTTACATAGTTGGTTTGAGTTTCTCTCAAGGGCGTAAACAAACCAACTACACAACTGACAGCGATGCGAATGACTTCATAAATGCTAAAAGTCATGCTGGAAGCAAAGGAAACTCAAACCTCTGCTTGCAAGGTACTGGTGAAGTTTTCTTGAAAATTTGAAAACCTGTATTGTATGAGGTTGTATTTTGAATACTTTAAAAGCAAACACACTGCACATCAAAAAATAGATACTACTGCTTGCAATGGTTTTGCTGATGAATATTCCATGCCAATTAGCTGAAAGTGCCGCATCTCACAGGATGAGTGTATACAGAGTTGTAGGCCAGGGATGCTCTCACCTTGAGTTTATATTTTAGAGAGGTACTTATACATGTAAATTTATTGTCTAAGGTCAAAGATGTCAGGGGTACATGTAGCTTTAGAAACTTGTATCCACCAAATGATTAATATACACTGTAGGTGTCTAAGAATATAATGTTGTGTTGTTTAAAAGGAATGAAAAGAAGATAAAACAAGATTTTAGTAAAAAGTATACAGAGCTACAAAAGATTATACTACCTTGATCACAGTTAGGACCAGTCCATTCAGGAAAACAATTACAATCATTCCCTTGTACACAATACCCTTGAGCTACCACAAAAAAATCGCAAGTATGATGATTAGAAGACCAGCAGATGGCATGTATTAAAACATAACAACTTTCACAAGCTTCAACAATCTGCTTAGCTGAGACATTTAAGCTACTCGACTCGTGGACTTCAGTACACAGATTCGTAGCCTAGCCTAGCCTAATAATAACCAGCTGGTACATTAGTTGGAAGATGCCAAGATACCATCAATTTGGTGATACATGTATTTGCCAAATAACCTCATGATCAATCTCGTTTCCAACTAAAAAAAATAGCATTCATGGCTGAAGACAAAATAGCTGAATTTCTGACCAAGACTGAATGCAAGAATGCAAGAATAACTGTATTGCTCAACAATGGATGTTTAATTATATACTTTTTGTGGAATCAGCAAGAAACCTTGCCAAGAAATGAGCCAATGTTTTGAAGAAAGTATACGAGAGGGTAAGCTTGTTAACTCAACATATCATTATTTTGAATTTTAAATAACAAAACAATTATTGAATTGGGCTTTCATGTGTTAGAAAAGTAAACGAATGTGTATGTAGATCTCGGAGGCTGTTTTTCAGCCTCTGATTCTCCTCAATCTGCATGATTCATCACATCATACTCAGCCTCATTAAAAAAAATGATTATAATAATTACAAAAAATATTGTTAAACATCATACCTGAGCATCCCTGTTTCCTTGCACATCGATCACAATCAGACCCTACCCAACCACTGTCACACCTGAAGCAATATCAAAATAATATAATTTCTTACAAGTTAGTAACTCACAACTTGCAACTGAGATTCCAAATATTTTTGGATTTTTTTTTTCAGAAAGGGGCCTAATGAACATCACAGCTACATGACTGGAAAAAGCCCAAAACAAATGTTTTTCTAGGTCCAACAAATCTCAAAATCAAGAGGAAACAAGAAAGGGTGAGGAGAGGGAAAGCTGGAGAAGAGAAAAAAAGAATTCCTTTATTTACCCTCCGCAGTGGGGCCGAGCAAATTCCTGAAACAAATTATTCAAATCAAACATAGGCTAGAATTCCAACTGGCCGGAGGCAGTCGGAGCTAGTCGGCCCTTTACAAGCGTGGTCGAGGATTTGAAATCAGGACTATACTGAGTACAAATCCAACTAGCAGCCAGGCGGGACTTGAACTCGGGGCCTCCGAACTGCAAGTCCAGCACCCTAACCGCTCAGCCGCGTAATGGCCCAGGATTGTCAGAAAGTTTTGAAGTAGATGGCTGAGTTGTCAAAGTAAGCAGCCAGCCCAGGGATATTTTTTTTATAAAAAAACGCCATCCATAAAGAAATGCCAAGCAGAGTAGCCGGTCGATACTAACCAAATAGGTGGCCATTTTCTCCGGCAGCCAGCTGCTTTTGACAACCCTGATGACCACATTCTTCATTTTTCAGTCATTTTTATAAACACTAGGAACAGCTAATCCCGCTCTTTCAACAGATGCAAAAGTTTGTTCTAAAGATTCAGTTGGATAATAATTAACCCCGCCAAACAGTAATTGTCAGATAATTCATTCACTTCTAGAGATTTTATGATTGACGTCTTACTAATTCAATCCAAACATAATTTATTTTGAATTTTTAATTCTTCAACTGAAGAATGGAATATTTTCTTCCAAAGAATGCTGTAAAAATCAAACTTAATATATTGGTCTCATATCAAAACTTTTCAAAAGTTAACAAGTTACAGCTGTAAAAGCTTGGCTTGAACCACAACTGAACTTACACACATGTGTATGGAACTGTGCATGAACCATGATTTGGATCACAACCACTCTTGCAGATTGCTAAAACAAATTGAAGACAAATGAAAAGATAAGATCTCCCTTGCAATCACAGACATGAACAGCACGCATGCCAGGAGGAGATAGAGGAGGTATCCTCAATATAATTATTATTATTTGTGCTTTTATTGAAAGCTCAGATAATGTGCCTTACAGGGGATGTCAACCAATATATTGGCCGTCATCTTGGTCGACACATCGTTCAAGTGTCGGTTGAGTATACAGTTGAGTCTCAAATGAGTCTCACTGAAGTCTCACTTGAGTCTCAGAAGATTCTGGACTAAGAGTTGGCCACTACAGTCTATTGGTTGACAGTCGCTCAATAGTGGGTCATTACTTTGCTGATGGGTCACCAACAGATCACCGAAACTTATTTGACATAATGGCCAATACCTCGGTTGACTGTCGCTCAGACTCTTGACTGACATTCTACCAATATTGTGACCGATATGTCGACCGACAGACACCTGCGATATCTACCAATACATGAAAATAGCCCACGATTTAGTGACTGATCAATCTAGTATCAGCTGCAGCTGATATGTAGTAGTAATTAAGTGTCCACCACATGACAGTTGACAGGTACCTTCAAACAAAGGGAAAAGCCTTGGGGACATTAGAATGGGGAAAAAAAGTTGTACAGTCAATGCAATTGTTAACAGGTAGACCACCGATTCCTTACTAATACTCGACCCAGAGCTCACTGATAAATTGCAGAAAAACTACCGATGCTATAGCAACCAACTGTCGGTCGATCTGTCCCCAATACTCAATCATCTGTAAAACGCCACGCGGCTGATGTATCAACTGACTCTTGACTGAGCGGACGCTCTACCGATATAGTGACAGATATGTTGACTGACAATTATTATTATTGACCTGCTCCCAACGTCAGTGGCTTCATAGCTCAGTCGGTAGAGTATCACACTGGTATCGCGAGGTCACGGGTTCAAACCCGGTTGAAGTCCTGATTTTTTTTTTCAGGCGTCTTTACGCAATTGCATATTAAATTGAGTTCACTGCAACGATCATTTCTTCATTTTCATGTTGACTGATGAGTTATTTGAGATATGGGTCAACACCCCCTATAAGAAACATGATCCAAAAACACCGCACTCAACAAGAGCTTATAATAAAAGATTGAATATGACTGTCAAGTCATAACAACAACAAAAATTTCTTTCAACTGACAATACTCGAGTCTCCCAGTCCTCCCTGTCAATGAGAGAGTTCTATTATGTTTTTAGTCGAGCTTGTTTCAGTAGAGCAAGACTCATTGGTCTTCCCCAAATGGTCAGCCATGGTCCCAGGCGTTGCTAGCAGAGACTGTGGAAACTGGGGAAAGAATCATGACAACTTTGGTTGTATGCAAATAAGTCTCGTGATGAGCAGGGTTATTTTCAGCGATGACTGAAATGACGCATGTAAGCTGATCACATTTTTCACTGTTTGGCAAAGATGTAATTTTCCCTGATTCATGGCCCTTGATTTTTGTGTAATTATGCATGTGTATTAAAAAGTAAATACCTCGATGAGGAAATATTATAGCAGGGAAATCCTGTTTTGTAGTGTATTGAGGTGTTACGTTTCTCAGAATATTGTCGCAATTACTGGAACTCTACAGTTAAATAGATTCACTTTGTTGTATGTATTTAATTGATACAACTGTAGATTTTTGTAGTCGTTAAGAGGTGACGTTGAAAAAAAGAACAATCTTAATTAATGAGCAAAACTTTGAGGTTTACTGGAAAACTAGGATCGAGGATCGGGGATCAGGGATTGAGGATCGGTTAAAAAAAAATGAAATAAGAGTTATTTTGGATCGTGGTGATGTCATTGTGGACCGCAGACTGGGATTTTACAGAATATAACCCCGTTTGCTGTACTCAGCACTAAATTTAAGTAAACTACTCCGAGTCTGACTGGGTCAGTGATTGTTTTGTTGAGATAGTGAGATTTTCCTGGAAAATGAAACACTTAATCCCAGTGATACTAAGATCAAATACATGCCGTGTACAGCTCTAAAAATTGTACTCTGAGATCAGGTAAACATCAGTTAACTGTATGGAGATATCAAAAGCAGATACTAGGCAGCTATGGAAAATGTTCCTTTCACACGATTTTGAGATCTTAATTCTTTAATATAAAACGGACAACAAATTCAACAGGAATTCGCGCAAACTGAATTAACTGTCTGTTATATAAGGTTCTGCTAAACTTACACATTTTTCCTGTACTGAAGATAAACTGTACCGAGCCGTATTTTGGTCCTCTACATAGAAGCTATATATGTATATATATCTATACTGATAAAAATCATTGTTCAATTTTTGGAGTGTAAAATCCCTGAAAGAGTTCTCCTCACTGGAACAACATCCATATGTAAAAAGTTTTCAAAAGTTTCACACCGGTGTGAAGCTAAGATCTGCAGCCTGTCTCTCCTTGCAATTTTTACATTTTGAGTATTTACATTACAACATATAACACTCATTTTGTATTCAAAATGAAAAAGTAGCATAACAACACCAGCGCCTTTGACAACAAAACTTATCTCCAAGGCCCCATGGGCTCCAAGCAAGCGAGATTCAACACTACTGTTCTTGTTATACATGCATTTGTGAAATCTTATGGTATGACCATTCAAACTGAAAGTGCCAAAAGGCACTCCAATATTGAATTGTCTATTCATTTTCTTTGTCAGTGTATATTGAACTACTAAATTAATTTTGCAACTGTGCTGTTACAAAAATCATCAATACCCCCACCCCACCTAACAGAGGGATTTTCATTCGATTGAATGCAACTCCCCTCTGGAAATTTCAGTTCTGTAGTTCATACTTTCTTTAGACAATGTCCTTTAAGACTGCCCCTTTCATTATTTCATTAGGGAGCATTAGTTAACCACAATGGCAACCACAGTGAAAATGTCAATGAAAAAGTCAATATACACTGTTTCAAAATTCAATTAGTCAAATTCTATTAGTCAAATCTCACCGATTTTCTCTGGAGTTTAATTCTAAGACTGTATCTAATTCCAGAAAGAGAAAAAGTAAATATGTTTCTAGAGTCCATGCCCCTTCTGTGCACTATGAAGAGTTCAGAGTTAAAGAGAGACTCTATTATCCCAGTACTAGCTCCAAAAATACTGAATTAGAATATCAGTATTTTCATAAATTTCCCTTTGAAGTCTATACATTCACTTCTTGGTCAACCAGTGTTAAGTCAAAAGTCGGAAGAGAATTAAAGAAGTGATCACTACCAACTTTTTTTAAATGTCTTTTTTAATACTTACGGGTGAGGCAGTTTCTTCCCCTCCAGCCATTTAAGCAAACTTTGTTTCCTGTAGTTTTATCACAATAGTAGTGACCACTGCTATCGTCCCGTCCAATACAGAGTGTATTACAATCTGCACCATAGTAATTGGCATCACAGTATACACGAACCACAATTCTTGTGGTGGATCGCCTGCCAGTCAACTGAACCAAACAAAAATGGAGCCTTAATTAATTAAGCCTTTAAATGGTTTTAACTTTAATAGAGGCTTCTAGAAAATCCTGTTCCATCAAATTATGCAGCACATATTATATTATAGTCTTAAAAATGCAAAAATGAAAGTAAATGACGACTTAAAAAACCACTGCAAATGCTAAGCCAGGATACCCAAGAATGCACCATTCCATTATAACGAATTGTGGTTAATGTGGTAAGTATACAGTTTGTATATAATCTTGAACACGGTATAATTTAAGCAATTTCATTACAGTTTTGTATGCCTAATAATATTATTTTTTACTTTTTTAGTCATTTCTTTAGTCATTTCCATAAGTGATTTCAATACAATTTTAACCCAAGTCTTAGGGAGAATATGTAATAATTTTTTTCACAATGTACAGTAAAGAATAATTCCAACCTAAATACCCTGTATAGAGCGTTTTCACTCACGTGGCCAGCATATATGCAAATTTATTAGAACAAAAGAAAGCGTTTGCATAAGAAAAGAGTTCAACTCCCAGAGGACTGGTTTGGGACACCAACATGGACGCCGTTTTATTGTTTTGGGACACCAATATGGCCGCCGTGACGTCATGTGAAAACACTCTATCCCACAGTTTTCCCTAAAGTAAGAGATGGAAAATAATATACTGTGCAGTTTTCTTACCGATATACTCTTAGCAACAGCACTCTGAAGGTCCTTTTGCGCTGGTACATTGGTAACACCATGTGCAATGGAGTCAACAAGATCATCAGAACTTCCAATGCCAAATAAATTCCCATTGTCATCATCATAAACAGTTAACTGAAGGCTAAATGCTCCCTGTGTGAAAAAAAAAAAACCAAACAAAATAATTTAGTTTCACTGACATATGTGTACATCTAAAAGTTCTACGTTTTGTGTAATGAATTGTAATAACATTTTTTCACAGGCTGCATATACATGTATAAAACTTTGCACCAAGCAAGTCAAGGCTAGCAATATACGGTTATCATAATGAAAGGTCCACCAGTTTTTAGTCAATTACTATGGAAAGTGGCCTTTGGTAATGATACAAAAAATTGTTATTCTCACTAATTTTCACATACATGTATTTCATTCAGCAAGAATAAAAATGCCTAACTAGAAAATAAAATATCAATTTTGCAAACCCTTTTGAAACTTGGAGTGGCACTCAAGTTAACCCTTGGAATGTGGGGTTAGGAACTGCTTGGGTGACGAGCCAAAAATTACCTGTCAGGAGGACCCCTACTTTTTCCTATTAATGTATTCTTTTTTGCTTGTTTTTCAATGTTTTATATAGTATGTGGTTCTTAAATGCATATACAGGGTTAAGTTGGCGGGGGGCCACACTCATAGTAGCCGAGGGAAATCCCCGACTCCCAGCTCTTAATGACAGCCCTGATATTGTTACACATATTCAGCATTATTTCTGACAGTCATCAGACTGAAAAAAAAAAAACAAGTTCACATGCAAATTCAACTCATTACAATGTTCAGTAGATGTATTGATAGTGCTGAAACCACTGTCTTTGATCCATCTGCAGAGAAGGAACCAAGTTTTGGTGTAACATTCAAAGGCAGAGCACATCAGGGAAAACGATGGTTTTGACAGTAAAAGCTGAACTTAAACTCTTTTCTGACAAACATTTAAATATGCAACCTGAGCAAACGCATCTCTGAAGAGAGACTTACTGACAAATAATGTTGTTTTATCTTGCTCAGGTCCCCCCCCCCCCTGATCTTGCTTTTGCTCTTATTTTGAAGCTACTTGTCCAAATTACTTCAGTGTTTTCCTAGCTGTAAAAATACTAACTGTCATCATCATAATTTATCACCAAAACGAGTGCAGAAACAGCAGTGGGGGGGGGGGGGTTTACTCCCTTATATAAGCTATAGGTATGTGCCCCCTCATTGGGAAGGGTTTTTACACCGTTTTGGTCTGAAAACGGGAATACACTTTGCCCATTTTGCTCTGGAATCGGGAATGGTTTTTGAGGGAACTACAGGATTGTATGAACATCTTCATTGTTTCAATTCCAAATGAGCAAGAAAGAAAGAAAAATATTGCAAATTCGAAATGGATTTGAAGAATTTTTTAGTTTGCGCTCTAATCTAAGTAATGATAACATAATTTCTGCCTAAAGGCCAGGTCTGAAAACGGGTATGGATTTTAGAGGTCTGGTCTGAAAACAGGTGTGGAAAAATACATTTTTTGGTCTGAAATCAGGTCAGGATTTGGAGAACGGGCAGCACACCCCCACCAAGAATTCCCAAGAGTACCCCCCCCCCCCCTTGGCGAAACAGTCAAAACAATGGACCAAGTTTGTCACTTAATGATGTCATATTAAAATGCGGATAACAACAGATATAATAAATATACATAGCTGAAGTCAGACTTCAATCCTTATACCATAAAATGTCAGGCAATTAAAAAAAACACAAAGAGAATAATATCTTACCGGCCAAGGTCCATCAAAATGATAAGTCAGCGGATTTCTAAGACCATCTTTACCAATGATATGACCATACCCTGGAAAAGTGAAACTATCATCTCCCAAGACGTAGGTCTCCCATCGTTTCCATGGATTAAAGAAGCTAAATATTGAAAACGGATATGATGCCACATAGATTTGGAAGAAGTTTTCACAGTCATTGGGGCACCAACCAAATGCTCCACAGCAATCACAACAAGATCCACTGTAATCTTTACCACTAGGATTATTGAAATCCAACAACTGAATTGACAAGGTTCCTTTAGGACTCACAGGCTTTAAAAAATAAATAAGGAAAACATTTATTCAATATTATATTTCATATACTAAGAAGTATTACTACTGAGAAGTCCACCAAAACATTTAAATTTTATCAGAAATTAAAGCTGGCTTTAAGCTTTTTGTATAACAAATAAGTTTCCCCCCTTTGCACAAACTAGATTATCAACCTTATCTTATTAAATAGTAATTAAATTCTATACAGTTTGATAATTAGAGTAAAATGGTAAATGGTTAAATTATTTATTTAGTTTAATCAAAATATTAAAGTATATTTTGATCTGTGAAGAGTCCAATGGAGGAAAGGCACTTTAGCTTGGAAAAATGGCTGAGGACAGGACTTAGAATTATACTTGAAAGAAATGCTGGTGATGATTTGTCTGTTTAGCACAGCTTATTTTCAGGAGTATGACAATTTGTCTGGAACAGACTCAATAGAAATCCACAATAAAATGTCTATTAGTGAATTTTTTTCAGTATAATTCCACTCATTAAATATCACGACTCGTCTTACCACATAGTTTTTCCTGAAATGGTGCAAAAAATGCTTTCAGCAGTTCTGTTTTTAAATAAAATTTAGCTGCATGCTCAACAAGTAAACAGCATAACGGTAACCACATTATGTAACATTGCATAATCTGTACACTCAAAAATAGCTAGCAGTAGCATACAGTACTTCATGTAATCGATACTGAAAATAATTCAAGAACATGTTTTGGCAGGTTCAGGTGACGAAAATACAGAGGTGACCAGAAATACAAGTAACATGCACTTTTCTTTTGGCAGTCTCACATATTTTTTCAAATACAATCTTTCTAAGTAACATGATAATCCCATATTCACCTATAATATTCAACTAGATAGTTCAAGTTCTTTTTTTAAAACTTTTTCAAGATGTGTTCAAAAGAACTAACTATTTTACACAAGGAGAATTGCATTAAATCCTGCATTCTGATATGACAGATCAGATTTGACAAAAGAAAAACACCGGGTTTATTTTATGCCAGAAAAACTTCTATCAGAATTACTATAGAACGCCCCACATAAGGTAATCCGGGACAGTCTTAGATTCCGGATTCTAGGAACTGGATTCCGGATTTCCTGTCAACGGAATTGGGATTCCAGATTCTAATCGTTAGTGGGATTCTGGTTTTCTTGTGTTGAATTTCAGATTCCAAATCCCTGGAGTCCAGATTCCACATTCAAAAATTTCCAGGAATCCAGTGCCCATATTACATAACATTAGGCAAATTTGGGTAGAATTATATAATAGCAACTGCTTTGATCGCAAAAAAAAACTATTCAAGGCTCAATCTTAGCTTTGACTCAGGGCTGCACTGTCTCTTATCAACATTCATCCCTCATTTGCCTGGTTATTGACCAAATTAAGAAGCAAAATTAATCCATCAGTTGACACTTCTGTTTTTTCCTTTTCCGCATAGCCAGATGCATGCAGGCCAATCAAATCAGATCAAATGGGTGTTGAAATTGAAATAATAACATTAACAAATCTCTGTAACAGATACCTTTCCAAATTAAATTGAAGCCATTGTGGTGTTGACACATAGTGACCTTGGGTCATTGATATATAAATATTTAAAACTGTTTCAGATATATTTTTTGACTTGCTGGAACATATCATTTATAACCTTGATAAATTATACATGTATTTGGGAATAGATTTTGTAGGCTTGAAGCCTGAATTAAAGCCTGAAGTTACCAAATTTTGCATGTGAAAAAAGTTTGTAGATAGTTTTTAAAGAGATGTGCAGTTAAACAGAGGTCAACTCACTTTCAAGGATTATTAAAACCACATGCATCTTCACTGTAACTTATCAAAGGCAGGCACACATGAAACCCCACGACCAGTCAACCATCTACAAATCTCAGATATACAATAAAAATTTATTCCCTGACAAAAATTTACGTAATTCAGGACTGCTTTATTAAAGCTTCATCACTTTAAATAAACTTGGCTTATTAATTGCAAACTAAATTCAGAGTTAGACTATGGAAACTCATAGCCCTGATCTGAGCTGCCTTGAAATATTGTTTCATACTACAAAGACTTAATTTAAAAAAATCAGCTCAGTGAAAATTCATCTTAAATACCCTGTCTTTCACAATCTGGAGGAAACGAAAAAACAAAATTACTGAAATCAAATTACTCAGTGAAACGAGGAACAATTACTCAATTTTTAACATAAATACGCATTAAAAACCCAGGGTGGTCCAAGGTCAAAATCATCCCTTTAGTGTATGCATATTTTTTGAAAATCTTCAGTGAATGTTATTTCAATTGCAATTAGAGAAGTCGCAATTAACACAGGAAATTACAATCGTCAAAATCAGCGTGCTTTCGACTTTTTTCAAGTGCTTAGAAAATAGAGATTTGTTATAGTCCATAGAAAGCTTTATAAATAAATTGTGAAAATATATAAGTCTTTTGGAAAGGCAGTCGAACTTGTCAAAACTTTTAATATTTCCTATACTTTAGCCTTCATCAGAAGTTATCGAAACAAACCAAAGCGATATACAGTGAAGACGTGTCTCCTAAATGTTTAAAAAAGTCTCTGCAAATGGTGTTAAGTTTCTTCGCGTGTAAAGGACGTTTAGATCCTCAATGTCAGAAACCATCAGAATGCACAATATACAGTGAATATACGTCAAAACCAACACAAACTTAAATAAATACTGAATTCAAAGAACCATGTTGTCCAGTTTAGGGCTTTGCACTAAAGATAAACTTACCTCATACAACGAAAAAAAGATAACCAGTATAACAGCCCAAACTGTGGTCCATCTGGAAGATTTCATGGTTAATTTGAGCAGATATAAACTTTCGCCAATTAATTACAAACTACAACATCAGCTAGTTTGATCTGCACCCGAATGAATGGACCGCAAAAGACATTCGAGGGATTTCAGTCCACGCGCTACTCTGTTTAGGTATTGTTTGACATGGTTTAGATTAAAAGAAAAGGATTACAAAGTCGTGACGACAGTCATATCATCTTTCCAGAATGAGCGACAAGCGAGCCACTTTAAGTTCAATATATTCCACAGGTGGGCACTGACCCTTCCAGTTCCCTTGGGAACTTGGTCACGTGAGCCAGTTGGTACGAAGGAAGGGGGCATTTGACCGAAAAAACAGTTCATGTTTATTTAATATTGGACTTAATCGGAAAATCTGTTTCTTGAAATTTCCTGATCACGAGTGAAAGGCGTTGTGGTCAAGTGGAAGATTAGTGTAACGTGGTCGGTCAGTATAAAATATGACTGAGGACTGCGGACCACTGACGACGGACTGGGTATATAAACTCTGACTAAAATACAGACTCCGGACTGAGTATAAAAAGCGGACTACGGACTATGATTATAAAAAAAAGCTTTAGAAAGGTAAAACTGAGAGAAACGGAATGCGGACTAGCATAAAACAGTAGTCTCAGCTCCTTGCCTCACACACAAAAAATTCCTTCAGCTGGTCTCGTGCGCAGTTTACGTCTATTCTCCCCCGTCATGTGGAGAAGGAAAGCAAGAAAATCTGAATTTTACAAAAAGGAGGAGTTAGAAGAGAATTCAATTTATAGTTTTAAACAATAAGAAGCACCAAATAAAGAAAAATAGTATTGGTGTTAGTCAGAGTAAAATTCTCACAGATGCCACTATTTCATTTCAAATCAAGCCTTGGCGATATGAGGAAATGAAGAACTCAGACGAGAAGGTCAATATAAAGGCATTCCGCGATGTAAGAAATCGGTATTTAGGGGGGACGGATTACTCAACTATCGCTATACTTGAATAATAATCAAAATAAATCATTCAACGTTATATGCTAAGCGAGGATTATAACGACATGATTTACACCCTGCTCCTGACCAATGTAAACGTGTAAACATGTACATCGCGTTTGTGACCCCTTTCATGATTGTTAGAAGCCAAGACCAGGTATAAAAATGGTTGATGAAAATCGCATTTTGGTCAGGCTCAGGATTCAGAAAACTGGGCAGCACATCTCCACCAAGAATTTCTAGGAGTATTTTTAACGTAAACTCACGTGTCGTTCTATTTAGCGATCTATTGATCTTATTTTACCTTATTTAGAACCAATTAGGCATCATTTTTACCAAAGCCATCGGTAGTCCGTATTTTATATCCAGTCCGCGTCTTATACCTAGTCCGTGTTTTATACCCAGTCCATATCTTCCAGTCCGGGCTTTTAATATACCTAGTCCGTATTTTATACCCAGTCCGTAGTCCGCAGTCCATATTTTATTCTGACCGGTAACGTGGTACAGGGTGCAGTAGTGCTTTTCGATCCCACCCACCTCAGCTACTTCACTGCAAAGGAAGTTTCAAAAACAAATTTCCGAGATATTTAAAGAATAATGAAAACTTTTTAGCTGTTGTAAAAGGTGGTTCAATTGACCACCACATTCAAGAGATTTATAATGTACAAGCTAATCTGGTTTCATTTCACTCGGAAAGTCTCGGAAGTAGGCCTTATATGGCCGAATACCATCAGTCTTTGAGTTTAATCCGTTCTCGCCTTACCCTGGTTCCAGAGGTCCGTTCTCAAAATATCTAAGATAAAATAAACCTTGCTTACGGTTCGCTTTTGTTTGGTTAGTAAAACAACACCGTTCAAGTGGAAAAAATGAATTTTCACTTCCCCGATCATGAAATATCACGCAGACTACATTTCGTTTTTACTGAAACGTTCCTTGATTCATTTAGAACTAAGGACGAAAATCAGTTTAAAAAATTTCATTTCGTATACACTTTAAACAGTTTGTGAAATTTCAAGAAAGGAGGAGACAGGCCAGGATGATAAGCCTCACTAACTGGGGAAAGCATGGGCGTCGTTTTCAAATACAGTAGTACTAAGACGTGTAGTGATCAGTTTCTATTTTTTTCGGTTCGACAACTGGCAGATGTTGGCATAACGTGGTTTAGGGGCACACATGCACCGACCCACGGCCAGGTCAGTACCTTACGCGTGTACACAGCCATATTACCCGGGCAGTGGTAGCCATGGAAAACTGTTTCGCCCTTATTTGGGATCATCAGCAAGGCAGAGCCATTGGGTCAATAGGGACTTTAAGATCCAACGACGCGGACGACAACAAGAACGTCAAAAACACAATAGGTTTAATTAGCAAAACAAGAACTTCGCACGTGCATCACACTTTTTTGTACATTTCTTTCCCGTTTTTGCACGACTACGACGTGAAAATGCCTTATTTCGCGTTTTATGGAGGACGTAAACAAGCAAGACGACATTTTATTTCTCTTTCTCAGCTTGAATACGGTCCCTTGAAATTCAGCTTCAGGAGGGTTCGCCTACAATTGACAAAGTAAGTGGGTAGGAATAATCACTATAAAGACTGAAAGAACGCAAATTCACTTGATAAGCGACGCTCTTGTCGCCGTCGCGTCGTTGGATCTTAAAGTCCCTAATGAACGAAGGGAACCCGTGTCTCAAAGACCCTTTACTGCCGAGGCGAGCGCAAAGCACTCCTTTGACCCGATGGCTATGCCATGCTGATGAGCCCAAATAAGGGCGAGACAGCTGTTAATGGCTGCCACTGCCCGGGTAATATGGCTGTGCGCATGCGTGAGGTACTGGCCAGGCCGTGGGTTGATGTATGTGTGCCCCTTGCCTTAAGTTTGTCTCTTTGGTGGGATTAGGGATCACAAGGTATGGGATTGAGATCAGAAGTGGTCTAGGGGGAACAGGAATCTGGTTAATCTAGTGATGAATGCTATCTACGCAGTTCATCAAATCCAGATTCCGGGTTTGACTTGAATCAAGGGATCAACATATTTTCATGGTATCAGGGATTCCCTTTGGTATCAATTTGGACAATTTAAGGCCAAAAACTGTGGATCAATCGGCAAAAAATATACCTCGTTACGACCTTGCATTTCGACCAGGAAAGGTAGACGAAGAAACACTATGTGGAACTGCTTGCTCTAAATTATTATTATTATTATTATTATTATTGTCTCTATTATCACAGTCTTTGCTGGTGTTCTTTTTGCGCATCAGCCAGGCGCAAACCATGCACCTAGAGCGTCAGTCACTCAAGTCAATCATTCTGTTCATACACTGAGCACCTTTCTAAGGATTCGTGCAGACCCCAGCATGCAGATCTTTTGAATCTCTGTCATACTAGCTCTCTCTGATACTTTCTTGATGTTTTCTACCATACCCTTCTTCACTGTACCAAGCGCACCAACAACCACAGGGATCACTACGGTTTTCATATTATTTCATATTATTATTATTATTATTATTATTATTATTATTATTATTATTATTATTATTATTATTATTATTATTATTATTATTATTATTATTATTATTATTATTATAACTTTGATTTGAAACCGGGAAGTAGCTTGCCTTCAAAACCGAATTACTGAAAAGGACAAAATCACCTTCATGCCAACGTAAAATTCGCTGCTTATGCAAACTGTGGAGAAGCTGCATACTCGTGCCCAAAGGGAGTTGTCATTGGACTTGCATTGCCAAATTCATTCGGGCCTACCCCTCCCCTAAGCCAACATTTTGCCTTAAGTGAAAAGTAAGTGTTAATGTTGGCTTAGGGGAGGGGTAGGTGGGCAGTTTCTCAGAAACGTATAATCTTGGCTCCAAGGTTTAGGGGAATAAACAAAAGAAATTAATTATTTATCGAAATCCGCGAAATCTCAATGCGATTTCTTTTGTTTTATTCCCCTCGTTGTGCCTCGGAGCCAAAATTGGAAACTGGCTAACTTTTCGTTGATTTCTCTTCACTTTGCCATACAGATCCAATGCCCTGAATATCTACAGACAATTCGACGTCATTTAGCAGAGATTTGCGAATTACTCCCGCATGAGACTGACTTAGGCCCCGTCAACATTAACGCCTTCTCGTTTGAAAACGCATACACGCGTTCAGCCTTCCGTCCAGATTAATACACTGAGCGTTTTCATCCAAAACGCATCGATTCAAAAACGCTCTTGAAAGTGGATCAAAACGAAAACGCATACATATCGTATTAGTGGACGGTCGAAACCGGTCGAAAACGCATCAAAATAAAAACGGTGACCGAAAATATCGCTTATTGTAGTATGCGCACAGAGTTCAACTTACCGTATTTTTATTCGAATAAGCGCCCAACCTCGAATTAGTGCCCACCTCGAATAAGCGCCCATCCTAAAGGCAGAAATGGTTAATAAGCGCCCAGCCTCGAATAAGCGCCCACCCCCTCCTCCTCCCAATCAAACTCAAATAAGCGCTCACCCCCACCCCACCCACTTAAGTGAATGAATTCTAATAAGAGACTTCCCCGAGGACGGAGTTTTCTTCAGAGTATTTTACAGAAACCTTGCTTTGTTACTTCTTTGCGTTTTGTTATTATCATTTATTGTTTTGTTGCAAAATAAACATACTTCACTTGCTGAAAATGGTGAAAAAAATCGTTTTCGAACGTTTTACATGTGGACAGTCGAAAACGTATCAAAACGGTAACATGTACGCGAACGATCGATGCATTTCGATGACAACGAAAACGCATACTTCTGAAAAACGTATCAGTGTGGACAAGGCCTTGCAAAAGGGGCATCTATTGTGATCATTCGTCGTGCACAAAATAAACAACAACAACAATAGTAACAATAGTAAATTCTACTACTTTAGACTGGTCAAAAGCAAAATGTTTATTGATAATTAAAGTCGGCGCACATTTTTTCGACTAACTACATAATTTGTAACAGCAAGCTTTCGACAACCGTCAGAAAGCCCACTGTTATATAGATTTACTTTTTAATCGTCAATGGGTTAATTTGCTTTTACCACTAGAAACTCGAGTACAAAGATACAAACAAATAGGGTAACAAAATTATCTAATTAAACTTTGTTTCGATATCTGAGTTTAAGTATGTATTCCAAAAACTTTATAAGGGCAATGTCACGGGAATTCGTCTCCTAAGGTTATTAAAATTATAAGCGAGTACTTGAAAAAAGGGATAGTTTTCAAGTGAATCAAAGGAAAAAGCAAAAAGAAGTTTAAATTTCGACACCTTGTCGAAGATATGATGTCACAAGTCGAAATAAAAGAGCATAATTGTCCTTGTTCGTGGCGAAGAAAAAACTGTTGATAGTCCATTTCACCTATTAAGCGCTTCTAACCAAAACACAAACGTCTTAGTAACGTTTTTATTGTTGTAAACGATGGACATTTTTGAGTTTTGTCTTTAAACTCGTGACAGTGCCACTTTAAGGTCAAAAAAATGTATTTAACCAACAAAGAAGGCCACAAGGTTACCGTTAAGACTTTCTTTTAGAGACGAAAGAATTAGTCGAAATATATATCACAGTATATTGTCTAATAAATAACAATAATGTTCATTAGTATTGGCATCTGAACCAAACCTGGTGAGATACATGTAACAAAACTGATCCCAACTCAAAAAGTCGACCAATGCGTGCAATTTTTCCTTTTCTTGCACAAGAAAGAGCCAATCCCGAAAAACCCTCTTTCCTCAAAGACTTGGGATACTCTCCATTTACACAGGGAAATTGCGATTAGAAAATCAAATAGATCGGGCCATTCCGTTTTGGAATATAACAGAAATATAGCTGATATCGTTTGTGGCTATGCATTTGTACTAGGTTTTGCTTAATCGTTGAATGATTATGCAGCAGATTTTCAGCCAGATAGTTTGTGTAAAATGGCAAGAGTTCCTCGTGTCTATACCTAAATTTAACACCTCCCCACCTAAAAAGTAATCAGATTTGGATGTCTTCAAGCGGCTCTAACAATAGAGAGATTGAGAGAGAGTCACGGCAGAGAGTCATCAGAGAGGCTAAGCGTCACGTTTACGTCAAACGGCAAACGCGAATCTGTACCACGTGACCAAGTTTCTCAATTACTTGTCGTTTACTGTTCATTATTTCTACACACAAATAAGTAGTTGCACGCAATTTTTATCCATAAGAATAGTATTGAGCTGTTTTTATCTGCTCATTTTCTATTTTGAGAAATTCTCAACTTGAATATGACGATTGCCGTATACCGTAAACGTGACTCTTAACAGACAGATTAAGAATCAGGTTTACGCCAAAAAGCAAACGTGAATTTATACCACGTGACAAAGTTTTCCCCTTAATTGTCGTTTACTGTTTATTACATCTACTCAAAAATACGTAGTTTCACGCCAGTTTTATCCATAAGAACTGTTCTGGATAGTTTTCATCTGCTTATTTTCTATTCTGAGAAATTCTCAACTTCACTCTGACGTTTGCCGTTTGTCTTAAACGTAACTCTTAATCTCTCTCATTGCGCCTGCTAAACGTAAGCTGGTTACAGTGACAGATCGACTAGGCGAGGAAATTCTAACGTTACAACTAAACTATTAAAGTTGGCAGAGCGTCGGGTTGATACAAATTTTTGCTGTTGATAAGTAGCTGTGTATCGATGTGTGAAAAAAGGAAGAATTTGTAGATCCAAAATTTTCCGAAATTTAAAATTCTTTCCGTTTTTCATAAAATCAGATACTATTTACTTGAACTGAAGTCTGACTTCGCTTTTAAGTAAGAAACACATCGTATTTCAGTGTCAACTACATCCGTCCGATTTGGGGAACTCTCCAAGCGTTTGAGGAGCTTAATCAACGACGACGATCACGGCAACGACAACGGCAAAAAAGCAATAGCTTAAGGCCCCGTCCGTTGAAAACGGAGATTTTTTTCCCTTCCGTTTGCGAAAAAATACGCGTCCACAAGTAGCGTATTCGAATCGTTTTCGCCAGTCCACAAAACGATTGAAATACGACAGCATCCCTAGCAGAGCATGCCTGATGCTATTAGTATATGATGCATGACGTCGTGACGTATTAGAAAACCTCCGTTTTCGTCCGTCCACAAATAAACGAAAGTCCGGCGTTTTTAAAAATCTCCACTCTCAGATGATTGTACATTTACACCCTTATCAGCTTCAGTAAATGCATATAAATATTCGTTCTTCCCTAGAACAATCCCGGTCTGGAATGGTCTTCCCTTTTCAGTGGTACATGCGTCATCTGTCAACCTTTTCAAAGCTAGTATTGTGCTCAATTAGTGTTATTTTATTAGCCCTCTGTTCTTGTCAGCTGCTTGTGTAATTTGCTATTCTAGTCCACACTTTATTCAGTACAATGTAAGTTGTATTTGATTAGCTAGCCGTTGACCAGCCATTGCCAGATTAGTGTACTAATGACAATTATCACAATTAAAGATTAAAGACTCTGGAGTGCGTCTTTGAAAAGATGCGTTTTCCATAACCGTTTTCACCGGATACGTGTCGACGGTGGGCCAAACCGGAGAAAAAAAAAATCTCCGTTTTCAGTCAAAAACGTATACGTGTGGACGGGGCCTAAGATTAGCAAAACAACAACTCTGCACGTGCATCACGCTTTTTTGTACCTTTCTTTGCCGTCGTTGCACGACTAAAACGTGAAACTTCCTAATTTCACGTTTTAGGGAGGACGTACTTTAGAATTTAACTCCAGAAAAACTCGCCAACATTTGACCATGTGAACGAGATGAAACAAGGGCAGGGAAGTTTGAGAAAACGCGAAATCAATTCTTAGGTGAAGTTTTCGTGGCCGTCGCCATCGCCGTTGCTTAAGGTGGCTGAACACAGTTTTGGCAGTTTCTGAGTATATGTCATTTGCCAAATTATGGCAAGAGAAGGGTAGCAGCTCACAAGCTGAAACTTGGCAAGTGGAAAATATATTGATGAAAGATTTTGTTTGACAGGTAAAATTTGACATTTTCGCAGTTTCCATGGCAACATGGACGATCGAATACAACCTTAAAATTTTCACTTTTGTTCAGTTTACAGAAAATTCACTCATTAGATTTTCCTATAAACTTGCACACAGCTTACTGTAATTAATCACTACCATTTGAAACTTATTTGACCAAATTTTAACAGAGGAGTTTTCAGATAATCAATAATATAATTGTACTGTAATTATTAAATGTGTCACAAAATTCGTCTGTTCAACTTCCATTTTAAAGTTCTCATTATTTAAAATACGATAAAAGTATAAATTCTGCCAAATATCACAAAATTTTGGTGAGTAGATTTTGAGAAATCGTCTTCTGTGTACCATTGCTTTTTCGCCGCCATGTTTGTTTGTCTAAGTTAAAACACTCGCCGTCACGCGAGTCACCGCTGACCGCCCCCAAAACTGTGTTCAGCCACCTTAAGCTATCTATTATCTTTGGGTTATCACGCGACCCTACAACTCAGGCCGTCACGCTACTCTCCCAGGCCGTCACGCAAGGCTACAAAAGCGGCCTTGCGTGACTGCCCGAAATAAAACGTACTCTAAGGAGACCACCACCCTCCCGCCCAAGATGCAGTCATGTCTTAAAGCACAACACAAGGAAGCTAAAAACACTTAACAGTCGCGACATTTTTGCATTAAGATCACGGCTATTAAAAGTCTAAAAATACACGGTTGATCACGTTCTAAAAAGATAAAATTCTCATTCTGCAATAAAATTTTCTTCATCTCTTGCTGTTTTTTGTTCACCTATTTACAATGTAAATTTAGCAGTTAATAAGTATTATTAAACATAGTTATCGCTCACAAATTGCGTGTTGACGAAAGAAAAGTCCTTAAATTCTTCCTGGTTTATGTTTGCGATTATATTCTTCTCTGTCGGTGTCAGCTTTGGCTGCTCCCTTGTGAAATCAGTGTCGAAGTTCCCAACGTCTGTTTTTGATCGCTGTGGAAAAAGAGAGAAAATTTAAAACAACAACAACAACAACAAAACTGGCTCAGTCGGTAAAGGGCTGATTGCAGAGCTAGATGTCGTAGGTTCGATCCCCGGAGCCGGACCAATTCTTGGCTTGCAACCACGCGACAAGGCGGCCATGTTGAGGGTCAATACAATAGCATTTTTTCGCGAAGGATTTACATGAAAATAGAGTTTAGTTCCCAGAGGAGAGAAATGCTTTTGTTCTTGACCACCAACATGGTCGCCGTGACGTCACGTGCAAACGTGCAATAAGTACTGCGGTGCTTTGTTCTTGCAGACGGCTGGACCTTCGAGTGGCTCGGACGACCACGTAAAATGGCGGTCCCGCCTCCTGTGGGGGACTTTAACCTCTTACACCCTAAGATAAAAATTAAAATTCTCCTTTGTCGCCCTTATTCGTTTACTATAGAAGTAGTGGGGAGAAGTTGATAAAATATCGAGAAAATACATCTTGTGTGATCATGTCCATAATTCTCATGACCACTCTGTTTTACAAGGCATTGCTATTACAGGGAGAAATTTGATGCTGATCACTCTTTGGATTTAAAGGGTTAAAATAGTGTCCTCACATTGAGAATCAAATCAAGTGTGATTTTCGTCTCTCTGTTTTTTTGCCAAAAGCAAAGTAACTAAAATCGGACAGGGTAGTTAGCACCCTTTCTTTTCGCTTTGTAATGCTGGCGCGATGGCCAAGCGGTCAGCACACGAACTTCAGATTTGTAGGTCCCGGTTCAGACCTTGCAATCGCGTAGTTCCCTAAGCCAAAAAACTTTGCTTCGCTTTAATTTGTCTTTCGACAGTCCCGGCGTATGAATGGGTAACGGAAAAATACCCCTGGGGGTATCCCCGCGATGGACTAACATCCCATCCAAAGGGTAATTCGCGGTACAGAAACTGGGATAATTCAGGACATGAGGGCCTCACAGCTGGCATGAGAACTTGGGATCGGGCGGTTCAGTCCGGGAGAAGAAAAACTTCTTGTTGCATCAATAATAAAGATCATACGAGAACCGAAAATCGCGCAAAAAAAGCCTTGGGCACCAGGTTAACTCAAACTAGGCAAGAAGAAACGCGCAAAAAAGCGAAAACTATATGACGCAATAAACCAAATTACTAACGTGACGTAACAATACCTCTCGCGCACAGAGCTGGGACAAGTGGTAAAACAAAATAAAGACGCTGTATTATTAACCGTGAAAAAATCAGCGGCTATTCACTATGAATAAAAATAGAAGGTATAGCACCCTGGACGGCAATCCAATGAACAGGAGATTCAGCACGCACGATAGTACATCGCTTAACCCGCAAGATGCTGAATGTGTTCCATCCCATAGATGTTTAATTTTGGACCAGAGTTTCGAGGCGCTTAAATCCGCGCGTTCATCGACGGAAACTATGAAAAGAGTACAGCAAGAGATGGAGCGCGCAGTGAACACAGAGGCAGAGAAAAATGGCAAATATAAACAGAGCGCTACGGAGCACACAAGCTTCGCGGAAGAAATTGACAACACAGCTCACGGATTAGAGGACACGACGCCAATCACTGGAGGAGATGAGACCGCAAAGTGTACAGAAAATGAAACCAGACAAGCAATAGTCAGAGAATTGCATCATGAATCCCGAAATGACTGATGGTTTAATGTAAATTGTAGAGATATTAACCAGTCTCACTTAGGAACATGGGTTAGTCAGAATGACCGACACTGTAAACTGTAGGTTCAATACTACAAATTTTAGCGTAGAACAAAACTAGAAACACTAAATGTTTCATAATTCAAAGTCGGGTGCCAAAAAAATCTTTCAGGCGAAATAATAGAAACAAGAAGTTGAGAAACAGACAGAGAAGTTAACATTCCTTCGAGGTCACTGTAACGAAAGCTGCAACTCAGGTTTACAAGCTTACGCGCAACGCACAAATCTCTTTTTCGCGAGGAAGCCAGTTAAAGTGTTGACCTCTCGCACTCCTCGGAGTTGTAAGGAGGCCACGTGACTGGCCACTGCGTTTTTTCCTTTGTCTTTTTTTAAAAACATTAGACACAGTATTGAAGATCTGTGCGATGAGTTCGACACTTCTGTGTTTGTGTTGTCACGCAACATGTCGCGCAACACTTCTAGGAAACCCCGTTACCACAACTAGCCGGGCAGGAGCGTTTTTTCACGTCTGGGACGACAAAATGCGGTGGTGTTAACCATTTTGGGGCCGCACGGGAGACTGGGTCGGTGTTGCGTCCAATTGCTTTTGGGACTGTTTCTGGAGAAACTTCTGACACAGTTTCCCGCGCAAATTTATATCGACCAGAAAAAAAAGATAGCGACCCCAAAACTCCCATGGTGCAATTCGGCACAAATAAAGAAATCACGGCTCGAAATTAACGCTCGCAAACTCGCAAAATGCGAGTGATTTTGATAATCTGCGAGTAAGAAAAATATCCACTAGCAAACGATTGCGACTTTAATAGAATTATCCATGTCTTCCAAACAAAGGGAAATAATTTGCTTGTGGTCTCACCAGTTTGCTAGTGGAAAAAAACCTTACTAGCAAAACTTTGCAAGTGCACTAAAAAGATATCTTCGAGCCCTGGCACAACAGCAACCCAGCCTCGGGCTCAGGCTCTGTTTCAAAATGGAAAATAAACAGGGCGTTCGTAAGGCGAGGTTCTCCTAAAACTATTATCCACTGGTTCTAGTTGTTCAAACGATGGATAGCGCTATCCAGCAAATAAAACACTATCCCGTGGACAATTATTAGAAAAATCAATTGCGTTATCCACTGGAAAGAGATTGATCCAGTGGATAGCGCTATCCGCCTTTTCAACAACTGGGGCCTAGAGAATATTGAGTACGGTTTATGATTTTATGTCGCTTTGCAACACGTTCTATGATAAGAATTATCTCCAAGAAGGATATTAACCCGCCTGCTACAACTCAGTGGGAAAATGATCGTACTATAGGTCATATTTGACTACTTACTATTCTTGGTTTAAATGGAGGTGTAACTTGTCTTGCTTCTAATCTTTCCCAATCGATTTCTCTAAAGAATGGATGATCCAGAATGCTTTGCTCTCCACTCGCTGTGCAGCCAAGCCTTTTCTGGCAGTTTTTCGTCATGAACTGCATACAAAAACACAAATTTCATGTCAATGACAGTACATACTGCTCTGTATAACGGGGGGGGGGGGGGTAGAAAAAACATTATTTAAGCTTCCGGATGAAAATTTAAACTCTTGTATAGCTCGAGCACCGTCCGTAAGGTACCCAGCGAACCACCAACAACATACCCTGGGTACCAGAGGTTTTTTTCTCGCGTGCGACGGGGAGCTTCGTTTCGTCGGCCGAAGGCCGAAGACACGAGCGGCGAAGTCTTTTAAGACTCGACCGAAACCAGAAATCGCGCATGAAAAGTCTCTGGCACCCAGGGTACCAACAACACCATGTTGTAGGTCAAAATTAAATGGAAAATGGCCGATCAAAGTAGATCAAAAAATTTTAACCTAAATTACCATTACTGAAGTGTCTACAACATCTTACACAGTAAAACGTCTCCTAAAAGACAGGAACTGAACTGTGCATGAGAATAGCATTGTTGTAGAAAAGTAACATGAACTAGTTTGATACTTATATGATTATTTTTACATTCTTACCCCTTTCAGTATGGAGACAGCTTCCTTGGTAAGCCAAACAGGATAAAGCACATCATCATGCTTGATAGACTCAAACAGGTCATCTTCATTGTCAGCTTCAAAAGGAGGCTATAAAAAGCAAAACAATTAGGGCGGTTACAAGTTCCGGCTCCAAGAACTCTGGATCGGACAGACATTCATCATATCAGAATATCTGGTCATCTTTTGACATTCTTCAAACGGTGCATTTTGTATTTTTGAGTAAATTTCATTGAGAAATTGGATGTCTACTAGAGGAAGTGCACAAAGCAGCTCAGGACGAAAGCTGCTTTTGCCTCATAGCCACCTTGTTTCTAAGGAAAGAAAGAAAACAACAAGAAAAACATGGGAGATGGGTCACCAAAAGCCATGTGTTGCGAGAGGTAATTACAACAGTTAGAGAAAAATCAAGTGTGTGTGCCCACAGACACTGCAGACAGAGTTTCCTGTGAGTCTCAACTAACCTGTCCTGCCATCATCTCATACATAAGAACTCCTAGCGCCCACCAGTCCACAGAGAAGCCGTAGGGTTTTTCTTGAAGAATCTGAAATATATAGTCAATAATGATTACACTACAGCTGGAGTTACTATAGTCATGATAAGCTTACCGTTAATTACACATCTGATTATGGTCGCACATGAAGTCCTACCTATCAAAAACAATGGCCTCCCCAAGAAAAAATTAATTTTCATTTTAGGGCATTTTGAGTGAACAAGGGAAATAAAGAATTTTATCCATCGAAATGCCATCTTTATTTTCCCACAATGTTTCTTTTTATTTTCAGTGCTTTGAAACATTTACAAAACAATATTCTTTCAGTTGCCAGTGCTTCCATGACAACCACACAAAGATTTCCAACAGTCACTGAAGCTTCCAGGAAACATTGGGTAGAGGGGTTCAAACCAAAAAACCCTTTGTGGGGGGAGGGGGGAGTGTGATTTTTTTTTACTTTTCTGGAACCACACAGTGTATTGAAGAACATTTGCATGTTATTTCAGGGCCACATACAATAAGGGACCTTATGATCCGAGAATGGCGATGTCTAAGAAAAGGACACTTTAAAAGAGATTTTGCATCCTTTCAAACTTTTTCACGATTAGGCCAAGTCGCATAAAGAGGAAGGAATTTAGGTTGGAGCTAAAGAGAGGGGACTGCGCCCAAGTTCAGACAGAGATGGCAGAATGTTTAACGCCTTGCCTCTCCCGTTCTCAAAATTTGGCCATTGAACATCGTAGTTGTGCAGGGATGGAAAAGAAATCTACAAAAAAGCACACAGGGTTCTTGTTTTGCTTATTTAACTTCCTGTTTTGTTTTTTTGTTGTTGTTTTTCTTTTTACGTTCCCATTGCCATCGCCATCATAGTTTCATAATATCCACAGAATTTTTAATCAAATGGTTTAAAATAATCAGGAAAGGACCTACTGCCCATGTGAGCTGAGCTGCTCTTTATTGCCTACCTCAGGAGCAATGTAGTCTGGTGTTCCACAAAATGTGTTTGTATAGCCACCGGGTGTCATCCCTTCTTTACACATTCCAAAATCTGCCAACTTGATATGTCCATCTTTGTCTAAAAGTACATTATCTAATTTTAAATCCCTGTTGGATAAATCAAATCCATGGTTAGATGAGGAACAGAAGGGAAAACCGATTTTTTTTTCAATACGCTGTCCTTTATGTCATTGTGACAGTGTTATCTGCCTAAAACAACAAGTGTGAATAACTATAACATAAACAAATCATTAATTAGAGGAGGGAGCAGGGAATGGCACAGTGGTGAGAGCGCTCGCCTGCCACCAATGTGGCCCAGGTACAAATCCCGGCTTCGACACCACATGTGGACTGAGTCTGTTGTTCGTTCTCTCCCCTGCTCCGAGAGGTTTTTCTTTGGGTACTCCGGTCTTCCCCACTCCTCAAAAACCAACATTTCCAAATTCTAATTTGACCAGGAATCAGGCAGACGAAGAACCACTTTGTGGATGTGCTACCTCCAAATCATTATTCATGTATTTATTTATCTTGTAATCAAGCTGTATATTTGGAAACTGCCAGAGTCAGGGGTCATGTGCAAGGGAGCCACAAAGGATCCTGACCCTTCACTTCTCAGGTAGATTAGAAGGTCAGGAGACGAGCACAAAACATGAGTGGGTGTCAAAACTGCCACCAACAAGGAAGGTGACATGTAGAGTGAAGAGAAAAAATGAGGGACTGTATCTATCCCTTTCTTACTAGCAGGCTGTCCGAGCATAAAAAAAATGAATTAAATGGTACTGTTCGTGTGGATGATTCTCCAGGAAAAGCAGTCCACTACTACTAACAATGACTAACTTTTTTTCTATTTCTTTTCTTAGAAACACACTTTTGAACAAGTGTGGATAAAATAATCTGGTTAGTTGTTCCATGCTTCTACCCCTACTCTGTCTAGAAAAGATGGGAAACACGTTTTTTGTTGAGTAGTTTTTTTTTTCATTGAGGCCTTCATTGGCAGCGTATCCACAAGAATCAACTCTTGAGTTAAAGCGTTGAGGCATCAGTGTTCACATACACTACCAAAATAAGCTTCTCATGTGGTACTATGTTGCTCATGTACTGCTAACTTGCTTACCTATAAATAACACCATGCTGGTGTAGGTAACGGAGAGCCAGAACAACTTCTGCAGCATAAAACCTAAGGATGTAGAATTAATGATTGAAACCTTTAAGCCCCAATATCCACATATAAATTCTCCATACTGATCTTCATACATTGCTTTAAAGAATTAGTAGAGAGTTTGATAACAGATCAAAATATTTTTCTCTTGAGTGATCATTAATTTTTTTATGAACTCTCATAGCCATTTCTCTTGGTAACATAATATGGATGTTGTTAGGAGAAAATTATTGTTGGTCACTATTGGGACTTAAAGGGGCTATATCACACTACTTTTTCAAAAATAATGGTCCAGTTTCATTGTTTACGACTATATTTAGGAACTGACACTATTTGCTGTCGTCTGTTACTAGGGATGGCAAGGATGGACATAGATTAAAACTTGAAAAAGGTTTTATTGCTATGCCTGCAAAAATCACCAAAAAAGTTCTTTTATGAGCTCAGGACAGAAGGCTGGGATCAACGAATCATTACACACACCTAGAGCGCTTTTCATCAAACTTTCTTGCTTTTTGAATTTGGAACATCAAATCACCTCCATTGACATATTCCATCACAAGAAAGAGCCGATCCTGAAGGGACAACAAAACATGGATACTGTAAACTTCTGATTAGTGCTGATATGAGCTTTAAGCTTAGCCTAAATTGCGTAAAGCAAGACTGAAACAAAAAGACAACAATCACCTCTGTTTGAAAGCTGCAATATAATGCTGTAAGATAAGGATGTCCTGCAGAGACAGTTAAAACTCGTCTCTCAATCATTGTACACTCTACATCATCATCCTGTAGAACAGTTTCTTTCTTCAAGATCTTTACTGCAAAAATGTCGTCAGCACCTTTTCTTTCTGCTAGCAGAACCTGCCAACAAAAAAAATAAAGTATAAGGAATGTATAAGGAAATATTACAAATTAGCTGTGTGATGGATATTTTGCTTTGTCACTGACTTTGTTTTCACTGTAAAGAAAGACCAACGGTCCCATAAAAGCAATCAAAGCTATTGAAAGAGAGTTGGAATTGCAAGGGAAGTTTTAACTGAGATCTCTGGTTGTAACTATGCCATTTTAAAGGACTTTTCATACCTGTTTTGCGCAAAATTCACCGTTCGAAAATCCTACCGGTGACATCGTGACAATTGACCAATAAGAGAGTGATAGATGTTTGATGCCAGTCCCGGCATCCGCATTTGCCAATCATTTTTTTCCTTGCATGAATATTTATACTATGATTCAATTCCAGTCAGGCAAAACAAGTCTACCTTGCGACTCACTCAGTCGTTGCACGACCTCATTGATACTCGCTTCGCTCACTTTTCCTCATTGAAGTTCTCTTTGCTTGCTTTTAAGAACTTTTGAGAGGTCGAGTTGTGGCAAAGCTGCTCATGACTACACCAGAGAGACACTTACCTTGCCAAAGCTGCCTTTTCCAAGCACCTTAATAAAATTGAAATCAGACAATCCAAACTTCTTTTGCCGTCGTCTCATTCCAGGTGATGTCTCCAGGTCATTAGGTGTTATTGGAAGTGGTTCAAGGTGGTTTTCCTTTCTTTTATCATTTTTTATGTTTGTTCCATTATACTCAATTGAGGGCTGTAAAATAAACAAAGAAAATCATCATGATCAACTAAAGGGCACGTTAATGACTCCAAATATTGGATGTACAATCAAATGATAGAGCCAACAAAAAAGAATAGAAAAATTGGCACTGAGTCCACAAGTTTTCCATTATAAAGCATTACAAGTATGGCTTGACCATTTAACTCTTAAGAGCCAAAAGCATCTAATTCCTCCTGCGAATCTTAGCACAATGGGAGCATGCCAAGCCTTGATTGTTAAACAAGTTCTCATCAAAAGTGCCTAAGAAAATGGTTGTGTTACAGGTCAGAACTAAATTCAGGTTTTCACTAACTACTTTATCGACAGTTGAGTATTCTTCAGAATATTTACATGTACTTTTTATATCATATTCGACGATTTGTTTCTCAATTGATTTAGTACACGTCTTAGCAATGACCGGAAATACGTCTGTGGTCGCAGGCAATAAGCGTGTATAATTACACAAAAATTCAAGGGCCTCGATTCGAGAGAAATTACATCATTACCAGAGATAAAAAACGTGATGAGAACATGGCACGTCATTTCAATCATTGCTGAAAATAAACCACATGCTCATCAAAAGACTCATTTGCATACAATGAAAGTTTTAACACCCGACCAGTTAGCCTTTACTAATTAAGATTCTCCTTTTTTTCCAACCACTGAAGTGTTCACTTGTTCCAAAGTTATCAACTCTTTCAAGTGATAGAATTCGTGGACCGACCCGCTCCAGAAGAGCACTAAATCACATTTATCTTTTCTAAGCTTTCTTCGCAAAAAATGCGTGGCTTCAGTCATGCAACAATTCCTATTCTCAGTTTCCACAAACTCCACTAGGAACACCTGGGACCATGGCCTCCTTCTTGTGTCCTAAATACAAAGAAAAACGGCTTGCAGATTATGATTCTCGCTGCTTATGCAAGCCAGACTAATTAGGGCCAGGAGACAAAAGAAAATGAGAACCAACCTAGGTAAAAAAAATTTTAACCTGAATTTAATTTTGACCCATAACTTATGCAAAACAGTGCACAGAGTATGCATGCTGTTATGCATGGTTTGATACATTAATTTCCAGACACATGACATTTTGAAAACCTTATTATTTAACTTTGGCTTAAGCATTCTCTTAACTTTTTTTCTACAAGTGACAAGGCATTACAAAAGTGTCATTTGAGTTCCAAGGTCACTAGACAAAGAAATCTACACAACCAACCTTTTTCACCCTCATTGATTCTGACAGTATGTTTCCAGTGAGCCCCATGTCCTTTAAACGCTGCGCCATCTCTTTGGCATTAATACCACAGTTATTGGCAACATTCCTGTGACATCTCTTGTGAACGTTCATCTTGCAAGCTGAAACATGCATAAAATGTGCTTAATTTTCTCAAGGGATCAACATTAATGAGCAAACGTCTTGGTCCCAAGATTAGGGCGTAGTCGGCCACAACGTTAACTTATAAGACCATTGGAGTCTGCTTCCAATAATTTTTACTGTGATTAGCTATTTATTCCTTTTTTGCTTACTATTTTTTGTTGCTGTTACAAAAGATATCTTAGCAGGTTTGAATAGAATACCCAACTGTATCAACAAGGGACCGTTAATCCCATACCTCAAGGGGGTCTGGGGGAATCCTCCTCCAGAAAATTTTGAAATTTCAAAGCCCTACAAATGTAACTAATGCAATTTCCAGCCTTCTGGGGACTAAATTGAGTACAAAAGAGTGTGTTTTTCATTCAAGAAAATGTACCTTTCATTCAGGTTCCGATAATCAGCCACACAACTTACAAGCAATGAACAAAGGTAGATTTGAACGAGAACAGATTCTGTGTAAACCTTCCAAGAAACACGTGAAGAATTGACTGAAATGCAGTATTTGCATAACTCAAAACCAGTAGGCCTTTACATTTTCATTCAGATTTTATGACATGTTTTTTGTTAAAGACATCATAACCACTAGTTGTTTCTTCTTTGGGGGAGAAAAGTAGCTGACTCTTCTGAGCAAAATAACCAACGTGTTTTGTTGGTCTTTGGTGCTTATTGAAACCCCTGAGAGGTAGATCAATTTACTTTGTTTTATTAATGTTTTATAATTGTGGGTACAAGTAGGTTAAGAGTACATGGAGCTTGTGGGGGGCTTTACTGTTCTTTTGTCCCATACGTGGTGCTTGCACACAAAGCTTCAAAACCCAAAAAAATTCATCGAAATTGCTTTTATTAACTGCTACCTTGACTCACATTCTTTACAGTCTTATGGGAGGTGGTCTACCTACTAAAAGAGCCTTTTTAAGGCCCCGTATATAATTATATAAATTATATATGCATACTTTATGGTCAAATAGTCAAGTTACCCCAAAATAGGATGATAGCAGTGAAAGTACTTAACTTCACTAGCCTTTTAAATTGCTAAAACAACATTTGGTGATTTTACGAACCCGAGCACTGCATCCCTTGTTTCAAAAGGCCATAGAGGAGAGAGCCACAATGGTCGCAAAAGGTTGGTCTCTTATAATTGTGTTCTGAGAATCTGTGAGGCATGTTGAGTTTGAAACGAAGTGAGCCTGTGCTTGATCTTCCAAACGCATTCTGAAATAACAACACAATTGGACAGTCTACATAGTCCTACATTTCAGGCATTTTAAAGCACTTTTAAACATTATCCTTTCTTTGAAGACACAGTCAAACCTGCATAAGCAGTCACTTCAGTATACGAACATCCAATCAAGTTATACTATATTGTCATTGTTTTCATCTCTTTCAAAAGGTTAACCTGCAGAATTCAGCAGTCAGTTAGTCATACCTGGGCAAGGGTGACTACTTAGCATGGGTTTGACTGTATTAAATGTTAAAGCCTACATGAGGAGTTTATATTTGACCTTTTGTTGTGGAGACTACCATAACCAAAATAAGGAACAAGAACTCTATCATAAACAAAAGTAATCAGTAAGGACACTCTTATTCCTTTGAAAACCTCAGCGCAGTGCTGATGGGCTGTGATGTTTGAAATAATATATCCAAAAGTCATCTTGGCTGCAGCAGAAGGAGGCGGTGGCAACAGTGACAGTGCCATTGCAACAGTGGTGGTAGATTGTTGATCATACCATTGGATATTACAACCACTACAACTACCACTACGGCTGGAAGTGGTAGTGGTAGTGGTAGTGATAGTAGTAATAGTAGGAATATCTAATGGAATGATCAACAATCAACTGCATTGTAGTCTCTTTTATATTTTTATAGCTGGACAGGCCCAACATAAGCTGAAACTCTATCCATGATACAGACTATTACTGCTTTATTTATAGGACAAATACCTGATTTTCATTAGGAATAACATCCTGTAAATCTTGTTTCACCCCTGGACACTGAGACACTACCTCCAAATGGCATCGTTTGTGAACCACACAAGTACAAACTATCAACAACAAGGAGAATAACCATTAAATCATTCATTTTTTGGCTGTGACTACACTGTAGATCTCACAATAAGTAAACAGCAGATTTCCAATCATTTTGCTGATGAGGCAAGCGTCATGGTGGTGTGACTTGTCCATGAACCCAAACAACAGGAAACACATCAATAACAACAGTCCACACAGAGAAAAATCTCTTTGTTTATATACAGTCAACACTCTCTAATATAGTCACCATTAGGACTGTTACGAAGTGTCCAACAAAGAGTATTAAAGTAACCACAGCTACTGTCTCTGATTACTTTGTTTAAATGCTGACTGGTACTTTTGGAAGCACAGCAGGCTAACAATTTTCCGTAAGCTTCTCTACCAATTCTAGACTTTTTCGACCAACAGGAAAGGTTCGCAACTTCCACGAATTGTGTTACTAAATTGACCCTAGTGGCAAAGGCAGCCTTCATTCGTAAAATTCTTTGTTCTGAGGTGTTTAAAATACTTTCAGTCAATTGGTTGACAGGATGGTTGAAAATAAAAACCTTCATGAATGCGAGGCCCCCTCCCCACCCCCGCCAGGAGAGTGCACCTCTAGTGCATATTTTGGCCTTACCAGTCAAGAATGAGCCCTTACCTGCTGAGCAAAAATGTAGGGAGAACACTGTTTGAAGATTTCAAATTTTTGTTTTAGCTTTTGAGGTGTTTAATGCTGCCTTATAGAAAGAAAAGATCACCACTCTAAAAAAGGGCAAGCACTAGCCTGCACCACAGACAAAACTAAGCCTCTGGTTACATGTAAGTACGTAAGTCTGTCTGTGAGAAAGTGCTGATATCTTTGTTCTGGGCCCCTAGAGCTGTACCAGAAATTGAGTACATGCCTTGGCTGGCCTGTTAAAAAGGACATTGCTCAAATAGACTTCATTCACGATATCCGCCACCTTTGCATGCACTCTAGGATCGACGGGATAAGAGCTATGTCGTGCGGTATTTCGGGAGGCAAACAAGTGATAAAATTTGCCAATATAAGTAATCGCGGTCAAGTTTGTTTATTCTATCAAAACAAGATGACGAATACATAGTCATGCAAAATGTACATATCGAGTTTTGGCAAGACTTTGGTCATTACTGTTTGCCATGAGGACATCTACGGTGCTACTGCCTACAAGAAAGGTCTTCATTTCCTGTTGTCTAGAACAAACAAACTCAACCACGATTTCTTCCAAGGGCAGATGTTATCCCTTGTTTGCCCACCTGAGAAACCACGACATCGCTTTCATCCCATCAGTCCTTAAGCACGTGCAAAGATGGCAGGTATCATGAATAAGGTCTATTGGAAATGTCCTTCTGGTAATTTGTTGAGTGTTTTGTTGGCCCAGAACAAGGATCTCAGCACTGCTTTGCCCAGTTTTGCCTGGGTTAGATTATGTCTGTGATGTAAGCTAAGCAAGCAATGGAAATGACAAGTTTTGAATCTTTTTACATTCATTACTCAGTTCATACACCTCACTCTACCTTGACATTGATAACCTTGCTTGTTAAATACACCCCTGAAACAAAAACAACAAAGGTCTAGAAAGCAGCAGATGCTTGTAGAAACAAAGCAAATTTCTATAATTTAGACAAATGTCATAGCCCATCCATTAACACAAAAGAGGGTAACATACACTGCATTGTTTAGCCAACTTGGCCAAGTCGAGGCAATCAGAGCATGCACAAGCTGTTGACTTAGGCAAAGGGGTCAACTTTTTTTCTCATAATTTTATAACTACTCCATAAAGTTGACTCAGCTAGCAGGGTTACCCTCATTCCCAGGACAACTTTTCTCCATACTAACAGGATCTTACAGTGCGACTACTGTAAGAGGGGCCACTTAGACGAAGTTGACCAATCGGATTACAGGAAAATAACAATACATTCCAAGAAAGTTGGTTGTGGGTCAATCAGCTGCTTGTAAAAAAAAAAACACTAAGTTACTTGAAGCACAACATTTAAAATATATTGATAGTAAACATTTTTCAAGAAAGGAAAATGTTTCACCAAACAATGTGTTTCTATTTAAAACTCTACCTACCAAACCCTGAAGACATGCTTGCTTGATTCGTGCTGATTATGATTGACAACTACCTTTTATTTTTATTAATTTATTTTTATTTTCTGTAATCTGATTGGTCAACTTTGTCAAGGTGCCCCTGGTTATACAATATGTAGTAGTCACACTGTAGTCAGTTGAAGAAATTCTACAGAGTGACCCTCCAAAAGAAACCTCTAGCAGTACTTTTACATGACACTATTTATTATGCTGTACTTTAAATAGGTTCTAACTTTTTGAGTCTGTGGATGAAATCCTATGGAGTGACCATTCAAATGAAACTGCGTTATCAGTACTATAACAAGATACTATTAATTTTTATCACCCTGTATAGACAGGTCCTCAGTTTTTTAGTCTTATGGATAAAACTCATTTCTGTGGTGAATTGATTCAAATCAAACCTCTCCACAACAGCTGTTGCACAGTACACATTAGTTTTACAGAGAATTGCAAAACAAAAATTTTTTTTTCCTTAAACATTTTGTCCCCTTAGGAGCACAAGTGATGATTAATCTTCGAATTGAAGACCAGTCACAAAAAGATTTAGATATTGTTTAGTGAATTTTCAGCCAACGAAAAATTACAGGTGATTTTAAGGTTTGATCTAGGCTGAAAATGAACTTTGTTCCACACTTGACACATCACTGATCAGCAAGAATTGGTGTGATTCTGCTATCAAATAAATATTGGAAAACCTTACTGAAGCGAAAAAAATCAATTAACAGTGCTGTCCAAACATGTTTAAACAACTGTTTAAATAATAATGATAAATATGTAGAGCTCCTTTCAAATGCATTGAAATATTTACAACATGTAGCTATATGCTCCGGTCATTGCACAGGGGAGCAATGCCCACCAACAAGCATTAAAAATTCCAATAAAAAATAATTTTGGATTTTAAGCTGAACATTCTCAAACCAATAATATTCTAATGTTTATTTTTTTTCAATATTTTTATTTTTAAATGTGGCAAAATGAGATTTAGGCTAAGTTAAACAACTAAACAACTCGAGACAACTAGCCAGCAGTCTCACTTCTGATTTCAGGGGCACCCTAATAGTTTCAGAGGGACCTTTGGGTTTTACAGCTTTGAGACTGAGGTCAGCCCATTACTTTCACGTTGCTGCTCGTTGCTCATGCTCATTAGCCTGTTTATTTAATTATCTAACTAGTTGAAAAATTCTCAAGTTTAAAAAATACTGAAATTAACAACAAGCAAGTTATGGAGGCTTGCTAAGTTCAAAAAAATGTCAACAATCACAAACAGTTCAGTTTTTAATTTACATTCTGTTGCTTTCTAACAAAAAGGGTATTTACAACTTACTACTTTTGATAAGAAAGCATAATTCAGCTAGGAAATGTTAGATCACCAGGAAAAGTGTCTTTAAAACTTACTACTTTTACAAAGAAAGCATAATTCAGCTAGGAAGTGTTAGATGAATTAAATATAAGACATAACAGCATTTTCTCAGCCATAAAAAGGGACCCTATTAAAACAAGGCGTCTACTACAAAAGCAAAAAACATTAACTGCAACTTGTGAATTGGAGAATGCCTGCACAATACATCAGACTCACTGACAAAACATCAAGAACAAGACTGTGCTCTAGCAGAGCCCTGTGGCCCCTGGCACCTAACTTTTTGCCCTTGGGCGACTAGAAAATCTCAGATTTTTCATACAAATCATTTACTGGGCACCCTAGATTTTACAGTTTCAGAGCACTGGGCTCCCTTCAATTTTCTTTAGAGCACAGCCTTGCAAGAACAACTTTTACATTCTGTTTCCAAGCTTTAAAACACTGGACTTAATATCTTACCAACAACTCGAAAGCATTAGTTGTTGTTCCTTTTAAAAAGAAAATTGTGATGAAAAAATCAAACCTAAAATTAGAAGCTAAGAATTAAGAATTCCTCAATTTGAGGCTAACTAACACATGAAGAATGACATTAGATTATGCAGAACAAAATAATGAAGCTCTAAAAAATACAAATAATACCAAGATTATGTGAAAGATTCCATGTAACACGATAACAGGAAGACTTATACACAATGTAACCACTTTTAATTTTTAGCATTTGTTTCCAAAATTATTGAATTTTTGTCATTTTAAGAAGAATGTCTTACAGCAACCTTAAAGACTCTCAAAGGTTATGAAGCTTCCTATCCAAATAAAAGCACCGATTATCTTCCTGTTGGCAACAGCTGTGCTCAGCCCCTTGGCAATGAACTCCTGCCTTTGGGTGACAAGGAAGTCTTAATTTTACACAACAAAATAAATCCTGGATGCATGATTTGATAGGTTGAAAGAATTAATGCTTCCCACAATTTTTTGTGGAGCATTAGCCTTGAGACCTTATGAGCCAGCAGACAAACTTTCTGTAAGAGCTATAGATTGACGAACACATTCACTTAAGTGCGCAAACTAGTAGCCAAGGAAAAATTATTTAATCATACATCTTATTCAAATTTAAAAGAAAGAATGGCCAACATAATACAATTTTTTTACTAGAGCAATTGCATAGAAGTTGTCGTAAATATATTAGTTTTCAGCATGTATCAGCAGATATGGAAATGAGCACCACAGATCACATAGACCATTCTTTGACACACCAATAGACAAGCCATAGCCAAAATATCTCAAGCCTGAAAATGCATGATCTGGGAAAACTTTAATATCCTTAATTTTGTTTTTATGCTTCTTAAACATGGTAAAAATATAAATATAATAGAGTTTTACCAGAAGATGTTGCATGAAAAAAATTATGTGTAGAGGGTCAGCCCCTTGATTCTTAAAACTGAACATTCTTGTACATTTGCCAAGTAATCAATAAAGACATTATATTTAACTAAGTGTTGTCGTTCAATTTTCAAACATATTTTTTACTAAATTTGCAACACATAGAGCCAGATGTATGATGAATTTTGCTTAAAAACCAGTGAACTAACTGAGTGTCTTGTCATTTTAAAGTCTTCTAAGACTTAATTTAATTTGGCAGGAGAGACCGCTTGAAGGCATTTCACTTGATACCAGTGAGTGTCAATTTATTTTGTGTTATTGGTTTGCCAATGTCATATTCTCTCAGGCATATGCAAATGTGGTTCGTTAGCAAGCCTTTCAAGATATCCCGTGTAAAATGATGCTGTTACACTAAAGACAAAGGTTAGTGCCTGCCTCAAGTTCAAGAAAGTGGAAAGATCAAGATATAAGAAGCTCTAAAGGACAGGTCTCCACTGTGATAACAAGACACCTTTCCACTAGAAAAGCAAATTACATCAAGCACTGGAGAGTTTCCTTATCACTAGGCATGGATGTCTCTCAAGAAGAAACACCTGGCATAAACCAATCTAATTCCAGAACAAACCACAGTTTACGAGGACTAAGAGGGAAAATTAGTTCACATATTCAAACTGTTTCTCGTAAATGCATGGCATTACCTTGCATACAACAATGACCGAAAGAAAAGCAATGGGCAAAGGTCTTTTTCTTGCCAATAATACATACATTAGAACAATGTCAAAGAGCAAGGTATTTTATGGTAAAATTGATTCTTTTAAGAAAATTATACACACTTTGCAAGCAACATAAATATATATCTCTATATCTATTTATTTAGTCTTGTCCAGCATTTAAGTGAAGTCAAAATAGATCCATAAAAAAATTAAATCCATATCCATGCGTTATCATACCCAACATCTAAACTTAACATAAATTGGAACATAATACAGGGCAACATGACTTAGATCCTTCAGTACTTTTACGATATTTTTTAGTAACAATGTGTTTTGAAAGACATTTTGTCAAAATTATGAGATTTAAGTGTATAACTTGTCTAAAGGCAGACACTGCGACTGTACTTGTCAAAACAAAAAATAAGCAACCGAATATAAACACATGTTCAAAACAATGTCTTCAAATCTAACTCTCTTCTTGTACTGAAAGTCTTTAAAAATTGAAAAAAAGGAGAAAATTAAACTAAACATATAACATGAAATCTAGGGTGGCTGAGATTAATATTTGATAAGTTTAATCCCATTCAATTTACGTCTATTGGCTCTCTTCCATTCTTTTTATGCAGAATGCAGTACTTTTTTGAAAGGGTATAATAAGGTCACGATCGACAATGTTAAAATCGCGTGCCCGACGAACATACCTACATACGAAAACGACTTTCGGTTCGCACTAAAGATCGAGCTTACTGCGGCAGAAAGTACATAATACACCGCCAAAAAGGTGTCGCGATATTGCTGGGTAAACAAATACACTCGAAGGATAGAGAAGAAATGACAAACGTGCCTGTATAGTGAGTCATAAAGCCTTGTCACTCATTGTAACTGGTATTAAGAATTAGCGTTTATTGAACTCAACAAACTTCGACATGCAGCAAACGACTTAATTTCGGCGGGTTGTAAGATCTTGTAAAGGCACATGTGTTCGGAAGTCTATGCCACGCAGAACATTATTTAAATGCAAGAGAACATTAATCAAGCAAAGACCGGCTTAAGAGAACCTATTGAAAAGTTGCCGTAGGTTAAAATATGGCTGGGGTTTTTGTATATAGTCACACAACTAAAGCGTGAATCACTTTTTATGCAAAATCAACTCACAAAGGGAGACAATGCCAAACAAGTAAGGGCTATCAGTCGTTCTTACCAAATAAAATCCCTGCAATGACAGCAATACGTCGGCTGTCTCAGCCAAACTGCCATGAATTTATGACCACTGATCTGGTGTACTCTCCGTCGCATAGCACCCCTTCGACCCTTAATGCCGCTTGGTCTTTCTCTAAAAACTCTCCTCTCGGTATCTGCATGAAGGTGAAAAAACCAACAACAACAAAACACATACGTTAGTTTACCTCAATTACCCTGAAAAGCGAATTACTCAATACACGGCATTTATTATTCCTGGATCGTCACTGCTTTAAGAAATCTGACAAATTCGCAGCGTCTGCAGAACACGTTAAAGTTGTCGTCGAGTATTTGATCGATACGTTTGCAAAACATTAACCAAATACATAGGCTGCGACATTTATTCGAATTGATTTGCAAATACGCCCAATCCACGCATTAGTGCCAATTCTGTTAAACTCGAGGACGGGCAAACTACAAAAGGCTATGAAAAAAAGCAATATACAGGTTTGATCGATTCAAAACTCACCCTGGATGGCGGGTTTGAGTTCTATGTAGAGGTGAAGTTTCCCTTCGGGCTCCAAAGGTATCTGAAGATGACATTACAAATGGTATTTAGAAAGAACCAACTTCGCGACTAATTAATTCCTTTTAATGAAAGAGAAATTCAAATAAATTGTGCGTCCCTTCCGTACCCAGATATCGGAGATTCCTTTGACTCCAGAATTCATGATCTCTGACAAAGGAACCGACGAATTCGCCACGAACGGGTCGGGCGGCATTATAGCGTTGTGAAATACAGTTATTCCAAGAGTCTCTCCATTTTCTATCTCGCTTTCAAACTCCTCGTTCCATACAGGCGTCGACGTTTTCTGTTTCGAAGTCGTCTGTGCTATATGGACATCATCGACGTTTACCGAGACATAAGGGTCCATCGATGTGAGTCCACCAAACGTTCTTCTTTTAGCCAGATCGGGGGGTTTCAAGTCCGTCGCTCCAATAACCTTAAGCTTCACAGAGCCCGTAAAACCCACCATGTTGCTGTACAAACAATATCCGTTCAAGGAACGGCACAGAAACAGTCTTACGATCTACAAAAAGTTTCGCATTGCCTTGTTCCTCCGTAAAACCGAATCATCCAATATTCCACTCGGCGGTAGTAAATGATAACAATATTCCCTCACAGAGCTTGCAGCGGAAGGAGCCAAGAATTTCCCAGCATTCCCAGTACAATTTTTAAGGTCGGAAATTTACGAGAACCATCCGGAAAGCATTCGGCTATTTTCGGTAACTTACAGAGTCTGGGTGCGGTTAATCTTGATTTTAAAGCATCCTAACCGGGTTTTTATAAGAAGAAAGGCGTGCAGCAAAATCGAATGAAAAGAAAATGCAAACAAACTAGGAAACGCAATTTATACTACTTACTTCCCAGCCCGACGGGAATGTTTATGTGCCGCTGGACAGGGTATGGTTTTTGACCCCTTTGTCCTAAATAGGGTATATAATTTGGGGCGAGTCTGTCCCAAACAGGGTATGTGATTTCAAGTGAGTCTTTCCTAAACAGGGTAATAAAATTGACGGTTTGTCCTAAACCGTATTTGTATGTATTTAGGGAATTAATTTTTTTGTCCTAAACAGGGTATGGGTTTCACAACCTCGTCCCCAGTTTTTTAGGGAAAAGCTCTGTGGAGACGAGGTTGAGGGTTTCAAAACCCTCAGCGGCTGGTTCTAAGAGAAATTATAGTTCAAAATACTGCAAAGGTGTATCAAATAATATAATTCCATTCATAATTTTATTTAGTTCTTGACAAATTGACATCAGTGACGTTTCAGAATTGCTAATAATTTAAAAGGCAAAATTGTCTTGCCGTTCGTCGTCCTCGTCATTTCATTATTTTACTTAAAAAAATCTAAAGAAAACGTGTTTTAGACTGTTTAAAACTCTGTGAGGACCTGTTAATAAGTTATTTTTTATAACGGAAAATTATTCGACACTTATTTTGGTGAATTAGATATGCTCAAAATAGCCGCAACAAGACGATTATAGAACGTAACGGAAATTGACGTTTAAATGCTCTGTATCGAATACTTTCAGCAGGAAATAGCTAGCAAAAGAGAAACAAACAAACTCTATCTAGGTAAGCAAATTATAAAAAATAATCATGTTAATAAAGGTTGACAAATATAATACGGAATATCATGCGTTTCCCGGTATGTATAAACTTTGAAAAGGGATGCAATGGTGCTTGGATCAGTGTCGAGTTTTCCGCAAATTACATTCATAGCCCCTCCTTGGTCGAGCAAAGGATTAAATCCTGCTTTCATTCCAGCCTACCACGCAATTCGTAATTTTTAGGAAGGGATTAGACTGGGTGACAAACTAAAAAAGAACGAAATTTAACGCTTCCGCTGTAGGGCAACCTTAAAGGAGCTGTATCACGGATTTCATCAAAATTATATCAGTAAGAACTGTTAGCAAATTGAGCGGAACATAAAAATAACCACTCGAAACAGTAAGAGACGGTATTAAGGCGATGTTACACGAGACGATTCGCAACGACGATTTTTAGCGCAACACAGCGTTGCAACATTGTTGCGACATTGTTTCGAATAGTTATTAACATTGTTCTAACATTGCAAAGATGTGTTGCGCTAAGAAGCATCGTTGCCAATCGTCCCTTGTAACATCACCTTTAAGAACACAGTAAATACTAATGTAGGCAACAATTACAAAATTGAAGTAGTTAAAACGGACTGAAATTGTGTGCTTGGAAGGTTAAGTTTTGTTCCAGGGATTTTGTTGGGTTTTGTTGGAATCCCTAGGGATTTCTTCGGGTTTTTGTTTTGCCCCTATTTGATCATCCCCGTCACTTGAAATCCGGAGTACCCCCCCCCCCCCCCCCCCCGCCACCGGGGCCCTTTAAGTCTCAAATTACCGTTTGACGTTACAATATATAAGCCCCGTCACATGTAAAACCTGCTAATACTCATGAGGATCATGAGACTAGAGCCCAAGTATTTAAAAGATTAAAATCATGGAAATGAGAAATGGTAAAAAAGTGCAATTTGCTTAGATCAAATGCAGGGTCTTATGTAGGAAGAAAGATCCTACAAGGCGGATCATCCTTGCGATATTTGTTTTCTGTCAGTGTGCCATTCAATCTATATGCGAAGAGTTTTACTTCAGGGGCACCCAACGTCAATTTTTGGAAAATATCTGTTCGGAAGACGATTTGAGAAATTTCTTGCTTGCCTGCGTCTCCTAGGATTTTCGAACATCTAAAAAATGGTATAATTGCCCATTTTTAACGGATTTTTACCCTAAAAAGGTCTCCTAGAATTTTCGGGAGCCTTTTTTCTGGCTGAAATTTTCGAAAAGGTAAGCTTTGATCCCTATAATTTTCAGATCACTAGACTTTCAGCTAGGAAATCCGAACAGATGAAAAATTTTTAGGGGTGGGTGCCCCAGTTACTTGTCCCTATCGCTAGGATCTTCCTAGCTGAGTGCCAAGGGGTGTACTCAACAAATATTTATGCGGGGAGGCTCCACGTCGAGATACAACGCCTTACTCTTTTATAGACCATTTTTCACGAAAAAGGTACCCCTTTCTTGATACCTTCTATTGACAAATAGAACTTTACATCCCTTTTAACTGCTGTAAATACACTGTCTTTTAAATAGGAATCAATCACAAAAAAGCACGTTTTCTCGACTATTTAAACCATAAAATTCATCTGTTAGCCCTTTTGGGCTCTTCTCCAGACCCAAATGACAGATTTCTTCTCTTTTATATACTTCAACTACTGAAATCTCTACCCTTTTATATACCTGAAGCCTGAAAAAGGTACACCTTTCGAGCTGAGCCTCCCTGTATAGGCCTTCATAAAGAGTACCCCTTTCCCCCCCATAAGATCCTAGAACTAGGGAAGATCCTATCACCGTGTAAACTGCTTTCGCTTGGAAGACTGATCCTAGTACTAGGGACAAACCGCCAGACAAAAATGGCGACGGATCGTTCAGTGCGTAATCACGTCAAGATAAAAGGCTGACCATTTCGTTTGGCGTTACCACGAGCTGGTAATTGAGCATGATAATTCTGCTGAAAGGTAGTTATTAACGCCCGTAAAGAGAGCAGAAAACGCGCCTACCAAAAAAAAGAAAAAGAAAAACATCTAATAATGGAACTTAACAAATGAAGACAGATGGAAGACAGTACAGTACGGTGAGCTATCTCAAGGGTCTCGTCAGACAGGCAAACCAAATCTCCGCTACAAAGATGGGTGCGAGAGACGTCAAAAACCGTTCACACTGAAAACAGAGAGTGAAAGCTGACAGGGTTCCTGAGTTTTGAAACTGAGATTGCTGATAAAAAAGGGAACAAAAAGAGTTAAAACAGAAAAGACAGGCAGGAGCTAAATACTGACGCCAGTATTCATATATGTACGCATTGCGGCCAAGACTACCATTCCCGCATTGGCCTGTGCACCCACAGACGATGCTGCTCCAGTCCACCTCTTCATTACGCTCAAATTAATTGCATTTTTTTTCCATCAAGTAAAACATTTACGTCGGTAGCACGAATTGGCCAGCGTTTGACTGACAAACCTGAAGCCAACTTTGGGTTCATTTTACCCCCTCTCTCGATTAGAACTCGGCTTCTTTTACGGGTAGGGGGCCTTACGAAACTACAACAGCGACGGCAACGGGAACGTCTGAGGCTGCGTTTATCAGGGGGAAAGTTGTCACTCAGTGGTAGAAGGGTCACTTGCCCGCTATACCCAAGCTACAATGGACGAGCCATCTTTTCATACACATTTCTTTACAAAACGCGGCAAACTGTTTACTTTAGAAAGAAAAAGGTTAGCTCGGCTAGAAGGGCGACCCACCTTGTTGGGTCACTCTTCTAGGCAGGTCTTTTGTGGTAGGGTCACCCCCCTTGCCGAGCCAACTCCATTCTCGTCCCTAGAGCCCGTCGCTTTTTTTTTTTGCCACGGTTTGGGACACCAACATAGCCGCCGTTTCATTGTTTTGGGACGCTACTATAGTCGCCGTGACGTCATGTGAAAACACTCTATAAGCGCTCGTTAAGGTTAACTCGACTGGGAGGGTGATCTTTAAACCCAGTCCTCACGATACAATGGGTCAGTTATTTTTAAACGAAGTCTACCTTAGGGCGCGGTTTAGGAAATCATTGGACCTCGAGATCTCTTTCTTAGTGGGCTATTTGAAGAAAATAAGTGCTTTTCCAGTCTACACTATATGCTTTAATGAAATTGTTCACGATAAATTGTGTTTAGCTAAGTGTTGGGCAAGTTGAAAATGGCTTAGAACGCAGTTTTGTTAAACACTGGCTAAACTCCGTTTAAATAACCGAGCCAATAGGTTTAGTGATCAAAACAACAGCTCTGCACTTGGATCACTCTTACGGGAAGGTGATAAATGAGCGCGGACGCGGTCACACTCTTCAGCTTCGACTTGCCCACTTTTAGGTAACTGAGCGACTTGGATTGAATAATGAGAAAAGTTGAAAAGACTCGAAGTCTATTTTTAAGCGACGTGTTCACTGACGTTACGTTGCCGTTGGCGGAGGGTAAGGACCTTAATACTAAGAGCTACATGCACAGAAAGAAGGAAAAAGGTCGAAACAAAGATTTTAGGTCACCCGGGAATGGCCCTCACGCATAGAAGACCGCACGCTTACAAACTGTGCAAAATAATCACTAACTCATCATCATTATCATCATCATCATCATCATCGTCATCATCATCATTATCATCATCATCATCATCATCGTCATCATCTTCATGATCATCATCATTATGATACGAATGACGAGTAAATTTTCTTAATGGCAATTCAAAAAAAGCCACTCAATTTGTCCAGGTGCAAATATATTTTTATTTTTGTTGTTGTTGTTTCTATATATTAAATTTCTCTTCAAATGACCTCTAGGCTCGGCTAAGGATCTCTAGAAAACTGTCTGGCGAATTATATATAAAAATTTACAAAAATATATATCTATCAAAACCTACCCACTCAAAATGCTAAGTATGTCGTGTAAATGACTACAGCGAAATAACGCTACAACGCACCAGACAATACGAGGTGTTAAACTGGAATCAAACAGCACGTGAAAACTCTTAAACAAAAAGCGTATCTTATGAAAAATACCTTTAAGGCTATGACTACACCATACCGAATAGCTCTTGTGCCGGCACGAAAATCACGTCAGACAGAGCTTCTGTTTACACATGAGAACAGTGATTTAGGCGCGGGTACTGTAACGGTCTGCAAATCTGCGCCTTGCCGATCTTGAACGTGGACCGTCACATCGAATAGCTTTCTGAGCCACCCTTTGACGCAGTTTGAACAGATGACGCTGATGCTTTTCCGAAATCTCGACGTGAAAAGCTTTCCGGCTTAGTGTAGACACAGCCTAAGTTCAGTACCGAGTGAACAAGGAAACGGTTCGCAAAAAAGAAAACTTGCTCGTCGTAAAATCAAAGGAACAATTCTTGATAAACTTTGAAGCCCAACGTTTCAGACGGATATAATGAGCAACATTTGGAAAGGGCTAAACTATTTTTTTAAGACGTCAAAATAGGAATAAGAGTAACTGAGGTTTTGATCTGGAGATCTTGACAGAATCTTTCAGAATTAAAAGTCAAGCGAATGTTACTTCTATTGTGCAAGTACAGAATTTAGAAGGAAAATTTTAGTTTAAGCGTATTAAATAAGGCGGAAAACTTTGTACACGCGGATAACACAAAAAAACGCCAACTTTAAAACAATAAATTGTGAGTAAATCAAAATTAAAATTATATCGGGCCAAAGCAAAAAAGGAACCGAACCTTTTAAAATTGAGTTCGTTAGTCTAAGATTGCCTCATTAATTTACAAAAGCAGCAAAAATTCCCATGTGTTGTACCAGAGTAACAAGTGGAAAAGACTAGTCTTTGAATGACTAAATCAATAAATGACGACTTACAGGTAGACTAGACGGAAGTGTTACATTCTGGAAAGAAAACAGATCAGAGCAGTTTTCCAAAGACTGCCGAAAAAGAAACCATATTGATAACTTTAGGAAGCCACGCATGGTGGAATGGTGACTGCTAGCAGTGAATTGTCCCTCGGGCGAACACGTAACTTGCGAGCGAGCAATCCCGAGGGAGTGTTAGCAGTGTAAGTGGAATGAACCAGTCAGAAGCCAGCAAAAATCCCCTCAGGATTGTCGCGTAGGGTTAAGGTTAGCATGTTACCTGCGAGCGAGCGGTTAATCCCGAGGGAGTGTTAGCAGTGTAAGTGGAATACACTAGTCGGAGGCCAGCAAAAAATCCCTCGGGATTGTCGCGCGGGCGAGCATGTAACTTGCGAGCGAGCAAGCAATCCTTATGGAGTGTTAGCTGTGTAGATGGAATGAACCAGTCAGAAGCCAGCAAAAAAAATATGACAGCAAAGCGGAAACATCTGATGAAGGGGTGCAGGTATCCATAACAAGTCAAAGTAAGTAAGTAAAATTTGTTATGCTAGTAAAGAGCTGATGAGCTTTCGGCTATTAATATGGTTTCTTTGGACAGCCCTTCAAAAGTGCACATATGTTTTTTAAAAGCACTTAAACAGATTATTATGAGTCGGTAACCTTTTACTGCCAGAGAAAAAAATCCTGTCATGGAATGTGGATTGTGGGTGAAATGTCAAATCACTCAAATGAAAGCTACTAAGCACTAACTGGCCTTTTTTCTGCAAGACACGTTAAAGCCAGAGAGAGACGTTCAGGTGGTCTTAAATAAATAAGACAGACGCATTTAACGTCTGACGACATTAAGGTCTCCTGTTAAGTGGGTCGGAACGACGCACTTACACGACGACTTAAACGTGTTAGGCGTTAAATGCGTCTAGTATAAAACGGGACACGGTAAATTGGGACACATTTATATCCAACTCGTCCAGAGAAGACTGGGAAGAGTCAGTTTCGTCTACTTTAATGCGTCCTGTTTTTACACCAGTCGACTTTAACGTCTCAGACTTTAGACGACTTTACATCTCTAACATAAAAAAGGCCATTTAAAATGGTACTCTGTTAATAATGCGCTCTACCATGACTAAATTCTAAGATGTAACCATTCAGATGAAAGCTCTTTCGCAGTACTTTCCGGTGGTTCTGTTAGTTCTTTAGTATTTACAAATTTTTGGATTTTAAACTTAGCCATTTGAAGGAGTCAATGGGTTGGCAATTGACCACAGGCCCTTACACTATCTCCTTACGAAGGTTCTAACATAGTATTAATAATTCATACAAATTTGGCTATATATATTATATCCCTACCACTTTCGTAAACCGGGTTTTATAAATAACAGCCTTGTTCATCTCTCTGTAATCGGAAAATTTACAATCTGGGCTGGACATGCGAAATATAATCTTCTCCAAAATGGGGTAGATGAAGACGAACTACGAAATTTGGTTTCTCAAAGTTGAACCATGATAAAACGCTATCATGGTTTTTCGCCTGAATCAAAGTTATACAATGTAATTGTGATTTTCTCAAAGCAATTTTCTTCCCCATTTCATAAGGGAGAACTGAAGGTAAGCCTGTTTCAGTCTCGTTTCAGAGTCTATGAAAGGCAGCAGCGCTTGATTACCTGCCAAGTTTTGCTTTTGTGTTTTGTTTTCATGATCTTCGACAAACGAGTAAAAATATATACTGAAAGCTGAATTTACAAGTTAGAAATGTTCCACTCTTTATCCACAGTAAGAAACAGGACCTTCGAGAGCAGCAAATATCAATTGATGCAGAAAGCATTTCGATGTCAAAGCAATTTGTTTGTGGGTTTCTCACACAGACCCCTCGTGCCTTAGTCCTGCTTTCTCGCCAAGTAAGGATGTCTCTAAGAATGGGACCTTCTTCATTTTCACCTTGAGGACCAATCACATATAACATTGCGATCCCATCCAGTTTCCACTCTTTCTCTTTTCTAGGAATGCAGACTTTGATCCCATCATGTACATCGCCCTTCACGTGACGTCATGCGCACGACACGTGATCATTAGTGTACCAATGGCGAAGATCACCTAATTTCAGCTGTCTTCTTTCGCTGTCGTTAACGTCGTTGTCTAAAAATCAAAGATAACATTTAAAAAATGTGAAATAGAGCAGCCCAGTTAAGCCTAACCACTTAGTCGCCTAAAGACCTAACCAGAACGTACGATTAAGAGTTTTATGGTTGCTTAAGATACATTAATGCTGATTAAACAGTTTTTTTCCCACTTACTGTGTATTTTGTAGCAAAAAGACTGCCTTATGTCCCGGTTTTGTAATGTATTTTTCTAACGAGAAATAACTAACAACTACAGACTAACAACAAAATTGGTGACTGAAACGTAAAATACTGAAGCCCGTGGTCTGACAGCCTAACTGTATTTTCATCGCTGCCTCAGTTTTTTGCCATTACGACCCCCGAGTTTTTATATAGTTTTCATTTCTCTTTCCCGATTGATATGTCCAGACAACGCTTTTAGACTGATTTTAAGATTTGGATATCATATAAACACTATAATAAATGCCTGAGGGGAACTCCCAAATAAAAGTGACGGGGATACTTGTCGTCTTGCTTAGAGGTGTAAATTGTAGATTTTGGTCTCACTTAGGGTGTTTGAACGGAAACTCACTATATTTGCCCATTCAGGTATCAGTTTAAGCTTGAGCCACACCCACATTGGTCTCCCTTGGGGGTTAAATTTTAATTTTCTGACGAGCGTCCCATAAAGGAACCCCCCCCCTCCCCTAGGAATAGTGCTTAATGTTGCTTCTGAAATGATAAGCAATTCTTGCAGAAAATCAAAAAGTTGCCCAGACTTTCACGATTATGAAGATCGCTTTTCCATACCGCGCTCACGAAAGCGTATCCTATATAAATGAGCTTAAGTAGCAGCGGTTAAAAGACAAAACAGGTACAAGACTTACCTTAAGTTAAATAAATTAAATTATATTTCCAGCTCCACTTCTTGCCAAAATCCTTGGTCGAAACACCGATTAGGAAGATACAGTTCATCTAAGTTCATCCGTCTCGTTGTTGAAGTTGGAGGCGTCGTCGTCGTTGTTGTCGTTTTTACTGTTGTTAAGTCAGATAATTCCAAAGAAACTCTGCAAGACAATCATTTACAGCAAGTTTTAACGATCGTAGACAGTTAACGCCAAAGCCAGATGCGTTATTTTGTTAGACTACAAGAGTTTAACTTAGTTTGCAACGAGAATAGATATTGCCACATCTGCTTACGCCCAGTTTAGTAGAATGATTGATGAGATGAGATCAGATGATGAGAAAAATTCCACCTATTAAAAACCCGCCGTAAATTTGAATCTAAAATACAGTCGTAAACATATTCTATCTCACTCAAATTAATCTCCTAGGCGCCAGCATTTTATAGGAAACTACCTCTTTTTCCAGTGTTTAAGAGCCACTTAAAAGTGCTCTGAACGTTTAGCTTCGTTGTTTTTTGTAACACATGGACAGAAAGCAGTATTTGATTACCTAAGATAGTTGCGCAGAAACTGGGCGAAAGTGACAAGACGCACGTGCTATTGCAGTCTACCGCTGACACTTAAGTACAACTCAAAGCTTAATACTTACTTAGTATTTTCTCTGAACTTTTTTCCTTTAAGAATCTTTTCATCTCCAAGGTTCTCTTTCGTTTTATTTGTATTCTTTTCCTGCTGTCTTGAAGCCACGAAATTTCTTATAATTTCAGGATTTCCTGACCTTGCGCCCGCACAATGTTTTGAATCAGGATCCTCAATGTCTATTTGTTTTGGATTAGCAGCTTGCGCCGATTGTTCAGCGGTTCCCGCTGTGTCGTTGTCAGGACTTCGCCTGTGTTTTCTCCAGAATTTCCACGCCATGCAAGCGACGATACAAAGAAGAAGTATTATAAGAGAGACCACAATGGAGACGATCATGGTAGTTTGTTTTGTGATCCCTGAGAAGGAAATGAAACAATTACTGTAAAATTCCGAAAATAAGCCCCTCCATGTATAAGCACCTCCAAATATAAGCCCCCCAATCCGGTAACGCAAAAAACCCTACGTTAAATCGCCTCTCCAAATATAAGCCGCCCGGGGGGCTTGTACCTGGAAAATTGCCCTCAAATACAAAGTAAAACAAAGCAAAAACGGTAAATTTACTTCCAAGTATAAGGCTAGCCCAATCGATTTTGAATCGCAAATTTCCCTCCGTAGATAAGCCTCTCCAAGAATAAGCCCCTCAAAAAGGGCCTTTGAAAAATATAAGCCCCGGGGCTTCGGAATTTTACGGTAGCTTAAAAATGAATTGCAAAGATCAAACATCATCATCATTATTATCATCATTGCTATCTGTCATTGATAATCAGAGTCTATCTTAAGCAAAATTTTGTGACTCAGAGCGCGTTAGGTCTCTCTCTTTGAACATGAACTTTGAATATTGAATTCAAATTTTAAATTCAAGACACGTGACGTGGAACTGCAAAGTGAATAATGGAGCCGAGGTGTGACCATTCAATTGAAACCTCTTCTGCAGTACTTTTACATGGTAGTATTCGGTTTATCAGCATTTTTCAAAATAAAATTCGGGAATTTTGTTGAATTGTGCCTTAGGCCACTTTTGGGAGTGGAAGAGATAAATGGACCTATCACAGCTTACGTTCAGTACAAACGAGTCTGACTTTTGTAGTCTTCTGGCCAATAAAAAATGAGAGCAGCGGGGCAGGTCGGAGGCCCCCGGGGTTGGGGGGAGGGGGGAGGGACTCCCATACAAAAGTGGCGGGCATGCTCGTTGTCTCGCTTTGAGGTGTAACTTGCAGATTTTGGTCTCACTTAGGGTGTTTGGGATGGAAAGTCACTATATTTGTCCATTCAGGTAACGCTTAGCACTGTGCATAAAGAAATTTACAAAAAATGCCCTGTCAATTTTATATGGCATTCCGCCCCCCCCCCCCCCCTCCCCCACCCCCGGGCAGTGTCTCCTGTTGAGTTTGTTGCACCGCAATATGCAAAGTTTAACCTACCTGATTTTCTCTCTGAATTGTACGTGTCTCCTGTAAAACGAATAAAAATGTTGCATTAAGAAATAATCAGTTATTACATGACGTATCTTTGGACTATTTTAGGCGTCTAAAGCCAGGCGGGGATCCACACCAGTTTCCACCGTTCTACGGAAATCGGCCAGATTTTTCATGATAAATATATTTTTAATAATAAAATAACTCTACAAGTTGAAATCTGGGCAATAGTGTATCTGAAAGACTCGAAAACCCAGGAAAGGGTACTTTAGGGAGCTAAAATCCAAAAAAAAAGTTGCTGGGCTAGCATGCCTCAAGACCACCCCAGAAGTTTGCGTCTTTGGTCACTATTGATCTTAGACCCGCGCCTGAAAGCGTTAAGAAAAAGGCCCGGTTAAGGCCATTTCCAAGCTCTCATGAATTCGCATTTACCAGCTGTTATATACTACCTACCCATTGACTCATTTTTAGTTGTATGTTTTGTTGTTGTTGCCGTTGCCAATGTGGTATTAACAGTTCCATTTGTAGTGCTTTCAATAGTATTAATCGGCTGATTGGTAGTACCGTTGCTCAAAGAATGATTCGTAGGAACTGTTGGTATCACCACCTCACAAATACTTCCGGTAAATCCCTTCTCGCATATGCAATGGTAGCCGCGAATACCATTCACGCAAGTGCCACCATTATGGCATCTATTGGGCCCACAGTCGGGATAGCACTGTTTCCCGCTATATCCCTCGGGACAGGAACAGTTGAAATCTCCTATTAGATCCTGCAAAACAAGTAAAATGCTGCAATCAGATTAAAAGGGGTATATCACACCATTCGCTATCCTTTTAAAAAGCTGAATCGTGTGTTCACATCAATTAAATTCCAAAAATAATGGTCCAGGTTTGTTATTTAACGGACCATATTGAGGAATTGAAACTGTTCCCTGTCATCTGTTGCTACGAATGGCAAGGATGGACATGACTTATAACTTGAAAACAACTGGGTACAGAATTGACCTACGTCAGCAATATCCTCGTGATAAAGCCCCTTAACCCTTTCACTGCCAAATGTGGCCAAAGGCCAATTTCGACCAAATTTGCAAATTTCATTTTCTAAAATTTTAACAAACAAGAAGCATCATGTGAAAGTACAGGCAGAGACCTTTCATTTGAATGGTCACATCATAGGATTTCGTCCATAGACTCAAAAGTTAGAGTCACCTTACAAAACTGCATCAAACACTCTGGCAGTGAAAGGGTTAATCGCCCACAATCGGGCCCAAAATGCAGCAACACGTCCGTTCAGCTGTTGGACAGCTGGAGCTTGAGGCTCGAAAGCCTACTGACTAGGGAATCATGTTTTACAGTAGAGGAAACTGGCCAAAAAATAGACCACAGAGGGTTTATAGTTTTCTTCGTTACTCTCAAACTACTTTCATTTCCCTTCAATAGCTGATTGCAAATTTAACTCAAGCGATTTGAGCATCTTGCTTGCTTATATAAGAAATACCTTTAATATACAATGAAGGTTGACTAATAAACCCTCTAGACAGAAATTCAACATCAATCCTAATCTTGTACTCAGATCTCCCACGGTCAGAGGAAACCTACAGAGACGAAGACTGAAGCCAGTAGCACTCACTCATCACTGCTCATCGCGTTTGTCAGAACGCATCCCAATCTGGTGTTCCTGTGGCACTAAGGCAGAAATTTTCGAGCTACTGCTGCCCGTATTATCGGGGTGTCCGTTATAGCGGGGTGTCCGCAAGGCGAGAGTTGACTGTATCACGGGCGACTGCAAATTAGCCGCCCCTTTTCATTTTATCAGGGGCACCTTGGCTGGGAAAATGGACTCCTTTGGACTCGATTTCGTTTACGTAATTTTTCCGTAAGTGACGAACATGGATCCGTAATCAATGATTATACCTCCAGTATAACACAAATAATACCGTCCACTCCGCCAGCGAGTGAAAAGGAATTTTCAAAGAAAGAAAGCACATCCTTTCACAAGCGACTCCCTTTTTTGCCCTTGTCACTAGATTAGACCGTAATTAAGCCTCCCATAACCATAACCCTCCCTCCCTAACCATGATATAACAATACACAATTTAATCTTACCGTACAGTTTCCTCCGTTAAAGCACGGATCACTGGCACATTCATTTATTTCTGAAAAATGCAAGGCATGACAAAATAATAAGCCGCTGTGCCCTCCTTAAAATTTCTCTCTCTAAAAAAAGATGGGACTCGGTCCCAGTGAGCAAATCTCTTAGTGGGTCCAGCATCATTCCCAGGGGGGTTGGTAACAAGGTGGGTAAAGTAAGTGGTGGAATCAGCAGTGTTGTCCACTTCATTGAGACACAAATAACTAGAAGTTTGGAGCACATTTACAAATAGTTTATTTGGCCATAAACGGTGTATGGCCCTTCTAAATTCTATCAAATAATCGGATATTGCCTGGGGGAGGAATATCTCACAATCAATGCTGCGTTCTGATTGGTTGAGCTTCTACTACGCCATATGTTATAGCCCACTAGTAGCGAAAAGCGCCGGCAATTTGGTGGGCAAAAATCGATTAAAGTGTAGCTTTAGCTGGCTAAAGTTGTTTTGTCTTGATATTTTTTAACAACTAGTTGGATTTTACTGAAACAATTATTCCTCTCGCCCTCATGGCCTCTGAGTCAATAGCCCATTGGCTATTGACTCAGAGCCCATTAGGGCTCGAGGAATAATTGTTAAATACATCGATATGGGTCGCAATAAGTCTACTCACCCACGGTGCAGTTTTTTCCAGTATAACCTTTTGCGCACGAACAAGCGTAGTGTCCTCCTCGAATGTTTGTGCAAGTTGCACCGTTTTTACACGGCTTTTTTCGACCGCAGACTTCCAAATCTGAAAATAGCACGTTTAATAAGGATGAGATGTTCCCTGGTCTAATAATACTGAAAACTAGGAGAAATTTAGGTTAAACAGACAAATGTATGGAGAAACTTACCAACATCACAGGAAATTCCACCCCATCCGAAGTCACAATTACATTCCCATGGCGACCTACATGTACCATGGACACACCCGGGCTGTTTACGACATTGCGTGCAATTTGCTCCTTTCCACCCACTTGCACAGCTATAAAGAGATGATGAAAGTTTTAACATTAGTATCAATAAGTATCTTTAGATTCAGGGACGAGAAAGACTATGAGTACCAGATCTGATTAAAAGTTTTTTTAACGTATAGTTAAAAACCTCAGTAGAATGACGACGACTATCATGTTTTCCCGCTAAAATGACGCTGGTTAACGCGCGTGCGCGCGCTACTTGGTTTTAAGAAAATCTCGTACTCGTAGTCGCACTCGTCTAAGAATCCAAAGGACTCTAACAACGTTTTTAAGAAGGTAGCTGTTTTGAGGGGCTGGGTTAGCTTAACCATAAGCATGAATCTTATTTTCACGTTTGCTTATTTCAGAGGTCCAAATGGCTGCCCTTGTTTTAGACCACTGCAAAAAAGTACGTACGGCTGTACCTGACGTGAAATTTTACATATCGACCTAAACGTCAAAAGAAGAGTTTTTAAAATTGTTTCCTTGTTATATCTGTTGTTATTGTTGGAAAGGGAGATAAAATGGAAATAAAAGAACACGATAGAAATGTTATTACACATACACCGGTTCGTTCGCTAATGCGCTGTGTGAAAGTTTCATATGCTGGACTTCGATCTGGTACTCACTTCATTATCTCGATTCCCTTGATCTCAGTTTTTTCTCTTGTTCCATACTCATAAATCTGTTTCATTCATTTAGAATGTTTGTAAAAGCCGTCCATGTGTTTTTAAACATCTGTTGTGTGAAGGACTTCCACCCAATTAAGGGCATCACTAACATCGAAAGTAGCTAACTGGCTTACTTACTCGCAAGTGTTCGGCGTGACACAGCTGCCGTAAGTTGGGTGGCATCCTTCTCGGCAAACAACTAGGACATTAGGGAAAGTACGTTAGTGCAGAAAAAATATGATGTGCATGTGGAAATTGCAGCAAATGTTGAACAGATTTTTCGTTTTTACCAAAGCGAATAACACATTTAATTTTACAGAAACTGAACGTCTTTATTCGTCAACACCCATTTCATATCATCATCTGCGTGTTTAAGAGACTTTCACCGATCATTTACGAATTATACAGACGAGTCACCAAGGCTCTCCACGCGCGTCACCCTCGTTACGCGCTACACGCGCACGCACCACGAGTCAAACAGCGAGGAAAAGCTAATCAAACCGTTTGTTTTCTAAAGCGCGTGTTTAAAGGGCCCTTGGGCAAAATAAAATAGAGGCATAACTGTTGAACTACCTGCCTTGGCACGTAACGATTGCCAGCTGCAGTTGCCAATTAAGCGCACAGTTGCGAGGCATACACACGCATCAAAACAATAACAATAACACTATCGTGCTCTGCACAAGAGGCCATTAATGAACGACCTTGAACAATACAACCCCCACACAAAATACGAAAAATATTGTTTAATATTGTTGATTTTACGGTCTGTTAAGTTTAAATGTTTGGGTTGGGCGACACGACACACTCGATTGAACAACGTGAGAGCGCATACTAATCAAGGTTCACAGAGTAATGGAGTTTTCTCGTTAAAATCTGCTACAGATTTAAATATTCTGAGCTGAGATGCTAATAAAAGAATTTTCAATAATTTAAATATGTGTTCCGTGGACTTGCTATATGTCCCCTCGATTGAAAATGACGACGTTTATTGAATATCTATTACTAAGCTCAAATAAGAAGCTTACAGATGGTATTGTTAGTCTGTGTAATAATCAAACTTACAGAAGAAAGAAGCAACAAAACACGCCTAATCCTTGAAAAACGGTAAACAAACGATAGATACACGAGGTCCTAACGACGGAAAAATACGGCGAAAACTAAGTGTTCATATTGAGTAGAAGTTTCTTAAAAAAGGTAAAAATTGATGGAACAGGAATGTTGAATGTTTTCAAGTATCGACTGAAGTCGCTGAAGCAAGACATAAAAAGCTTGTGTTACGTTTTTACCTCTGTTTGTTAAGTTGAGTGAGAAATCATGTAATTTTAACCAAACTTGAGAAAAAGTTGGCTATGAGTTTTGCCCTTTACTTTCATGGAATTTCCGCTTATAGAACTAGAAGAGGCTTAAAGAGTCAATCTTGTTATTGGGAATTGAGCAATAGAGCAAATGTCAGGGAAGGCTTCCACAAGAAAATAGTACACCACAAAATTGCTATTTGCTAGCTATAAAAATTCCGTTAGATCAGTGGTAATTGGCTAGTGCTGTTCCACAAATGAATGACTTTGAAGGAAAAAAACTGTTGTGAACGAAAAGATAAGGACACCAGGCAAAAGAAGCGATATTCCTAAGGAACTCAGTGCGGAAACTGTTTTAACTAAACTTAACGGAGGATTTTTTGTTCACAAAGCTTGAAAATTTAAACTCATTAAGCTTCCTAACTTCGTACTCGATTTTTGCCTCCGCACCAAATGAAACCCAGGAATCGATTGCTTTACAAAGTATAAGTTTGCGCGATCATTTTGTACATATTTGCCATTTTGTTTTAAGATAAATCCAAATTTTTACCCAAGTTTGTACTTACTTACATTAAACTGATCAGCCTGAAGCACGACCGTGTATATAAAACTTTGAAAATTCCAGTTAATGTAAGGTCTAAACTGTTTTATAGTTCTGTTTTAGAATTCCCACTGCTGTAATTGCACTAATTGCCTATGAAATTATTTCGGTCGGCTACTTGAATAATATGAAAACCACTTCAAGACTCCGTTTCGCGTCATAATTTTACCGAGCAAAGTTAATCTGGAAGATGGTACTTACATTGTAAGGCTTATTTTAGATAGATACAGAGTGGTTTCGTTGACAGTATGCTAGACACTGTAAAAACGGAGTTCGTCCAGTTGGCAGACAAAATCCATTTTCTACTATCTTTCAACATGATGATGAGTTTGAAATTTTGATAGTTTAGCCAACTATAGGAACTGGTATCAAAACTTAACGCCACAGATAAAAGTGTAACTTTTGACTATTGTGAGAAAGCCACTGAGCAGATCTTTGCTGTTGTCCTGGTTATAACGTTGCCAAAAGAAAGTCGCCCTCTTTAAATTTAGCCTGGAATAAAGTTGTTCGTAAGGCACTTTGATAGAAAGCGATAAAAGCCGCGTACACTTACAAATCGTAAGTTAAATGTAATTTCTGTGTAAGAGTATACCACATAATATGCGCTGAGTCTACCACAGTAAAACACAGCTATTACCTTCGGTGCAATATGAGCCTTTCCAGCCCGGTAAACAGACTATGGTACCATCACTATCACACGTATAGTGTCCATTGGAGTCATTACGAGGCAGACAGTACTTGGAACAGGAGTCGCCATAATAATTCTGTTCACACACTACTCGATACGAGAAGGTGATGTTCGCAACTGTGCCTACGTGACTCACATTATGCCATTGTGTGCCTGGTAGCAGGTTTTGCCTTTTAACAACGGCTTCCTCGATTAATACTGAACTGGATGCACCTGAAAGAAAATGATTTGCAGTGAGTTTTTGTGGCCATGACTTAACAGTCCATCCTCGGCCAGGTCAACCAATCGGCGAGCTGGAAAGAAAAACATCTGACCATTTGGCGCGCATTAAAGAGTGTAGTGGGTGGCATGACGCGACGAGCGCGGGAAAACAAGGACGTCAAGCGCGGTAAACTCCTAAATCGTTGACTTAGCCAATCGAGGAGCTCGAAAGAAAAATATTCTTGAACAATTGGCGCGAATGAAAGCGTGTAGCAGGTGGCATAACGCGACGAGCGCGGGAAAACACGAACGTCAAGCGCGGTAAATCCCAGAACAGTCGACTTGCCAGGGAAAAGTGGGAAACACCACAAATGAACCTTGAAATGCAAGATAAGTACAGTTATTTGAAAATAATTTTGATATCAGACGAGACGCTTAATTCTCTCTTGCATTGGGCCAAGACTCACTTTGACTGGATTTCCTACTTCGATAGAAACTAAAGAGGGAGTGAGGACTCCTATTTACCCTGTAAGCCCCAATATGTCGTATCCACATACAAATCCTCCAGACTGAGCTTCATAGATTTACTTGAGAATTAGCTGAGAGAATTTGACAAAAGATCAAAGTATTTCCCCATTGGTGATCATTTTATTGATTATCATAACCCGTTTCTTTGAGTGTTTAAGGTGATGTTACACGAGACGATTCGCCACGACGATTTTTAGCGCAACACAGCATTACAACATTGTTGCGACATTGTTTCGAATGGTTGCAGCATTGTTCAAACATTGTCACGCTGTGTTACGCTCAAAATCGTAGTTGCGAATCGTCTCGTGTAACATCACCCTTAAGGATTAAATTAACCTGCAATGATTAAGGTGGGGCTTAGATGGTTTCAGTTCTAGGATATCACTGCACTCCCATCGGAATACTTTACTGCTAAAATAAAGGCGATAGATGGAATTACGTCTCTTCCATTTCCCACTAATTTTTTCCAGCTGTCCGGACAAAAACAGACCTTTCTTTTCCGCTATCGAAGTATTTGCAGACGACTTGAAATTTTTACAGTGTGGTCTCAATCAAAAACATATTATCGCATTTGCATGATAAATAACTGACTTTAATTAAAGACATTGACAAGGTGATTGAGTAATTAGACATGGATAAAGCTTAAGGTGGAAAAACACACGAAATGATAAAATACTTGACAGAAGTTAATTGGTTGACAGCTGCTTTATCCATTTTACTGACTCAGTTTTTAAAAATAGTTCAGTCACAAACAGAAAGGTAGCTCCTTAAATTTAAGACAGCTCAAGCTCTGATTCATTCCACCCTTTATTCATTTAAATACCTAACTCAAACTTACGTTTCCAAGGTTAGAATAGAACGCGGAAAACAACAACAACAGCAGCAACGACGACAACAACAAATGATCTCCTTTAGTGCATAAAGCAGATGGTAAAAGAATGCGCCTTAACTTTCAATGCCGGCAAGTTTAGCCAAAGTGTATGATTTCTTAAAAGTAGGGTGAAACAGTATTCAAGTTTAGAGATTTTGGATGATATACAAAGTTAATGATGACTGTATATATTTAGCAAATATAAGCTTGACAAGCCTTTTTTAAAAAATGATCAATGTGGATCAATGCCAGCGCATTACTCAAGGCTCGAAACAAGCTTGAATTCCAGCTTATTCTCTGGGCAAACAGCTCTAACATTTTGCTTGCACGGGGTCACTTTTTGCTCTTCTTTGTTAATGATTTAGTTACAGGATGACTTGCGGCGACCGTTACTCAACTTTAAAAGTTACTTGCCCAGCAAGAAAATCTCTCTGCAAGTCCGGGACTAACGGAACTACCGGACGGGATCTTTTTTTTGAGCCCTGATTACTATTAACGGGAAAGGAAACAGAAACACAGCAAATCGTATTTTAGAAACGCTGAAGTCGACAGATTTCACAAAGTATACGTTTAACAGTGGATTGTCTTTTCCGGACAGGCGAGTGCAGTAAGCACTGTTTGCGAGGGAATTGCGGAAGAAACACCTTCACAAAGTATCAGTTTTACTCAGTGGCTTTTACTTTTTGTTGGCACGCCATTTAGGGAGGGCAATGGCGCCAAATAAGTAAAGAATTCTTATAACTCTTAATTATCCTTTCCTGTTCGCAAGCTGGTTAAGCCCTGCTAGAGGCTATCGAGTTAACCTTTCTTTCCCAGTTCATATTCTCCATAAACCTTTAAGCTTAGTAACTTATCATAAGCTGAGCACAGAATTCAAGGAGTTTTCCGCAAAGAAAACCCAAGCTGATGTTTTTGATATTCTGATCAGTGCAGAAAAGATGTTTTTTTAAAAAAACGTTTTTGAGCCCACGTCAAAAACTGGAGCACGATATGGGCTGGTACTCCCTGGCAATATGGATAAAAAGAGAAAGCCTATCATTCCAAGAAAGTTGGCCTTTGCGGCCAAGAATTGAGCGATGAAACGTGTTTCTAACTTCACTTTAACAAGTTGATTGCGGACTATACCTTAGATTCAAAAAGGCATATTTAAAAGTCAATTCTTCAGAGCATTTTTCCGGATTTCTATCGGGTTAGTGTATCACTTTGATTCCTTAGTGACTATGTCGACACAGCGGCTTTATCTTAATGCCTGTTTTTTCAGACAGAGAGTTATACGAAGGTTATGAACTCGTGCGTTTCGTGTCTAAACAATAGGAATTAACGAGACATAAAATCGGCGAATTTCAGACTAATTGATTTTCCAAACGTAAGCCAAATAACTAGACGGAAGATATGATAAAGAGGCAACATAGTAAGCCGAAAATTAATCTCTACGGTCATGAGTAAACCAAACCAAACTAAATCAAAACTCGGTTGGCTGTAACTCCTCAAGATATTGTCGAAAGAGTAGTCGCCAGTTTCGAAGAGTCATTACATTCTATGATTTCATATAAAAACACGGCGACACATGAGACTACAATTAGATTAATGCAATGAAGTCGCAGCACTGAAATCGAATAAGCAACCTTATCCTATCGATGTGTTGTGGCAATATGTTTCTGTACGTCTTTGAACCTAGTCGCCTCAAACACACAATATGTTGGCACTAACAAAGATTGTCTAGCATTCCACAGAACACGATGCCAAAGTTATCTAGCAAAGAGCTTTTAAACTACGCTAAAATTAAAAATCGTCGATGGGATGAAAATCCTGTAACATCAGTTTTAGAGGATTAACCTTATCAGCGCGCCGATATGGCTGGTTTTTAAGACAACCGGACAATCCGTTGACAAGGCGATGGGGGCAAAAGGTTATCAGGACCGAACAACTCATTAACCCACTTCAACTGATACAAACATAACATCCCGGCACTAGCTGTTTGTACGTACCACATAAGCTGTTTAGCCAGGCTTCATTAGCACGCCATTATCACGATCGGAGATATTGAACATATAGGTTAAGTGAGTTAAGAGATTTAAAAAGATAACTGGAGAAAAGAAGATCTATGCTAGAGTATTATGAGAAGGAAATGAGACAGTGATTTATATTTGTTACTGTGTCAGTCGCTCTTTAGGCTCTTTTACGTGTCAGCTTCGACTGAAACTGAGTGAATGAAAACTCTTAACCCTTTCACTGCCAGGGTGCTTGATGGAGTTTTGTAAGGTGACTCTAACTTTTGAGTCTGTGGACGAAATCCCATGATGTGACCATTCAAATGAAAGCTCTCTGCCTGTACTTTCACATGATGCTATTTGTTTGTCAAAATTTTAGAAAATGAAATTTGGATATTTGGTCGAAATTTGCCTTTGGCCACATTTGGCAGTGAAAGGGTTAATGAAAACTGACTGAAAAAAATTATGAGCAGAAGCAAGATGTACCGACACGACCTTATGGCTGGATTTAGAAGCTAAAACAACAACAAAATTACATGATTTTTCAAGACTGAACAGGAACTAAAAGGTTAAAATTACGCCCATAAAAAAATCATGGGGCCAATTAACTGCAAAAGCTAACAACAACGTGTCTTCATTTCCTGAATGCCTCTATATACTAGACATAATTTAGGAAAGAAAGAACTTATTCAGCTTTGAGACACTAGAGACGACTTGGAGGATTCTCCAATGTTTGGAATCGCTGAGCGGGCATTTTTGAAGCCATCAAATCAATCCTGGGGGTTACTCGCTTGCGTGTAAAATCAACAATGACTTTACTGAAACAACAAATGACAGCAAAGATTCTCTCCAGGAACAAATGGTTTTATAATTATTGTATACACACACAAACGCCATAGAATGTCAATCTAAAGTGAAATGTTTGAATCGTTAGCTCTTAAGCTTTTGCTGAAGGAATTCACGGCACTGTTATTGCCGTGTAGCGTGTCAAACGGATATCGAATTAATATATGACCTTTTCCGCGAGAGAATACTCTCACTCACTCAATGTTTACTGTCTACACACGAACAGCATTCATCGACACCGTGCTTTTTTAAGAGTTGAATGAAAGTTGTTAGCGATTTAAATTATATCCTGTTCATGAAGTCTGGATGCAAGAGATAACCTTTCGCGTGCCGCAATGACCTATTTTGTGAGGCGAGAGTAAATTTTAATCCCAATAATGAAAGGGTTATCGCGTCTGAAAACACCCACATTCATTACCTTCCACGCTGCAACATTCCAGAGCAGTTAATGTTTAAGGTTAAAAACTTCACGCACAAAGCTCTCTAACAGGCCAAAAATATATTGAAATTGAATAGGCACTAAACAGAAACCGAAGACATTTGCTCACCTTGATGTTTAGCTGTGACAACGAGCTGGAATGAGCCCTGTGAAGCAAAGACACAAAAATATGAGTTATGCTCTGAATGTTTTTACATACTCGATACTTTCACACTACAAATTCGCGCGAGAGAGCAATTAACACTTGATACTGATTGGCACACGCAACGAATGTTAGGAAATTATATGAGAATACAGAAATCGATGTAGTGTTCGATAAGCAGCTTAGAACGCTTTAACAAATTGCAATATTTATGCGTAAGTAAAGTGGCGCGTGCAAAGGTCACTACCAACAACGTGACATAACTTTCAGATGATCTCCCCACGTTTTGAGTAAACTAAGCTAGAATTTTGAAGTACACTCACTAACGCAAGAAAAACGAAAAACACCAAAAACAAAAAAGAGAAAGATATCAGTTCATTCTCCAGTTGTAAGCGGAACCATAATCAATAGTTTCGATAAAGCGATTTCTTCCAAAAGTAACAACTTCTGTCAGACTCTTTTAGGGTAATAGTCTACTTCCATCTTTCCTTGGTCAAAGATACTTTTAATTGCTTTCAGTGTACTCATACAGAAATTTTGACAAGTCCAGGCGGCTGTCAGTGAACTAGTGTTTCGTTTTTGACACAAACACTTCAGCTGGACTCTTAAGCCGTATTAATTCCTGGTGACCATTTAGGATAAACGCTGACCGAGAAAAACACAAACTTATTCTATACTACAGACAACAGCAACAGACAAGTAACTTAAAGTAAAACCACCTTGGACAGCACTGTAAGAACATACCGCTTCATAGTTTCTTTTTAAATGCTTCAGTTGAATGTAGGATTTTGTCCATTAAGACAATCTTCTGTGATCATGTGCAAATCAAACGTGGCCGACCAACCTTGACTCCCACGTATCGGGCTTCAATATCAGACGTTCTCGCATGGGAAATTTTCAAATTCATTTTATCTTACATCACATCACAACGGAAAATACGAAAATAGCCCAGTATATCGCTTATGTGACAGCACTTCATCCGGCCGTGAGAAATTTCAAATCACTATTTCCCATGCATTGTCCGTCCGCAAATTGGTCCGATGTTAAAAAGGGGTCAACAAAATCAACGTTGACGAATACTATTTTGTGGAGGCTTGAAAACATACAGAACTCGCAAGCCTTCTCTAATTAGAAACTTTCCAACGAGAGGGGGAAAAAGGATTCCGCGAGAAGGCCAGTCTAGGCCAAGTATAAAGAAGTTACAATGGGTAGTTAAAACAGTCTGTTACATTGACACGAACCTGAAAATCTAGACCCAAACTAAGAAGATGTTTATACGGCCTTTGTGGTTCGCCTTCCTCGTATTACAGTAAAATAAGTTGCGTTTCCTCGCTCGACATTAAGACGACAACCCATTTCCTTCCGTTCAAAATAAATCGAGTCTTATAGATTGAAGTGATTTTACACTATTGTTACACTGAAACAAGGCCGGTGGTCCTCGCTTCTGCAATATTTTAATCGCCATCGCGCGTTCCAAGTCTAAAATTTGCTAAACAGATTAAACTAGAGACGAAGGGAACGATTGCTCGACATTAGGATGTTTCCTCTCGGAAGCTGCACTAATAAAAAGAAACCCAAACACTAACAGTGCGTAAACGCTCTGTTGTGTTTTATCCTCGACTAAGCCTCTTAACGGGTAGGAAGGAAAGTTCCGGGAAAAGTCTAAAAAGCAACTAAGAGCTACAGCACATCACGTCACTCCATTTGCTTTTCAATTTCCAAAAGGAACCTTAAAAAATTGTCTATTTAGACAATACGGAAACTATTCACAAAATAAGAGGAAATAATTACAAGTTTTTGGAGACCTATCGAAACTGAAATTTCCCACGAAAAATAAGGCTCTTTTTCAAGCGGAAATTCTAGTAACAAACACAATAATACGCCCCATTAAATATCCTCAAAATAGAAAATATAGAACATATCAACATCCGTCTTAAAAAAGAAAAAAGTACGATCTGAAATCAACTGTCTGTTTTTTTCGTTTTTACTTCTACGGTATGCAGTAAATCGGTTATAATACTGAATTATTTCTTCGGAAGCATTCACTTTTGCGGAAAACCCTGTCGTATCGATTAATTGTGAAGGACAGTGTTGACTGGTACACTTTTCGTTTTCCGATATTCGAACTTATTTCTTCGATGTCAATTTTTCACTCTCGTCAGAGTTCGAAAGTCAAGTTTTTTCGCAGTCTTAAGGGATGAAATTGTATTTCACAACTTAAGGTTTTAAAATGAAATGTCGAAAAGACTATTGAAGTATCGCGAAAGCGAAAGTCTGGTAAAACCGTCTAATTAAAAATACATATTTTAAAACAGACATTGGTACCCCTAGTCAGGGGTTCCTTGGACAAAATATTTTTGACAAAGATTCAAAGACCTCAAAACTTGGAAAAGTTCGGAAACTCCGCGAATAAAACTACAATGTCGGAGAAAAGTACTTAGGAAGGGTTGTCCAAATTGTTCAAAACGAAGATGGGTTTTCCGTTTTGCTAGTACCACCCGCCCAGCCAATTCGGTGTTGGTATATAACAGAACAATTAGGCACACCGGGGGTACGGGGAAAAAAACAAAAAAAGACGTAAAAAGTAGTAGCCTTCCCAAAACTTTTGACAATGATTGTCATTAATAAGTACCCTCTAATGGGATGGTTCCATAAGAAGAGAGGTTTATTCTTACCGGCCACGATTGGATGGCTCGCCATGGTATCTGCAACAAGCTATTGGATGGGATAACGAACGAGCTGTTACCCAGGATGCCCGAGGACTTCCTTCCCAAGTAGCAGCCTTGTATGTTATGTAAAAAACCGACGCAGACTGTGAATAATGTCCTGCAGGGTGAGGAGCATCGGCCCTGGACCTCCTGCCCGGTACAGCATCTGTTTTGATGGTCGTTCTGCCTGGGATTTGCATAGCTGAGGAAATGTACTTCGATCATTCCCGTTCCCTGACACTTGAGTAACAAAAACAAAAACAAAACCAAGAAAACGCAGATATAAGATGAAGTCAAATGAATGGCACAGTGATCATTTCAGTCGTACCCGGCTTCAGCCCTCCGCTCTAGCCCTCGCGCTCTACTAGAATTAAAAGCTAAAATTAGCTGTAAATTGACCACATAGCATAAGATCTACTTGTTGAAAACGTAGATCCACCCACTCAACGGATATTTCTTATAACAGGACTCGCTTATCCACTACATACAGGTGTAGCTAGTCTATCGGTTGAATATCGTTATCTACCACTTCAAAAACCGATAACCGGTGGTTTGGACTGTTGGCCAACGCTTTCCATATGTTACCGTGGATGTAGTTTTCTCATTCTTAAAATTTGACGCATAGAATATGGAAAAAGCAAACATAACTGATGCTTCGTTCTTTACCCTTTTAGGTCCCAAGAGTGACCAACATCAATTTTCTCCTAACAAGATCAGCAGATCATCAAGAGTAAAGGTTATGAGAATTGCTAAATTGATTATCAAAGGGAGAATGCTTTGATCTTAAATCAAATTCTCTCAACTATTCTTAAAACAAATGTATGGAGATAAGTCTGGAGAATTTGTTTGTGGATCTTGGGGCTTAAGGGGTTAGGCGTCTTGTATCAATGGCTAGTATCTAACCAAGCCTTAATAACGTTCACGTGCACACCTTGATCTTGAGCGATAGCTGTGGGTTTCTCTCTAATGTACTTTATATTTATAAAATTATGATTTGCCATTGTAGAAGATATTTGTTGATTTTAATTGGGAGAGACAGGTTCTAAACCATAGTTCAGACGAAGATAGCCTCATACATTCGAAAATCGATAAAACTGATTTGAACTTGTGATACTCAAGGATCACCATCTCCAGAAGATATGAATCAGTACTGAACTTAACAAGTATCTTTAGAATCGAACCACCCGATCTTAGCTAGCACTGGATGACTGTAAGTATTTTCACAATCCACATTTGCATTCACCAAATCATAATATCAAAACACGAATCCATAAAGACAAAAGGGGAAATAAAGACATAATTACAGCAATTACGTAAAAAACCGGCAACTTATAATCGGAGCGTTGTTCCGCGAGAAGAAACGTTTCTCTACTTCGAGTTCATTTGTGATGCTACACGCCATAATAAAAGCGATGATTGAGATACGCTGTCGCCCAATTCAAAAACAAAAACAGCAAGAAAAAGACAACAAAAACAGAAAGCTTTTAAACTAAAAGGAATTTACCGAGACAGTAAAGTGACTCGATAACCGTTCTTGCATGCCATGTCAATCGGTTATCCACGATATTAAATCCACTTAATTGAAAGTAGCAATTCAATTCTTTTCAGTTTCGAACTCTTGCAAGCAATAGTTGAAGGGTCTCATGAGTATCTGCCTTACTGCTCAGCTCAAATTTGATTTAACGCGTATAAAACCTGCATTTCAATAACAGGAAATTCCGAACACGAAAGGTTCACCCAAGAGAGAAAAGTTCGCGTGGAACGCGCGCGCGCGTCTCCAACTGCGTGTTCTATTCTCTTTCGAAGTGCTGTTAAAGAATTTCCCTGCGTGAGGTGTACAGACGTTTTTTGAATAGTTTTTTTAGCATACCATTTGAGGAAAAAAAAAAAGACAAGTCAGGTACTCATATATAGATAAAAATCTTGCAGGCGATAAAATGCTAATGGTGCGAGAAATGGCCCAATACAGCTCGACAGGTAAATTATTGCTGATTATTGCCAGGATATCTCTGGGAATTTGATCAATCGATCCTTAATATTTTCCCCTTTATCTGAAGGAAACCGAGCCCTACCGCGCAATTACCAAGCTACCCTATTACTGCACAGTCAGCGGAACGAAGAGCAGAGGAGAAATAAATTTAAAGAGCGCGCGAAACAAAATATAGAAATTTTAATACTTACCAGAGGTAACAATGAGGCCCAAAGGAAAAGCACAAGGATCCCAAGATTTACGCGCTGATTTCCTTTCACAAATGCGGCCAGTGACTGCCGAGGGAATTCTCTCAAATGCATGAGTTTCGTGCCCACCTCATTTAAAGTATAATCTTTACTGAGTGCGATAAAAAACACTCGAGTGTTGTGGCCGTTCGACGTGCAGCAGTTTCTCAACGTTCAGCCTGAAAGAGCATGAAGACAGATAAACGTGATTAAATTGTGGTTACGTAAATATCAGCTTCCCTATACGATCCAGTTGTCAATTGTCACCGTGCAACTAGAAAGCGGAAGGCAATCGCGTTTTCAGATCGCCGAGCTAGATCGCAAGTCGGTTCTGTAGAATTTGTAACGCAAGCCGGCCCTTGAGCAGCCAGCTGTTGCTGTTTCACGGCTCGTTGATTTGGATGGTACACAAAATGTTTATTTCCTACGGTTCTCAAAATATCATATAGACTGCAGGAATATCATGTCACTGAATTCTTTCGGAACTCTTTTAAACGCCTTTTAATGCACTTGAGGGTCACTGGGTGCTGTGATTTTATTTAGCAGCCCAAAACCGGCGCGCGCTTTTTGGATAGAATTGCCGAAGATAGGAGGTTATATACATGAGTACCGGACGTGTAGGGGCTTGTCGAGGCAGCCGTGCATGCCATAGAAGAGATAGCAGAGTAAGCGTCCTTGCGAAAGGGCACGATTGTATCCTTGTGAAAACGAAATCTTTAGAATCTCACTGCTTGATCGATACCTCACACTCTTGTGTCGACAATTTGTTATATTATCGCGGGATGGCGGTTAAATTATTGCTATTTTTTCCTTATTCCTGGCAATACAGGAAACAAACATTCAAAAACTGCTTGCTTCTATTTCAAGTCAGATTATAACATTTTCTTTAAAGCTTTGACACGGAAATTCCTAGAACCGAACGCGCTGAAAATCAATCCAATTAAATTCGTCGTCTCTTGTGAGTGACTGTGTTTCCTTTGCGGCGAAAGCCTAAACAAATGCCCAACTAAACAAGTCACCGATATAAAAAAGTCACTTCTAAAGTGTTGGCTAAACGTCAAAACTTGAAAGATTTAAAGAAACACTCTTAATCGTACTCACCAAAAATCGTACGGTGACGAATTACAAGATTTCTGAGCTAACAGAAGTATATTCTTCCTGCCTACAAAGCTAAAAGAGCAGTCTGATAGTTCCATGTGTTCCTCATTCATTCATTCTTGATCAAACTTCATCGAGTGGATTGTGGCCTACGGTGTTGCAACAGGATCTGTTCTATTATTATTATTGATTCATGTGACATTTCAAGGGCGGGGGAGTCCCCAGGAATTTTTTCACGGACAATTTTTGCCCCCTTTGCGCTAACTGCCACTTTGACGTATACAGTTCCGATGAGGCACCGAAGCGAGGGAATTTCACACGATCGGTTGTTGACTTGTTGTAAACAAAAAAAAGTGACATAGCGAGACCTCGAAAGGAACACACTAATACAAAAGGTAATTTATTATTGTGCTAAGTAATTGTGAATTTTCGCTTTCTAAACACTGTCGCGCGTTTATTAAAAGAATTGATGTCATGTGAAAATCACGCTCATTGTTTTCACCACGCTTTGGTGAACTTCGCGATTTTGTAAATTCTTTAAATGAAAACGCTGAATCAACAATGTTCTTTCACTTCGCTACGCTATGCGCTAAGTCATGCGGTAAATACTAGATGTAAGGTGAATTACGACCCTCTTAGGCTAATCATTAGATCAGTGTCACAGACTGTATTAATGGACCTGCTGATTGAGCTTAAATGCACAACCACAAGCGAATAGTGGTAATAGTATAAAAGAACTGTATACGACTCACTGGCCGATCGTTGCACTTTATATGTGCAATTCTTTTGTGTCGTTGTTAGGTTAATATCAATTAACAAAAGCCTCCGAAAGGCAGTCAGCCATAAAGTTGTCCAGTCTAATAGAGTGCAGGCCCGGAATGAGGTTATTCTTGGAAAGTTACCTAAACTACATAGATAAGACCTACAGGCTAGGCTTGTGAAACCTTACCATTCTTTCCATTTTGTTTCACTTTTCCATTATTTTTATGACACGTTTAAGTGTCTCGTTAGGTTATCGGCTCCATTACAGGCCTTGTTCGCACACATTTTTACTTTGAGACCACACGCGCGGACAACAATGATTAAGAAAGACACTGCACACAAGAAGTCCAGCCAAGCAATGCGTAAGACATCGAAATTTTCAGCCTAAATATGTCATTTGTGCAGCGTCCGAATGGATTTTCATAACTACTAAAACCGCGATAAGCAGATGTGATCAATTGGGCACTTTGTTATTAAAACAATAGCTGACCTTTTGTCTCGGTTTTCCCCTGTATCCTGCTCCCGATGACCGCAAAAACCAAACTTCAAATCAAAAGATACGCTTCCAAAGCAAATATTTTCGCAGTTTAAATAATCAAGCGGTGAGCATATCATGCAATTAGGAAAACCCCGCGTAATTAAAACAAACAAAACACCGTGTCCGTTGACGATTGTAGCCGCGACGGGTTTTGATTTGTCAGCTCCGCGTAAGATTTTAAAAACAGTTATGATTGAGAGACCACCCTGGACGATATGGTGTTTTGTCCACGTGCCGGTAAATTGGCCGTTCTTGACAATCCTGGGGTGTTACAGACACGCCTTGCGTTCCACCATTTCCGCGGAGAACTTATACACGTATTGGGTCATTCTGCGATCGCTTTGCATTATGGATGTTGATTCTACAAGATGGCGGCTCCTTAGATTTTCGCGCCTCTTCAGCAAAGTGTAGTGTGTCTGTAGTGCACTGTTGTATAATGTCACTTAAGTATATTGTTTGTTATACTATTTTCCTGTCGAAGATCTGAGAGCCAAATCTAAAGTTAGTTAAATAATTATCACATTTCTTAGAAATTCCACATAAATAAATTCACACACTTGTTTTTAAAGTATGTTTCACTTTCGCAGTTTTCACTACGCTATAAAAAGCTCAATTTACATCTATATCGCTTTTAACGGTTCAGTACTGGCATTTAAAGAAGAAATAATCTTCCTTTTCTGTAATGATCATGCTTGTCAAAGTATAAAAACTCAGACTAAAGTTATCATTGCTGTTGTATCAGTTACTTATCTGCCATTTTTAAGCTTTATCGCCGCAAAACAATCTTACTGATGCTTTAGTCCTTCGCGAAACTAGTCAGAGTGTATTGTGATCAAGGCCATGGGTTTTTGTCTTCTAAGTTTAGAGCACTTTCAACACCAAATTTAATTTCTATTTCCGAACTGACGGCCTTGAGCCTTTACAAGCTTAGGAAACCTCGATACAACGAACCTCTATATAATGAAGTCTTCAGTAAATTAAACTAACGATTCTATTTACCCCAGTTATATGAAAAAGAACCTCGATCGTTTAATAAAGCGAAAAAACTTGTGCATTCCCTTGGCGTAGTTCCACTGTATTTCACTTTTTTGCGACCTGACGGCAGGCTAGGTGACAAATTTTAACGTGACAAAATTATTACTGAAAGAATTCTGTTATTCACTACTTTTAACAAGGCGCCTGAAGTCTGTTGACTATTTCGAGCTGAGCAAGTCCAATATTTTACAGACGGAAGATATAAGCTTGCATTAAGAACAGTCACGTCTAGTAGGCAAGTGGTATTGTGCATACAGTACAGAAAAGTATGAGTGCACAATGAAAAACAGGGGAAGACTTGTATCTAACACCATTCTTCCAGCCTATTTGAAGAGTTAATTCTCCGACCCCCTAGACGTGTGAGCCACAAATGGGCTCAAATGTTTACAGGGAACCGAGAAAGTTTTCTTAGAAAACACAAATCAATGCAATAATCTTGAATCTACTCGAAGTATTCAATAATGGGCGCAGTTCGTGGTGACGCGCGCTTCAAGCAGTGTATTTATATCTAGAGATAAAGTGTTTTGATAGCTTCTAATGGAATCTGGTAGACGCCCCTTTGTGAAAAGGCTCACTCAAAAAAACCTCTTAGAGAGCCTTCCTTCATGTAATATGTAGAAGTCTCACGCTGCCATAGTTCAAAGAAACACCACAAAGATGTTTTATGAACTGTTAACAAACAAAGAGCCGATTAACTAAGAAATGATAAGCGCTTAAACATACCTTATTAGATTCATGCAGTTGTGTTGTAGCACATGTTTATGACTTTGCAGTCGCGTGTGAGGCTTCACTTGTGCAAGTTAAAACAACATAATTACCACTGGACTGTCAACCGTACAATCCGCCTGTCACCTTAGACCGGAATAACAGTACTCCATGGACGTATAAACAGAAATCTGACCGAGAAACTTGCTCTATCTTGTTTCAGATGAAAATAAAGTTAATCTGACCTTGCGAGGAACTGCATTGTCTTAGTAGTAGGTTATTGAAATTAGCAGTGGTCTGTCCGCTTTTTACAACGTCTTTCAAAGAACAGTAGTTTGAACGAGCAAGCATGAAGGACTCTGGGCAAGTATAGTCTCGGCTTGTCACAATACATCTCTTTTTCAACTGGCTTCTTTTTGCATCCAATTATGGTCTATACTTCAAGATAATAATACGCGGTTTCTTGATCGTTATCTCGACAAATATCGGGCAAAAATGTTGGGTTTCGGATTAATGGTCATTAATTTTGACGATAAACAGACTTTCCGGCTTCATTAAATGCCCGCAGATGACGCATATCCAATCCAGGGCCTGTTTCTAACGCAACCACGGTGGTCTTAACTATTATTTATGTCGTAAATGGTTTTGTCTTTTGAAAAAAAATGCCATTTAAGTTAATGGTTGCATACGTGGTTTCATTTAACAGTAACTATTGTTTTACGATAACAAGAACATTCGATAACATATGCTGGTGATCCGAGTGACCTTATTCCTCACAAGATTGTTTTTTTAAATTCACAAGTGCAGATTATGAGTATTTCTCACATGATGTAACGCAAAAGTTAGACGTCTTGGAGGGTTTGTTTCTGCTTACACCGTTGACAAATATCAAATCGTTACCAGTGGTACATAGAACAAATGTTATGTTATCAAAAACAAACTACAGGAAATAGCTCTTTATTAATCCTGAAACAGATTTGCACATCCTTTTTTAAATCGGAAACAATATTTACCTGAGGGACTCCAGTTAGCATTGTACGTTAATTAACAACGACGTTTTCCGCTGACTGTCAAATATAAAAAAGGGGAAATTCGGCATCTTCTTCTGCAAGGCTTATTTAAGCAAACCGGAGGTAAACTTACAAACCTTCTCCTTTGAAAACAAAACTGAATGGTATTTCTATAGCTAGGACTACACACAACGCGCAAGATATGAATTTTTTCTCGACATGTGTTTCACATTTTTTTCCAGTCGGTTCTGCCGTTTGTCAACTGAAAAAAACTATCCATATAATACCGTAATTTGTGAACTGCCAAGTCAAAGTTTACATGTTGAAAATGACTTTCTCGTCTTTCTCTTCAGCCGGGTGGAACGAAGTTTTTCCCCTATCAAGTTCTACACTTTTCAACGAGTTTTTGTACAATTGTCTCGGCGGACGGACCACACGTTCTGTACGGATGTACGGAACAAAAGCAACCGCCATCATGTACAGCTAGCAGTTAAATATAAAAGACAGATTAAAAACTTGTTTCAGTGTAACGCCAAAAGCTTCTAAGCGTGATTTTTCTGCAAAACCTCTTCACAAGACCTTTTTGGTGCATCTTGTCTAAAGACTTTTGGGAGAACTGGCCTTTGCGCTGTTTGTTTTTATTTCAATGCAATGGAATTTGTGTCATCGTAAGTGCGTGAACATGCATTTCCGCAAGAAGAAATCCTCATTCAAAGGGGATCAACGACTTAAGTCTTAGCTGAACAAATCCTTCCATGTGATAAACTTTAAAGTTTGCAATTGGTCGTATTAAAATGATCATATCAAGATTAAGTCATTTTTACGATGAAACGTTAAACTCTAACATAAAACCTTCATTAATCCAACCGTAACTAAACGAATAACACAAAAGACGATTAACTTACTGATCTCCTTTTCTCAATTTTCGGCTCTAAATCCAAATAGAGCCTACCACAGCTGGAAATGTTTGCAGATGTATGCAGATATCTGAACTCTGAAAACTGAAACCGACCAAAGAAACCGACCTAATAAATCTTGCCTTTTGTTGACCGCTGACTGTCTGTCCAGCATTTCACACATATTCCCGCCACGCTGTGCACGCAGTCGCGAATTTTCCCGCCAACACTCGACGCGACTTGGCACCTCGCTCCAGTTTGTTCAGTACTTCAGTTTGTGTTTGCGAAGCCATTTTTTTTTTGTTACAAACAACGTCTACTCCAAGAAATTTCTATGCCGGTATGAAGCACTTTCAACCTGTTCACGAAGTAATTAATTACTGGTGAGGCCACTTAAGGAGGACCAAAGACACTTATTTGATAGAGGTAATTTCATTATTTTTATCGCCCTTTCCGGAAGCCACAGTGACGAATTGCCTTCAAAAGTGTTTCAGGAATTAAACTTCCTTCCTTCCCAAGTTTCGTGACTGTAGTGCTAATAAACCGTCAGCATTCGGTGGAAATGAGTATTTCAGTAATGTCCTTATTCTATAATATGAAGGGCACGATGATAGAGGACCGGGAAACAAGAAATTATGTAACCCATCATGGGCTTAAAAGCATGAGGTTTTTATAATAATTGACAACGACCCATCTGAATGATTCCGCCTCATGGTCTGCACTACTTACGGAGCTGATAATGATTTTATAAGGGTCTTTAGTTTTTTCATTACATATTTTCGCGGAAGTTTGTTAAGTTTCGTTAAGTATTTTCCATGAAGGAGAAACACTCACGGATATTAACGTTTACAGATACCATCTTCCAACGAGTATTGTATAGTATCATCCACTCCAATGTAGCAGAAAAACGCTGGGAAACAAGCAAGGTATTTAACAAACACTTAAAGGCAAGTAAATTCTCACTTGTATACTGTTACAAAATTAATCTATCTTTGTCGAGGTGGTATGTACTGAGACACTGGTTCGGCTTTTCCAGCATTCACATCGGCTCAAACAACGAAAAGACCCTTCCGGGTTGATGAAAACAAATAAATTCTTACGTTAAGTAAACACAGTTGTGTAAATTTAAAATGGTGCAGTGGTGTGAATTAAACTTGTTAAACTGTTGATAAGTTGACATATCTGAAAGAAAAATGGATTTCACACTGAAAAGTGCTCATAATGACGAGATGCAAAATATAAGATAATCCCGTATAAGATACTACATGTCAATTTAGACGGCGCGTGGTTCAAGAATGACTGAGTTCACATAACAACAGTGCCGAACAAAGGAAAGCATTTCGATGAGGTTTTTCTCTCTGTTTCTACAGAGAAAATCGATGGTTGGAGAGAATGAGTGTTAGTGTTCGGCAGCCCCCACTCCAGTTTCGCGGGCACAATATTTCGTTATTTTTAATGAAGTAACAACACTTATGCAAGAGTATATACAACTTTGAAAACAGGCAATACACCCATAGCCAGTACTCTAAGCAATTTTCTGACAATTTTTAAGAATTCCCTTTAGAGGATTGTTTGAGGTCAAATAAATGGAGAATATTTTGAATTAATTCACCTATGCCCATCTTTGATTATTGATCTGCATTATTAAAATGCTTGCTTGTTCCTTTAGCTTCCCAGTGAAGTTTACTCCCATGATTTATATGAAACATGAAGCACCTCCTTTATCTTGCTAATTTTCTGCTTTAGGTTCCTTTTGATGGGTTTTCATATAACAAACGCTTTTGTTAGTATTGAACTTATAAGTAAGTAAATTTCCTGAACAGGACGTCTTAAGTAAATATTTCTCTCATAACACTGATTTGTGTGTTCAATAAGAAATTTCAATTTTTGTATCTCTTAAAGAATCATGTAAGGGATAATTTTTTAGTTCATTAGTAATTTTGTTTTCGACGCTACTTGCGCAATCATGAATCCTTTCATTCATTTGATAAAAATGAACATAACATGTTAGATTATTAATCTTTTTAAAAGGAAACTTGCTACTACGATGCCCTAATAACGTTGAAGAATTAATGTCTCCAATTTCCCAGGGTTAAAAGCAATTTAAAATATTTTGACTGTATTTGACGAGTTCAGGCCCAAAGCGTACTGTTACCTTGAAACTTTTCCTGGGATAACTTAGCAGCACTTTACGTCGACATGCCATGAAAACCTCGTCAGCTTAGCCTCTGAAACATTTCTCTTCCTAAATACTGACCATCATTAATTTGCCAAATCACAGCAAAATTACACGTTATTTGAATGGAGGCGACATATTCTCTGACGCTTCTACCGCGGCCGCTCGGCGTTACCTAGGTGTCTGCATGCTAATAGTCCACTTTCGTTTAAGTAGGCATGTAATATCCAAAAGCCAATGCATCATATGGTAAACAGAAAAATGCATTTTTGAAACGATATTTTTCATTCAAGATTTAATGTTTACAAAAAACCTAACAATGTTTACGCAAAAAAGTTAATTTCGAGCGCAAATGAAAATGTGCACCGCGGGGGCCTTCAGGACGTAAAAGACCCAAAATTAACAAAATCAGTGATAGTTTAAGAAATACATCACTGATATAAATGGTTTTGTCTTGTGCACTTAAAACTCTGACTGTGATGCGCGCGATGCAATTCACTTCCATTAAATCGTGTGCACGAATCGTTTTTTCGTTGTTTTGCACTGATGAGGTACTTTTATTACAAACGTTTCTCTTACAATCTTGTTATGATTGATAGCATGACAAGATCGTCAGAAAGACCTTCCATTTTTTTACAATAGTTTTTGTCTACTGTCAGCAATGATTGTTTTCATTTCGTGAATTAAACTCAAGGGGAGGGGAAGTCTCCTGCCTGACTTATTTTGACCGGCGTGCGGCACCTGCCGAATTTGGAGCTTCACTAAATAAGAACTCCCATAGCCTTATGGATCTTATTGTAAATCTCTAGCAGGTTCCATCAACTTCTTTTAGCCAATAAATTAAAATTTTCTTACGATACAGTTCCAAAACTAAAGGGGCGTACACTTTTTATCGTTAAAAACAAGAAACAAGCCTGACTTAAAACTGTTTCGGACCTTTGCTAATAATCAGGTATAGAAGATGAACTTTAAAAAGTGACAAACTCAAGCGTCTGAAGCGACTAAAATTATTTGAAGGCCTGAAATGCTTTAGAGTTATCTACTAGATGTTAGAGCTGTGGAAAACACTATTAATATTTCACAATCTATTACATCTTTGTCTTCTTACAATTTTGTGATCACAAAAATGATCTAGGGTATTGTTTGTCGCCAGAAAAGCGTCCGATAGATTTCTTACTGAGGTTCGTCCACAGGCTTAACAGTTGTTTTCCGCGTAGATGTTGATAACACGTGCCAAGAACCGGCATAGAAATGCAGGCATTCTAGCTTACCCACGTTGTTATTCATTTCATCTCTTGGGCCAGCTGGTATGCAAATTTTCCATGGTTACCGACGGAAGTTTCTATGGCTGCCCTCTATCCTCGAGCAGTGTCATTTGAAACGTAAATTTAGAGCAAATAATTCTATTTTAAGTGAAATGAGGGTAATGAAATTCATTCCCTTTTGTTATTTCAAACCGCTTACCGAGCAAAAATTACAAGAGGTAAATACATATACCGACGAGCGGTATTTAAGCGATAACAGCTCTGAACAAGGAAATGTATTAGTTCTTTCAAAAAACAAAGCGATTATTTTATTTGCATATAGTATTCTCAAAACGGACATTGTCAATGAGTTACATTATAACTGCGCAATTTTTATCATAATAGGTTCCCAAGAGCTTTCTCATTTTTAAAAGAAATCATCAGTTATATTTGACTGTAGATAGTCTCCTTGATGCTATTTGCCAGCAACGACTTGATAGTTTCAAAGCAATCACTAGTCTAAACTGTTGTATCAGTAACCCTACGAAACCAGTTCAATAGTCTTGGTAGAATACAAATATTACGACACCGAAAGAAAATGTTCTGTTAAAAAACGGAACGTACAAAATGAATCTAGCTTTGATTTTAAAACTTGGCGAACGAATATCGCAAAGAGAAATTAGAAATAATAAAAATATAATGGATATTGCGTTGATATAAAATAGCCATTCTCTACACGTGTGCCAATCCAAGCGAAGAAATTGCCGCCACGATGAAGAATATTTCTTTTAACATATGAAACTTTTCTGTTGAAGATAAATAACTATGTGAATTTACATTTGTCTAGTGAATTGGATGTGATCAGAATTTTTCTAAGTATTTCCTCCACAGTCTAAAATTAAAACGAAAAATTTGACAAACAAGAAGACCACAGAAGCTGGTATTTAACACACGTGTAAAAACATGGATAAATCGAAGTTGCTTGCATTTTCACAAAAGCTCCTTCATGGCTTCACCAAGCGCTCCAAGCACAGTGCAAACATCCTGCAAAATTAGCTTAGCTCGAAGGACAAGCGTATGCAGCCTTTTCGGGCAAGAAATTTACGGAAATACAAGCAAGCTACATATAAGAAAAACAACGCTGCACTTACTTGAAACATAAAGTCCACATGATGCTCTCGGGTAGCCCGAACATACGTTGTAAACGTTGATTCAGCTACGCCATAATGGAAATTTTAATTTCACATAAAACTTCCTATGTATCCCGGGGAACAAGTGTTTGGGACAATATTCAACTGCTGATAAATTTAATGACATACAGCCCGGCGACCAGTCGTGTTAGGTCGCCCACCGACCGGACAGACTGCGGGCGCGCAATGTTCCTCACGAGACAATGGTGATTACAGAAGAAGACACTAGATAGCCTCGATTCAACTTAACCTCCGGCGAGTTACTCTTAAAAGAATAACAGATTTTTCTCATTACTGGTTTCGGAATTACTGAATTCTTACTGAGACTGGTAAAACCGACTCTCATTTGAGGGTAAGTTTACAAAGATTAAAGAGACCTAAGAAAAGGAATCTAAGAAAGCGTCATTCATAGCTTGGTGGTTTTTGCTATGGCTAGTGAGATTAAGCGGTTAATATTTCGCGGGTGGTAGCGAAGGGCTGTTAAAATTAACATCTGCGTTATATAAGAAGTAGCTGCAACTAGAGAAAATTTTGACCAAAAAATGACTTTTGTTGCTACAATGCGCCACAGAGGAAAAACAATCGTTTGCATGTCTCTCCCGCTACTCTTTGGGGAGAGAGCCAATATGAATGTTGGAACTTCTAATCACGTTAACGCCATGTTTTGCTTTCAGTACAAATAGGCTTGTGTCTGAAGCGTTTTCTTTGCAACTACTTCTGTGAACCTCCCAGTTATAACAGTTATAACTTAGACATAAATATTGGTTTGGGGGAGGGGTAGGCAAGCAGTCTTTCAGAGTCGTGTCCCAAATTCTATTTCATAGGATTAACTTACGAAATTGGTATTTGTACATACTTATCTTGGAAGCTTTTGTGCAGCGACTCGGACAGAAAACCAATGTATTGCATCACTCCAGTATTCTTTTAGTTTTGGAGCGTGTGGATGATAAGTACACTGGATTAGCTGAGCAGGTGTGAATGCCGTCAGTTCTGCGTTTGTGTGTACTGAAGGATTTATAACATAACCTTGTGTAATAAATTCCTAGCTTTCACGTTTCCCTATCTAGGCACCGCACATCTTAGTGCTTAAATACTCTACGAAAGATTGCTTTCAGTCCCTCAGACTTCCCACTAAACCTTCTTAATACTTGTTCCTTCACGAGTCTCAATTACTCATTGTAAATCTAATATCATCTTAGAATAAATATTTAGTTAAATGACCTGTCTTTTTGAGTTTTTGATATGAAAGAAAAAACCAGAAGAAAAGATTTTTGAAGTTCTTTTGTTCGTTTGACAATTTTCTGTCAACTTGTCAGCTGAATTTTCATTTTGCGTTCAGGTCTCTTGAGACCAAACGTTTCTGCGACGTGTTTCCTTGACAAAGGTTCTTAACGTTTATTTGCTTATTATAACCCGCTTAATCAGTTCACATTTTTTTTATTTCATTCTAATTGCGAACAACTAGTGTGTAATTAGCAATCAAAGGTGAACAAAAGGCCGCTTTAACAGTTCATTTTTGAAGATCACAACAGAGATATAACATGACTAAAAAAGACCCAGCTTGAAATAAAAGACTGAGTGATGGTCATAAATGTTCAGTTTTATTGACACTGAAAGGGACCACCGATCCGTTAAATTTCTAATGTATATGTAAAATTGAATCAGAAGAAACATGCTGTGAAAACTTATTTGCCTAGACTATAGATCATGAACAATCACTCTCTTCCTCGTGGAATGTCAATGAGACGCCGTTAAACGGTCTTAAACGATTTTGAAAACTGGAGGTTCCTTACTGGTGTCTGCAAACAGTACAAAACGAGCATTCACCGCCCAGGTCCTTCAGAACGCACTGCAGTGTAGGAGTTTTAGTTAACACACTTGTTATCAAGATCAAAACACAAAGGTATTGAAAAGGCAAGATGAGTTCCTCCTTTTCATGAACTTAGTTCAAACTATCTGCAATGTCCGTAACAGACGCCATGAGACGTGTGTTTTGCACCGGGTGGCAAGCCGAAGTTAGGCTTGTTCACTTTAATTCCAGACCACTGGCCACTCAGCCAAGTGACTTGCTAAATGCACTCACCCAAGAGCTCCTGCCTCACCTAACAAAAAAGAAAGTATTCCTATCGCCCAACTTGGCAAAGTTATAATCACCCCGAGCAGGTTTTGCACGACTCTCATCACTTGCCAAGCAGAAATTTCTAATTACGACAAGAGGCATTAATTCTACAATTAATTATATATCCTAAGAAGCAGCTGCGCTTTCGACCGAGTTCAGCCGGTACAGGACTTCTAAAAAAAGAAATTATTATTAGAAAACCGCTACCACGCCCAATTACGTCAAAAAAGACTCGTAAAAATGCTTCGTAAAAATACTCATACATCAAGAAGTTCCAAACAGCCATCTCTCAGCAGGAAAAGACTAAACAATGTAAAAAGCACATGTAAATACAATAGAGTTTTTTTTGACAGTTTCCACAGTGGGGTTCAAATAGGGATTGAACTGTGCATGACTTGCGCCCAACATACGGGAGCTCGCCTGCCTCCCACCTGACAACTGACCCACGAGGACGACAATCATAAACAAATTTGTTCTTTTTTTCGGTTTCATTTTGAAAAAACCATTTGATCACCAATCTTCAGCTTTTTCAGAGGAATAAAGAAACCCTTCAATTTTTCCCCGATGCATGAAAATTGGCGCAGTTGAAAACAAATTGTCTTTGTAATGAATGTTGTATTCGTTTCAGTGATAACGAATGAAGGTCACTCCTGGTCGTGAACTGCATCAAGCATTTTTTAGTCATTGAAGGCCGTGGATTTTGCTTTAGATAGAAAGAAGGTTTTGCACCATGAGGCCGAATAATTTCCAAAAACTCAGTCCAAAGTCTTTGACAGAACGTTAAGCATAACCAAAGCATTAACTAAGTAAGGTAACACCGCCTACGCAACAACCGCCGAATTGCTCGAGGGCAACCAGTAATCCGGGTCTGGTGTCTAACTTCTATTGCTATTATGAATCGTTCATGACTGATTCAATTGCTGTCGTAGTAATTGTTGTTAAATGGTCAGCGAAACTTCTTGAAAGTTTGAGGTGAAGATACAGTTAGCTAAGAACTGGGGAACTGCTTTCTTTTGAGCTGAGGAAACTAAAACCAGTTAAACATAATTATTAAAATGCATTTAATCCAAAGATACTGCTTAACATTCTTGTTGACAGCAAAACTCGATAAAGTGAGAGGCCAGCTGGCAATTGCAAACTTTAAAGTAGTTTATAAAAATGAATAGGATTTAATTTTTACACTTCTGACATTACAACCTGTCGTTCAGAAGTTTCTGTTTGTTAACATGTAAACTCCCGATGTGCAGTATTTACCTTGACCATTTCGTTATTCTTCTAAAATTATTACTGTCTATTCATTTATTTCTTTTAGCCCACCTAAACTTTACTCCTCGCTTAGACCGTTTAGAATTGTACAATATCGTCAGTCTTCTAATTTAAATATTTTATTGAAGAAAAACTTTGGATTTTAAGACCTCGTATGTAATGTATTGCTTGTTGCAAGTGTACCTTATGCAAAAAACAATGCTCTTTCATTAAAACAATCAATATCCACATACGCGACCGGCTTCTTTTACAAAATGATGCAGGTAATAAGACACATTAGCGAATAAAAATCGGTCGAATGCGCCTGAATACATTGTAGTGATTACAAAACCATGATAAATTTAAAACGAAAATTGGATAAGATCCAGCGAAGATTTCCAGACAGATATTGCATATCTATTTCCCTTCGCAGTGTAACACAGAACGCATGCATACTGCCACAAGGATTCCGAAAGTAGTTGAGGGTATTTTGTTCAATGATTGTTTTTAGAACCGAAAACAAACAGTGCGACTATAGCCGCAGAATAAAGGAAAAGCTCGATACCTCACAAATTCATTCCACAGCATAAAAGATCGCCAGTGTTACATCCGAAGCCTAAACTCAATTACCGAAACCCCTTACTTTTCAGCTGATATTGAAAATACACATACCTCGTCAAAAACCTGTGGAAAACAAGCTCAATATCCCGAATCTGTCTCTAAACAGTGCCTGCAGAAAAAGAAATGTGGCCATAGTGAAATGATTGTCCGTTGTAGCCACAACCTAAATAATTCATTTTCTGGCAAACACCCATATCGCTAAGTCAGTTTCCAAGATGGTGCGTCATTGAGGTTGAATCAGCCAATGACAACACACAACCTCTGCGTCACAGGGAAGCGAATAGGCAGCTTTGGAGTAAAATATTGGTACAAATTAGTTGGGACTGTCTCTGCAAGAACCTGACTTTATCATTGAACTGCGCACTTTCATTATATCAACTAATCAACGGTGAGTTGGCGGGAATTAAACGAAGTGGTCATTCACCTGATGTAGGCATGCATGGGATAAGCGCATTTTCTGTCCGAAAGCTGTTTGAACGCCAATCTTGATGAGTTTTTGTCTAAGAAGTGAAGAGCTGAAGAACAGAAACGAAGAAACTGGCAGCACTGCAGTAGTTTACTGAGAAAACTGAGCGTTTTTTATGACTTTGCAAACAATGGCGTCTCTTATGACTTTGCAAGTATCCGCATATTCTCCCGCAGATACTGTTGAAATCATTGGAGAGTTAACAGTTACAGCGGATTTGTTACCTTTGCTGGAAATCTCTCTTCCTCTGCAAAAATTTTAAGGGTAATACTGATAAGCAACACCGGCAGATAGTGACGCGAGAAGTGGCAGAAAAATTCATCGTTGAGTATACAAAGTGCAGTATCGCAAATGAGGTAATTATAGAGCTTACATAAAAGAATAAGTCATCATGATCATTAGCAGGGATTCTAGTTGTTATCTGGACGGTGGCCATTAAACCGGATAGGTCTTTGGCGCTGAGGCTGGACAGGAGTTTAACCCAATAAAGAAGTTGAGCTTGTCTGCAGCTTCTTGGAAGACCGCGGTGATAAACTTGATCAAGAAATTGTAAACAAGCATTAGCTACCTAGGTAACAAATGGTGAAAAAAGAAGATACCATAACAAAAAAAAAAGGTTTGTAGTGGATTTACAACAGTAATTGATTTTCTATTGAACTTTTTGCTCTTATATTGAACTTCTCTCGAGAATGATATTGGAAGGCTCTTCGGAAACGATTTAGCTGTCATTTTCTATTCAAGGCGAAACTACGAAAGAAGTCGGAGCCGAGATTGGTAGCGTGTTTTTAATCTACAAATTTCTCCATAAAGAAAATACAACCGGAAAATTTCTTAATTACTTATCCACGGCCAAAACCAGCGAACCTTTCGCGAAGTGAGAAATTACAACCCTCGAAAATATAATTCACAAACATAACGCATTACAGGCTCTAGTTTTAAATCTCACGCAAAGGGAATTGCAAAATATAGCACCTCATAAGTTTGTCTAGAAAAATCCGTAAGGAATCGATCAACATCGTGTTTCAGCTCAACGTTAAGGATCAAGCACTTAGAAAGCGCAACTTTAATCTGCCTTTAATCATGAACGATTTTATTGTCATGGAGTGTCCCTTGATTTTGCGGCGACAAAGGTAATAATTATAACGCGCTAATGATGGATTGTAGAGTGCTCAATTTAGCGCTTATCAATTTATAAGATTACCGGCTGCAGGTACCTAAAATTATGAATACCAATTATTGACTTTTTACAGTGATTTTAGGTCACGTTTGCAAGGGTTGTTACACTGACGACCACACAAACGCCGGAAACTCTAACTTGCTATAAATCACCTCGCAAAATACCCTTGCGTGCTTATTTACATCACCCGGTAGGAAAACCACAATAGACTAGATACATAGGAAGGATACCCTAGATTTTCTAAATTTCTTTTAAAAGTAGCTACGTAACTAAATTCAGTGTCATGGACCTATATCCACCAAAAGGTCGAGGTGGCGAGATCGAGCAGGTTGTTTTGAGCGGGGCGTAAGTCGGGCTTTTTGATTCTACGCCGTACTTTTTATAGAGTCTTAGAATACCACGTCAGGGAAGCGTTTACCGTGAAAATGTCCGTCGATAAAATCTATATGTTTTCCTGGACTTCGTGCAAATTTTTATGAACATAAACGAATAGCTTATAACAGCAGGAAGTGTGAACACTTTGAATAAATAAACCTTTCGCCAAAAGAAAATAAAATGAAACTCTCCAGCGTGATAACAGAGAAAATCATTCGTTTAGAAGTAAATATATTTGTTTGCTTACCTCAAAAACTCTCTTTGGAGCACGCGATAATGAGGAGTAAAAGTTTTCTCACCCCGTGTTCTTGTTGCGCGACGACGTTGAACAGTGATTAATGGCCCGAGTCAAAACCAAGTCCAAAATACTAGCCGCATCTAAGTGAGTATGCTTTTCTAGCCATATCCGTGATGTAGCAGAATTAGAACAATCTGGGAGGTGCCATTTATTTAAACCACAATGCCACTTAATTGTGGCAATATTTAGCATAGTAACGGCAAGTTTAATCAATATGGGCTCAGGGGATGAACCCGAGAGCAGTCCTCCACTTTTTTCCAGTTTTGCTGCCAACGTTAAAATTTAATTCATTGTTGACATTATCTAGATTGCGTAAAATGTGGATTGTTTGAAGATAAATCTGGCATTTTTATCGGGATGCCTCTAATTACTCTTTCCTTTGGAGTAATTTCAGTTTATGATACAATTTCTTCAACACGGAAGTGACTCGTTTCCGTTTCCCCCTACTGAAATAACCAGTGCCCTCATTAGCTAAGTTGAAAACCAGTTAAGTCTTTCCCGCAAAATTACCGCCATTTAAACTAACCGAGAATTCAGCTATACGCTGGTATTGACTCTTTCAGCGACTTTGTCCTTGGCCTGGCTTGCCAAGCGTGCTTGAAGTCTTAACTTCATAGCCGAACATCAGTATGTGTGGTCATCAATGAATGAGCACACACAGGTGTCGAACATTGCCATCATGCATTCGTGTTAGTATTTCTTTCTAGCATAACAGCTACATTCACTGAACACAGTGGAAAGAAAATAATAATCATAATAATAACATAATATGTTATTTCATTCTTATCTCGACCATCTGATGTTTTTGACAATGGTACTCAAAAACCTTCATACAGAGACCGCAAATTGCTTGAATTGGCCGAAAATAACGTTTGCACTTCAATGAATTAATGGCGAACTTATGAATTAGGCTGAAAATGGATTACGGAACTGCCACAATAGATTCGGTTAGTTTCAATTTTCAGTTATTGTTACTTTAATAACCAGAATCGATTTCATGTCTATAGGGATCAATTAAGCAAACAAAAGCCTTCTTCCGTCTGAGTCACCATTGCTAATTATGCCATTAAATACACAAAAAAACATGAAACACACCACAAGGGGGCGCTAGAGTTATTTGTCGGCCTCTAGTGGCACGTTTCTCCTCTCTGCCCTATATTAGCTTCACGATATTGCTGTTAGATTGTTAAAGGAATTCCACCTATGCAGTCGATCTTAAAGCCTCTATACTAATTAAAAACCATTAAAAAGAAACCAAATTGTCCCAAGCCGAGACTAAAAAAGTTTAAAAGAAACTAATTTGGACAGGAAAAAAGTAAAGAAATAGGTTGAACTTCCGTCAGTATCTCTGTATAACACTCGAATAAATTCGAGCAAACTGGCAAATATTTTTACAAGAGCTTTGTGAAGAGACACTTAGCGCTTTACGCGCGTCTAAGACCCTATAAACTGAGTTAGCAATACAACAAACACTCGAAACCTGACAACATACTTCTGTTGTGACCTTCGCAATAGCTAAATATACTGAAACAAGAAGTCACACTTACTCATCTCTATCGTACAACTCTAGTCTTGAGTTATCGAAGGGTATGCCCTCATTTCCCCTGTGGAAAATTCAGTGCAAAAACTAAAATACGAGCACTGTTAGTCGATATGGTGCACAACATTTTAAAAAATTCTCCGTTCAATTCGCGCCTTATAATTACCGAAACGTGCGTCATAAACTTGAAAGTCGACTTTGCTCGAAATGAAATAGCTAAGCCACTTTAATATTCATCCAAACACAACAACGCAACACCTCTTCTTAATAAAATAGTTGGCCTGAAAAGAAGAATAGAAATAATTGATACTCGGGGAAACGAAAACCGATGTTTAGTTATTGCTTCAGACTTACAGGTTAAATAGAAAACAAGCGACTTATTGCTCTTCTTGATATCAAATATCTCAAAGTTTATAGGCCTTTTCAAATTTTCACTTAATGCAGAGGCCCTTAAAGCAGTTAAACAAACTACAGCATGGCTAGTATCCGTATTGTATTTATGTTTGTTTATTTGCATCAGTAAAGAAAGATCTTAAGAAATACACTTTCTCTAGAGTGTTTTTCTGCGCGCTTGCTTCAGTATTCGCAACGTAGATCTTTAACCTAAAGTAAGCCGAGTCAAACGAAGAGCCGCTGAATTCAAAAAAATTCCATGACTTTTCGCTCAGTCGGCAAAACACGGTGTTTTGCCGACTCAGTAAACTCTCGCCGTAAAAGGATCAGTATACACGGCGGAACTTCGAAGACTTCTGCTAAAGAATTCCAGTCTCGCGCGCGGGCTCTTTGGTACTCAAGAGATCATCAAAACTTGCCACCTTTCCAGCCGACTATTCACGTGTCATGTTTCCGAGTGTTTCACAAGGGTGGCGCTGGACAAAAACATGAAAGTTATTAATACATTTCCAGTACAGCTGCAATACGTTTGAGTTTCTTTTCGTAACAACACACACTGGACACTCAGTTGACCACTTTTGTCAGCACACAATACGCCGTGACCACTTGAATGTTATTTGGAACCCAGCAACAGACCCATGTTGTGTTTGGTTGTGGTTGCTTAGTTACGCCAGAAAACATAGAATATCTCACCAATATTGTTCTTCCGAACTTAGATTGGCAATTTAGTAAACCAAGGGATACAATAGAAATGGCTTCATAACCACCGTCTCAAGCAATCCGGCCAACATAGAATTTTGAAAGAAAGTGTAATGGCAATAAGGGAGGCTGGTAAAACTAAGCCAGAGGGCCCAGGGACTGACAACTGAATATGTTCGCTATAACGAGGTTTCGTTAAATCGAGATCCGTTTCCATATATTGTCTATTACTGCAGCGAGGAACGTCATTCGTTATATCGAGGACCTGGTTATATGGAGGTTCGTTAGATAGAGGTTCCACTGTAACAGGGCAAAATACGCGTAGGATTAAAAGGGCAATGACACGAGCATATTGCTGTTTTAGGTCAGTTCTCAGCTTAAGTCATTTATTTGTGGCTTTACTCATACACAAAATGGTCCTGCAGGGTTGTGAAGAAGATATCACTGAAACAAAATTCTTCAGGGAGACCTAACCGTCATAACTTCTTTTTGGCGATTTTTGCTGGTTTGTCATTAATACTTGAAAAGGTTGACCCAACTTAGTCAAGTTTCAATTCATTTCCATTGCCATCCGTTGCAACACGGGGGTAGAAGCGGAATCATTTGAATCTTGATATTCCTGATTCCTGTCGTTTTTGCCTCAATGATTCATGATTCCCACGAAGATTTTCTTCCAGATTCATGATTCACGAAGACTTTTGATCACCTATTGACTTATAAATGATTTTCTCAGTGGCCACGTAGTCTCGTTTTGTAAAGTTTCTGTCAGTGGTGTTCGAACTTCTGTTTTCATCCAGACTCGGGATCATCATTCTTTTTGTCTAGGAATGGAGTTGTTTTGTATCTGATCATTAAGCACCAGAGTTACTGGAGAAACAAGTGGACTGTCAGCCCCGAATCCACGAATTATATAGGGGGTGCGGGGGCATGCTCCCCCGCAAAATTTTTTGAAAATTGGTCTCTCGGAAACGCCATATCCTGCATTCCCTGAATCGAACGCAGTTTATTCATACGTGTATTTTGTTGAGCTTTTCTCAGAGTCTCGTTATTCATGATTCCCAAGCCGAAGTACAAAGATTCATGATTCCCCTTCCACCCCCGATTGCAACGTACGACAGGGAACAGTTTCAATTCCTAAATATAGTCGTTTCGATAACAAAACTGGACTATTATTTTTGGAATTCAATTGATGCGAAGACAAGTTTTAGCTTTTTAAAAATATGGCAAATAGCACGACATAGAAAATTTCAGTGTTTTGAAGAACGGCTTGAACGATAGTCCTATACTTCATGAGAGCTTAGTGGCACAAATGAAATTTAAAAATGGGCCAATTTTATTCTGATTTTCACCCACTCTCTCGCAAAAGGGACCAGGAATTTGATACGTCTTTGTGTGTGTACAGCCGGCATTAGACTGATTTAAACCAGGCCGTGGTTGTTCATACGTTGAATAGCCCTATCCACCGGATAAATCACTACCGTGAGTATCCAGGGGATAAGTATGAGAAAAACCAGTTGTGCTATCCAGGATAGAGATTCAGTCTTCAGTGGATAGAGCGGTTTTCACTTGACTGTCGAAAGTAATTGAGGAATTGGTTTGGTTCTGGTTTTACTACGCCCTTTGGTTGGCTAGTGTATTTACTTTGGTTTTGGTTTTACGACAGTCAAGTGAAAACCGCTCTAGCGTTATCCACCCTAGTTTGAACAACTGGAACCATTTCAGTTTTTTTTCCAGTGAATCTACCAGTTTCTCTGCTTACGAGGTTCGTGCATCCCTCATGCAGATTAGTTAAGACGACAAAATCTCGTCTAGGCAACGTATCTGATACACTTTTAGCGCAACTCTACTGTATTCAGACAGCAGCAGTCGTCTAAGTTCGGGTAACATGGTAACTACATTTAACAAAAGCCACCCCAACCATAATCTAAACTACACTTACGTAAAACTTGATAATTGAAGAATGGTAATAACTCTCTATCTGCTTTGAGAATAAAGACAATAAAGCTGATGAAAATGCTAGAGCTATGCTTTAAAGGGCGGGAGGAGGTGATTTAGTTACACGATAACAGTGAATGAAAGTTCACCAAGGCAAACAGGTCAAGAGCAGATTCCACGATCCAGTTGTTAAATGAATTAACTAAGATGAGTGTAATCTTTGAAGAAAAAACAGACTTACGACAAAAAAAACTTTGATACACTCAAAACATACCGTCGGAAAAAAATTCACACACACTCAGGATAAACTTCTAGGAGATTGTTAAGTGTTGACAGGAAGAACGCAAATTTGAACATTTCCGCGAGGACTGGTTAAAGTGGACATTTTGGAAGTCATCAGCTTCACCTGTCTGCGGAGGTTGGTGTAGCCTACGAAAACAGCCGTTCCTTCCTCAGCTCCTCGCCGCTAAAGACGTTTCGCCAGGAGGAAACGTCCTTAGCGGCAAGGAGCTAGGAGAAACGGCTGTTTTCGCAGCCTAAGGTTGGTGATTCCCATCCTAGTGTATCAGTGTCTTTGCGTGTACAAGTAAAGAACAAACTAAACAACCATGTGGAAGCAGAATATTGCCGTGCAGAGTTTGATAATAAGCCCGCTAAACATTTGAAAACTCGGTTACGGTATCCTGTTAACAGATACTTCAGACAGTAGAGTATGCTTCTCTTGACTAGACACAAAGCAGAGGTCATGATCACCGAGATCCTAATTTGTCCGTATCGTGCTCCAAATATTTTTCTGGCTTATTCGCAGTAGGTAATTTAATTGACATTTTTTCACAGAAAGTGGATTTACCGCCAATGCATTGGAAATAAGAATGACAAGAATAGATGCCCATGATTGACGTAAAAACATTCCGTTCTGTATTCTTGAAATACTGCAGAAACGCCAACTTCATTTTCGTCTTGAGAACTGACAATATCTTCATTATCTATGCTTGTTTTCTTCACTTTCTAACAAGACCTCTTCGCTATAAACGTCATTAGTGCCGAAAGGGATCCAACAGAATGACGTCAGAGGTACAAGGATATAGCTTTAAGTGAAAATCACCGAACGCTAAATATTTTAAAATATAGCACGTGGGAGTGAAAAACGATATAGATCGTGTGTCCAAGATAATCCAAGATCACTCAGGGCATTACAATTGAGAGAAATATTTGAAAAAGAAAGGATTTGCAACAAAACAATCGCCGTCTGAAAGACGAATTTGATAGGCGAGGGGATCGGGAAAACAAACTCAGATAAACACTGTATTTTTTCAATCCCTAAGTACGATTTGAACACAGCAGTACCATACGATCCTGTTGATACGATGATGCCTAGTGCTAGCCGCGAGTATAAATAACCGATCAGCGCTGGGCAGTTCAAAACAAGGTTAATGGCGCTTAAGGATACACGTGTACAATCGAATTATATTGTTACAAGTATGGCCTCTTTGACTAATTTTTTATTTTCGCTTTAGAATTTCATTTATTTGCAGTTATGACCCTTTTCAACACCACAATGTGAAAGGGCATCCTTGGAAAGTTAAAAAATACACAAATAATGTTAAAAAGTTCGTGTAAGCTCTCAACTGACAATTTGTTGATTAAAAGCATTTTGAGTGAAGTTGAGTTGTGGTCAACTTGTAATATGTAGGCAAAAATGGTACTGTAAACAAGTAAGAAATTTCAGTTGCCTAACTTGAAAGTTGCAAAGCGCATAGAATGTTTCTGCCATACTCCATACCAAACTCTAGGGAGGGGAATGTATGGGTCACCCCCCCACCCGGATTTTTCAAGAAGCCTTGCTCACATGTCACATACTCGTTATTTTTTGTAGTTACCCTTCCGTTTTCCTCCCTTCACAACAACAAAGATAGAAAAAGCTGATGGAAAGAAGATGTGTCGGTTAAAGCCTGGTTACGAGAACATCATTAACAACCCTGCGCGTGCGTTAAGTACGTTGTTTTGTTTATTCACGGAAAGGACCATCGCTGAAAAATAAATTACTTCAGCATTCGACCAAGCGGGTGAAGACAAGCCATGTTGTATATGTTTTCGTAGCGATGGGAAAGAAAGTGGACGCAGTTGGTTTGTAATTCTGAGCAGCTCGTTACATTGGCATAAGTCCGATTGTGACAGAATAACAACAAACGTCCTTAAACAGCAGCTTGCTCGCTCAGTGGCTAACTTGAAGGAGAACCGGAACTCTCTAAAACAAGATTTGGGTTTGGGCGGAGGTCACTACTGTATTATATTTACTTTTGCTTTGAAAAGGAGTAATCATTTATAAGAGAGGATTATTTTGCCTTCGTTTTAGTGGCAACTTTTGAAAAGTCCTGTCAAAATGAATGCGATTTTCTTTAGAATAGGCTAACTATTGAGAATATCTTCATACTTGTACGCCAAATGTTCTTTAAAGGCTACATTAACTAATAGCTCACTTAACGAAGCCGCAGACGACGCTTATAGCCTGCAAATGGAGGATGTCTCGGTAGATAAATCTCAGTGTCCCAACAAACGATTGCTAGGATTTTTGAAAGTATTTCTAGAAAGCGCCCCATTCATTAAGCTATTCCCGGATCTTGCCAAAATAAACATATTGCCTTACCTTTACGCAAGAATTGGCGCCTTTTATAAACTCCTTTGTTTTTGTTTCCATGAGCTCAAGTTTTCAGCTTAAAGCTATTGAGTTGCTACTTTCTTTTGAAAAAAATGTCACTTCCCCGTAAAGTTCTCGTGACATTCATAGCATGCTTGATTGTTAGGTGATATTTACAGCAAGATTAGATAACACCGGACTGCATCGAGCTCATGTTTAAGGGTTAAATTTGTTACAGGGGTGCGACATGCGAAGTGACACTTCTTACAAAAAGCCACCCTCGCCCCTTACAGATGCTTGCGTGCAATAAGAGGACAGTTGTTCTCAATTAACTGTCACAAACCTTTCAGATTTAACCATTGCGACTAGTAGTTTAACCCGCTTGTTGACTCCTGATCTGAGACAAGAAACATAGCATCATACCCAAGGCCTAATCGGTCTAAAGAATATTAACACTAAGCCAGGATCAAGTCTCTTGAAAACGTACTTCAGATAGCTCTCAAGATGGTGTGATTGAAAATAATTCTACGTTTTGTAAGAAGAGAAAAAATGTAGAAAATAAATAATTTAGTTCAAAATTACCCCTCAACAATAACACTTGTCAAGTACCTAACTGTGCTTAAAATCAGTGTTACTCATGTGTTTAAAACAAGCCACTTTGTCCCGGCAAGATGCAGTAATCAAAACCGGCGAACCGAAAAAAGGAAGTATTTGAAACGAATTTAAAGATCGACTTCCTGCGCGCACGAGCCAGACAAATCGTCAAGATAGTGATACACATTGCAGCTGTCAGGTTAAAATTTCATCTGCATCTGGTCTATCTGCGCGAGGTGGGTTTATCTTTGCACAGTATGCTACGCACTTACTTAGTCCAGGTGTAAATACTTTAACGTACTCGGCTTTAAGAACGAAGAATATTCACTCTAAACGTTTTTCAATTTTTTCTTGTTCACGCGCAAACTATACTTGAAGTGATCAAACGTTTTGTGTTATTTCAGTGCTCAAAGTCGTATCGTAAGGTGACAAAGAGTGAATCGTTAGTTGTTGGCAGATTGTTGCCACATGATAAGCACTTTCTAAAAACTCTCATTTCAATTTGTCACACTTTCTAGTTGCTGGCCACATTGCAAACCTGCATAGAGTCAAAATTTCAACTCTAAAAGTGAAAGGAAAAGAGTTGCTAATCTTATCTTCTTGCATGTCCTTTGCTATTCAAAAATAAACAAATAATCGTCCACTAGGCGAAGATTACTCGTTTAACATACTTGGAAACAATGCCAATAATTAAAAAGCAATTCTAAGCAATTACAATACTATTGTGAATAATACAACACAGAACTGACTCACGAAGGGGTGCAGTCAAACAGCTGCTGGGCTGCATTAAATCCGAAGACATACTAGGAAGAATTTACCTCCAAGTGTGCACAATCCTCTGTGTTCTACAAAATGTTGGTACACTTATATTTCCTCAGTCGAAAGCCTGCTTACCGCGGGTGGCGATATTTCAAGTGTAGGACGTTTTTTCAGATGGGAGGTCTTGTTTACGCAAGTTGTAAAATACTTACCTAGTGCTGAATGCTAACGCGCACACTAATTTTTCAACCTGAGATAACCAAAGAAATACGATTAAAGTGAAGTTATCAGTTAGCAACCTAACCCAGGAGAGACAACATTATACCCTAGAAGGCTTAAGTAACCGGAAGGATAACTACTGAACGAATTTCCCTCGATGCACAACTAAATAAACACAGAGGCATATAGAAAAGCACATGTTATGGATCTCCAATTGGTCTCTGGAAAGGAAGGAAGAACAACTGCAGTAATCCCACCGCTCAAGTAACTAGGGGGTCAATAACAGAATAACATTACATCTTCAATGGCTCCAGCGTGCAACAGAGAGGCAGATAGCAGATAGTAGAAATGATAAGAGTTTATACTCTCCAAAACTTGAGTGGCGGCGGCGAGACAGAGAAAAAGACAGCAAAAAGTAATGGCAATTACACTAAAAATAGAGAGATTGCAAACGTGTTTTAAGAAGACAAGTTGGTGAAACCAAACGTAATTGTTTTGGCTTAGACAGCCCTGTAAATTTAATACGATATACCCGGCGCACTCTCAAAACTGACATCTACATCTTCATATGTAAATTGCAATATCCCTAAGAGGACATGTCGCAAGTTTCGTTGACATGCAAAAATTGTAATAAAGGGAAGTTAGTAAACAGCTTGAGAGAGATAGGTGGGTGGAACCATGGACTGCCCCAGGCAACGTTCTGTTGCTCCACAGCAACTACAGAGAAGACCGCCACGAACAAAGACCATCATCAATGCTGATAACATAACAACAATTTATTGATCTTATTGCACTGTTTTAAGTTCAAGCACGGACTCTTCACCTAACTTGTCACCTTAGACAGATAGATCTCTTCGCATGGGCGGATGTAGAGGTGGGGTAGAGGGGACCGCGTCCGCCTTTTTCTGTGCTATTTTTCATTATTTTAAAAAGTATCTACTATCTGGCTGGAAAGTGTCCCAGCCACCCCTTTTTGTCGAATCTTCGCGCGCAACTTCGATATCAACACGTCATATTAAAGAGGCTACGTCACGCTATTTGCTATCTTTCTCAAAAGCTTTAAACTTTTTTTCACATCACTTGCATTCCAAAATAATGGTCAAATTTTGTTATTTTAGACTATATTTAGGCATCGACACTGTTTCCTGTTGTCTGTTGCCACGGATGGCAAGGATGAACGTGGATTGAAACTTGAAAAAGTTGGGCCAACTTTTTCAATTTTAAATGCTATGCCCGGAAAAATCATCACAGAATTTATTATGGTTAGTGCTTCGTGGTGAAATTTGTTTGATATATTCTTCACAGCCCTACAGGAGAATTTTGTGTATGGGTGAACGTACTAAGAAATGACTTATTTAAGCACAAAAGTTTACCTTAAAAAGAAATATCCCTTTTAAACATAGGACCTTTACTGAACTTCATCGTTAGTGTCCTCTTAGCCACTTTATTCAGAGGCTCAAAACGGGTTACTCTGAACCACCCTAAAATGTGCCTCTTTCTCACGCATACCTTAAAGTTAGTAACCGGCACAGCCTAACAGAAGTTCAGTAATAACCAACAGCTTTTAGTTAGAACAACCTCGTAGCTCATCCGTCCCGCGGCTTAGGACGTAGCTCCAGCTGTATTCCTCTGGAGGCTTTAAGTTTCGTTTGACCTGAATTTCAGGTCAATTAGTGCTACGCGTCGCGTTGTGATTCTTCTTTCCAACATTACATCTAATAATGCCCTACAACAGTGTTAAAAATCCCGCGATATTTCGAACCTCCTGGGAAAATGGAAATAAGGCTTGAATGGTTAAGAGGTTCGAGATCAAGGGTTATAAAATTACAGTGTTTGACCGGAGAAAAGAAATCGGTTGTTGTTCGAACAATGGAAGGTTCGAGAACCAATTTTTTGAAAGCCAAGATTCTATTGTACAACCAGGAGCCTATAGGTTCTAGCTCTATACCCTGCGTAAACCTTGTATCACAGCTACTATATGTCACTTAAGAATTCAAGGTGACATCTTCATTGTTTACTGATACTTTAGAATAGTTCACAGTCCCTGATCGCTATGCAGTGTCAACATGATCTTCTCAATCCATTTCTTTTGCTCCGCAAAGAACAGCAAGTAGTTTAATCGACGAACATATGCGCGGCGTGTTTTACGTACTTGCAAGGTAGACTTGCAAAAACGGCTAGCTCACGTAATGTCTGGATTTACCTGTAAAAAGAAAGAAATGTAAGAATAAGGAGTCATTCGTAGAGCACTTTTCAGCAGTAACAGTTTAAAATGAAAATACGATCGTCGCAGTGGTAACTGCAATTTAAGCAATTGCAAGAAATTGGTAGTTTTGGCACAGTTGGTAGGGCACTGCATCGCTAACGCAGAGGCCATGGGTTCCAATCCCGTTGAAGTTCCGAAACATTTTTCTCGAGTTAATTTGTAATGCTAAAAATGCAATTACCAAAGCGACAATCATATCTTCATTTAAATTTGCATTGCCGCAGTTCACATCCTCTTCACTTTCAGTAAACGTTTTATTGATTTTCAGTAGGGTACAGTGGAACCTCCATATACCGAAGGCTCAAGGGACTGGCAAAATCTGTTCGCTATAAAGAGGTTTCATTATATCGAGGTTCTTTTTCATATATTTTACTATTACAGGGGTAAAGAAAATCGTTCATTACTGATACCGGGGATTTTGTTATATAGAGGCTCGTTATATCCAGGTTTCACTGTAATATATCCAAGCTTAAACAGTTAAGAACTAAGGAGAAACCGAAGGAAAAAGTGATGTGCTTCCTCTCTTAAACCCTTTAAGCCCTACTAGTGATCAGCGTGGAATTTCTCCTCATAAAATCAATGCTGTAGAAACCAGAGTGGTCACGAGAATTACGGACATGATCACACCACAAAATGAAACTTATTGATACTCCAACAAATTCTCGCCACTACTTTTGTTGAATACGTAAGAGACAAAAATGCGAATTTGAGCTTTGATATTAGGGTTTTAGGGTTAGACCCATATGTTTTCACCCGTCAGCTTCGTTGGTTTGGCAAAGAATGAAGACCAGCAAGCCAGTAAGATAGCAGGTCTTTGCTCCCCCTTGAAAACAACGGGGTTCACTTCGTTTACGCGACGCACAAAGAGCTTAAAAGGTCCAAAAAAATAATTAAAGAAGAAAGCATTTTTTGGTCTTGTGGAATTGAATGGGGGGGAAATCATCTCCCTTCTACTTGTACTAATGAATGACTATTCATGGCTTCGAAATAACCTTAAAAACTGAAAGTATCTCACGCATCAATATTTGCTTCTTGGTTGTTCATTTCGCCGACACACGAACATTCCTTTCCATCAGACAAAAAACTTTATTTCCGACATAATGTGTCAGCAAGAAATTAAAGAAATTAAATCAATCATTAAATCAAACAGACGTTTAATACCGATTCTGTAATTAGTTTATCCTTGATTGCGTGTGAAAAGGAGTTTGGTGGAGAATCGATTTAATTTAAAATTAATGACAAGGGAATTCGCACGTAGAAAGGCGAAGCAAAAGTTCGTCAATCTTTAGTCACTAAATTCCACTAATACCACTGAGTAGCCTTTCAAAAGTACTTCATAATTATCATTATTAACAGAGACCAATTGAAACCTCTTCACTATAATACTCCATTAATTGCTTGTTAATTTAGTTTTTCCAGCTAAATGCTTAAACTGAACAGACTAGCGACGCTTTTAAAGAGAACGGAAAACGCTAAGAAGTAAGAATATCATATTGTATTTATGCTGAACAGCCTAAAAGGCTGAGTCATCACTAGAGTTTCCGAGGTTCTTGAAATATAACATAAGGCACCAACGTAAATGAGTGTAAAATCGTAGGCTTCAAGAAAGATGGCGGTGCACGGTCTTCATATGCGGTCTATATAAGTTCGTTAAGAATCTAATTCTATGATTTGAGTTGTAGACAACAATTACTACTGTAGCCAAAATGAAATGAATCAGGGTGACGAAAAAGGTCTCTTGTCTCAAACAGGGTAGTGAACAGATTTTGTCTAAACAGGGTCAGGGTCAGAGGCGGACCCAGACCTTCCGATAAGAAGAGGGAGGGGTCTTAAAAATAGTTTTTTCGGCCCTTCAGGCCTCAGTTTGGTCCAAAAATAAGGGGGGCCCCCTCCGCTGGATCCGCCACTGAGGGTTTGCAGGCCTCGTTGGTACACACCTATATAAACTTTCCCTCGAGTGTCTTCCCCAGGTTTAAGAAAAAGACGTTAAGCAATTTTTCCCGAAGGGAACACAAAGCATGACCTCTTTCTGACAACAGAGCTAAACTCAACCGTAATTCTATGTGTTTTCTCAGGAGCTCCAGGTTTTCTTTGGAAAGCACACCGATTTACTTGCACATTACATAACAATGTTTCATTGACATTCACTAAGCATTGCAATCAGTAGTAGCACCCTTTTTGACCTCTTTAGATGTCTTTTTTAGTTCTGCATCTGCTTCACAATTTGTTATATTTATTTATAGACCACAATTAATTAAGGAGTATTAAAAAAAGGCCAAATCTAGTCCTTTTTTTAATAACGAAAGACGTACACGGAAACGATTGGACTAATTGACTTACGGCGGAGAAAAGTTCACATACTCATTGTTGAAATTATCACACGAAAGGACTTTCTGAATCGACGTTAAATTTCAGCAAAGCATAGTTAACGTCAGTTAGGCAAAAATATTAGCCCTCGAATGGGTTTATTGCCTTATAGCCTGGTTTAGGCTGTCGCTAACAAGTTCAGCTTGGTCCATGGGTAAAGCCTTAGCGACAACTATCAGCTCCGGTTGCAAATTCCTAGACGAGAAGGATTTGGCCTAATCCTGGGTAAAAGTTATCCGCCTTTCGAGCAGAGAAGGATAATTACTCTGGTGAGGAGTTGTCACGTACAAACGAACGGGATTATCTCCTCAGACTTGGAGACAAAAGCCAGCCTGCACATTCTTACGAACAGAACAACGCAGCACTGCAAGCACGTGGCTCAAGGACATGTTTCAACGAGGGCACTCTACGGTTATTTACCGGCCTACCGTTTGAAGAGTACAACTTGGACATTCGAATTGCCACTGGCGCAGGAACTGAAATATTAACAAAGACAATCATAGCCATTTCTCCAAAGCACTTAGACGTTAACGATGATATTCATGGTTGAGGTACTATTAATGTGTGAACGGAAAACCAGAGGCCAACAGCGTGCGCGCCAATATAAACAGTGCTAACAATAAAACGACTATTAAAACTTCATTCTGTTGAGTATTTAGACATAATTAGTATATATTGATCGACAACGAGAATACTGCAATGCCGCTTAGTAACGACTTTTATTGAAAACAAAAACAAAGAAATAATGAGAAGAAACGTTGAAAGAACGTGATCGAGAAAACTTTTAAGAATATAAATAACGTCAGTATAGAAAGAAACGCAATGGCACGAAAATTTGAAGCATGAAGGCTGAACTGAATAACGTGAAGATATAAATTGATCGCGGTCAACGTGAGAGAGGAACGTGACTACGAGAGAGTGTTGAAACTCCACTGATCTTATCAACTAAATAGATTTATTAAAAACATAATAAAATCATGAAAACATTCGGGCTTGATCTAGCCGGTTCTAACCTCTAACCTTTGAAATAACAGCACGCAACGTTATACGATCTTAGACAAAATAGACGGAAAAATTCAGACCCTCCCCTACCCCACCTCCCCTCAAATCAAAAACGGAGAGTTTCGGGATCAGTTCCCGCGGCTTTACTTTTCCATTTCATTATGTCCAGGATTGTAGCCATTTGATTAAGTGGTGGAAGCTGGATAAACTGAGCGACTGATCAAACAAATGAATTGACGACAAAAAGTAAGTAACAGCTTTGCTTTCTGAAAGAACTAATAATAATAATAATGGAATTTATATAGCGCTTATACATCGCTGTCCTAAGCACTTTACAATGTAAAAAAAAAGAACTGTTATCTATAGACTGGAAAACGATCGTATTTTTTACTATTTCAGGCTGGTCATACGACTGCGAGTTGTTGTTACGCTAACTAGTCTTTCCATTAGAAAAGGAAGGAGGTTTATATCAAAACAAGGTCAACCTTAGCCTCACTTTCACTCAAAGGCCAGGACACCAAGCCCACAACTGTAAAATGGCCTATTTTACGTTTTCTGGAGAACGTGAACGCAAGACATCGATTTTTTAGTCCTTTTTTTAAAACTTAGAGAAGTCCTTTAGAATTTAACTCCACAAAATTTCAATAACATTTTTCCCGAGAAATATACAGTGAAAGACCAGATTTCTAATATTAAACTAGGAAAAGGCGATCATTATTACATCCAAACACGGCACAAGGATCTTTTTTCCCACTACAATCTTATTCTAAGAAAACTTTAAGAAAAAATGTCCCGAAAAGCGCTCGAAAATACAAACGAAATGTGCTCAAGCCCCCTGGGCATCCTATAATACTCCTTAAATCGAATTAATTCAATATGGCCGCCGTATTGGTAAAAAGGTCTATTGAACAACATCAGAAACTCATAAGGGGTTGAAACCCCTTATGGGTTTCTGACGACATGGAATAAGAGCGATGAATTTTATAACAACGTAAATTCACCTTAAGAGAAGTGTTTGCTGCTGTCGTCGTTCTCGTTGCATGCTCAAGCTCCCTAATACTACAATCTGGAACGGAAATTGCACGATTCCGTGTAAACGGGTGGAACAGGTTAAAAAAATTCAGCTGTGTAGGAGCTGCTCGTAAGGTCTCTCCTGATTGGTCGCAGAAAACAATGACATGCCATTCTTTCAACTGTTTCACTATTGTTTGGGGTCAGGGTTAGGCACTACTGGTGACTTCTCTTCCGAGCAGCTGCTACATGACCCCAAAAATTGTCTGCATTTGTCCGGACATATTATACGAAAATGACGATTGAAAGAGAAAAACTTACGGTTTATTGCTTGATCTGCCAAAGCCAAAACTTCTGCCAAACATCCCTGACCACGATGAAGTTCCCCCCTGTTTTTGATTCAGCTGTGCTAGTCTTTCTTGTTCGGCTTCTCGTAATCTTGCCTGGTTGCGTTTGAATGCTTCTAAGATATCGTCCTCTTTTCGATAAAAGTCTAAAACTGCGCGAATGTCGTCAACGTTTGAAGTGGCAATGGCTGAAGAGAGGAAAAACAGACAGGAACATTATTGCTTTAAGTAAAGTAACAATTAAATTTTTTTTATACTACCTGATTGTGTACTTAATATTACCAACGATGAGTTTTACCTTAAATTAAAGTTACTCCTTGCTTGTTTTGTATGATGCTAGTTTCGCAATTAAACAATTACATCAGAAAAGAGAATCACAAATCCCTGGTACGTTTAACACGTCAACGAATATACTCTTATTTTCCCTTGTGGCTTGCGCGTTAGTTATCTGTTGTCGTTGTTGTTGTTGTTGTTGTTGTTGTTGTTGTTGTAGGCCTTTCGATTCTTTTATTTACTACAGTTTTCTCCAATATAGTAAGTAAAAGCATAAACATATACACTGAAAAAATTAGTGTAGGAGGATAGGGAAGCATCCAAAAGCGCACTAAGCACCATACGCGGGATGCTCCCCAGAAAACTACAATATAATGTGGAGATGTATATAATACAAAACGTATCTAAATCTAGAATAAAAAAATCTATAATCTCTGAAATTCAAAATTTATAAAAAAGGAATCGAAAAAATACTAGAGCAGATCTCGTACGAGTATGAGAAACCGTAGTCATGAATCGTAACGAGACGGCGTCGTGCCGGTTGGCACCAGCCCTGGCGTTGCGCATCTACGCGAAATCTGCTCAAAGTATATGACTAACTATTACCGAGAAATGATATAACTTTGTGCTTAAAACCAGAAATACTAATAGATTCTTTTATATCATTAGGTAGACTATTCCATTCATTGATAATACGGTTAAAATAACTATATTTAAAACCATTAGTTCTACTACTGTACATACAGACAAGGTCAAGAGAGTCATTTTTTTCTAAGTCATAATCTAAGTTACGATCTTTACAAAAAGACAGCTTGTTGGAGACATCTATATTAAAATAGCCATTAAACAAATTAAATAAAAGTACAACATCCCTCGCAAATCTCCTATTAAATAAACTTGTTAATTTAATAGACTTAGTCTAGTGTTATAATCCTCATTACACTTTAGGACGAACTTAGTCGCCCTCCTCTGAATTGCCTCTAATCTATTTATATTGCGTTGTGTGTGAGGATTCCAGGTCTCACATGAGTATTCAAGCAAAGGTCTAACAAGACTGCAGTAAAGCGTTCTTAATGTAGTAATATCCCTAAAGTCCTTACACGTTCTTTTCACCAAACCAAGAACCCTATTAGCCCTAGCAGTTATAGAATCTGTATGAGAATTCCATGATATGTTCAGCAGAGCTAGTAAGCAAACCTACAATAGGTCCTTATTTGTAAGTACACTTTCCAAACTTTGACCGTTAATTTGATAGTCCCTAACCAGAGGACTCTTTTTTCTAGTAATTCTCATAATTTTACATTTCTTAACCTTGACCTTCATTTTATTCTCCTTGCACAGGTCAGAAATCTTATCAAGGTCACCCTGAAAGGGTGTAATATCCTCAGGAGAATTGATGACCCTATATAATTTGCTATCAACAGCATATAAGGCAAAGGAACTATCCCCACTGATAACCCCTGGTAAATCATTAATATAAATTATAAAAAATAAAGGACCCAACAGGGAGCCTTGCAGCACACAAGAGGTAACTGTTAGCCAATCAGATACTTCCCATTTTACAACGACTCTTTCCCGGCGGTTAGTAAGATAGTCTCTACAACAGTCCAAAAGGCTACCACGAATTCCATTTTTGTATAACTTATTCAAAAGTACGGAGTGATTTACAAGGTCGAAGGCCTTAGCAAAATCGATAAATACCACATCAACCTGACCACCTTTATCAAGGGCCTTAGACCAGTCCTGCTGTACCAAGAGAAGCTGCGTTGTACAGGATCTGCCTCTTAGGAATCCGTGGTGGGAACTGAGAATGAAGTCGATAACTTGTAAGACGAGGACGACTACGACTGGAAGAGACTTGACTCAAAATTTTTTTTCGCGTATTCTCAAAAAATAGACACCCCGAAAAGCTTTCTTTTACTTTTTTTTCAACAGAAATGTTTACAAAGTTATTTTTATTGAAGGAGACTGAGCCCTCTCACGATCGGAAAATGATAACTTGATAACCCCACGAAGTAGAAGGGCTGGGAGAAATGTGAGACAGTTTCTATAAATTTTACAAGAGCCATAGCTTTCGCTCTGTCCACGCTTCCCAACACCAGCCCCACACGTAAACCAAGAAACAGTTACTTACTTTGAAGGAAAGGGACAAGTTCAAAAAGCGTTTTGTCCTGCGGATCTCCTTCCCATTTTTTAAGAATAATGGCGTTTCGTATGTTATCACTTGCAGCTTTTTCATCGCAGTCAATCATGATAACTTTGGACAGGTCACGGTTAAGTGCAGACAAATCCTGGAGAATAAGAATACAAAGTCGTTTAACAAACACCCCTACAGTTTTGATATAACAAGAGGTACTATTACGGTTTAGTAAAATCCAACTAGTGGTCTATTATCAATGCTGCGTTCTGATTGGTTGAGCTACTACTAGGCTATATGTTATAGCCCACTAGTAGCAAAAAGCGCTGGCTTTTTGGCTTCAAAAAAAGGATTTAAGTCTAGTTTTAACTAGCTAAAATTTTTTTATTCTCGATATTTTTTTACCAACTAGTTGGATTTTACTAAAACAATTATTCCTCTCGCCCTCATGGCCTCTGAGTCAATAGCCCATTTGGGCTCGAGGAATAATTGTTAAATATTAGGAACATAGAGTCCAACTTTTATTCACCACTTTAGAAACCAGAAGGAACTGGGCCGAGCTGACTTTCGAAAAGACTTGTAGGATTGTTACTAGAGAAAGGGGTAAAAAGTGGCCAATAGCTGACTGGCGCGTCTCCATGGCAGTAACGATCCCAGGAACAACAGCGGGACACGGCGGTGGCATGGTGGAAAGTTCACAATTGTAGTTAAATTCGACCCTCTATTTAGTGAGACATGCGGTAGCTAGTCCCTGTGAACACAACTTCTATCGAGCGGCCAGCCTTTGTTAGGCGGTTAATTGTCCTTCCCCGACTAGGGTGGCCCCTTAATAACGTTTTCCCTACGTTGCTGACTACTGGATAAAAACTAACGCAGGTATAGTTTCATCTTTCTCTGGACAGATTGGCCTTAGGTCCAAACGAAAACGGTGATAAAAATGGAGGTTTCGATGGCCAAAGCAACGCGCTGCTAATTGTCAGTGATGGCAGTGTGAACAACGAAAACGAATAAACAAGCAAAGGGTAAGTGTGGACGGAAATTAGCGATCTTACAGGACGGTTTGGTGAGGACGGTGACTTCCGATCGCGCGAGGACATTGTCGAGCAGGCGAGCATTATGGTGCCGTTGCCGACCTCATCTTAAACAAACCATTGATTTCATAACCTCAAAGTTGCCAGTCCTGTTTATGAGAAACCCAAATGCCTGAACGGTTCCTTCGTTTATAACACTGAAGCTTTTGCTATCTTGGTGAAGTGGTTCCCTTATCCCTGCCTTTGCCTCTCGGCGGCTCACCTATACCGAAATATTGATCGAGTACCTCCCTCCGGGGCGGGTGGATGGTCACCCCTTATAATATAAAAGAAAGCTATGCCCCGCGCCTGACCTTCAAGTGTACACCGTCAGTGTATCGTGTAGCATCCCTGAACAGTCGGTACATGATCATTCCATTGGGATCTAAGCCATCAATAACTGGTGAGGCACTCTGAAAAAGGAGAAAGGTGCAAGACATGAAAAAATACTCAACAACAACGCAAGACAAATTCCATGAAATTTGCCGAAATTTTAAAAAATAGAAATCTTACTAATGCCAGCAAATTTAAAAGTAATTAATTTAATTGAGACCGCTTATTTAACCCTTTAAGCCCTAAGAATAATCAGCATCAAACTTCTCCTTGTAATATCAATGCTTGGTCATGAGAATTACGGACATGATCACGAAAGATGAATTTGCTTGGCATTTTATCAGCTTCTCCCCACTACTTCTGTAGGAAATGATTAGGGGCAGCGAATGAGAATTCAAAATTTGATCTTAGCGTTAAAGGGTTATAACGTTTCTGAATATTCAATCTTAGGCTATGTGAACAGTATACAGGATAGATTTTCGTGCCGACACGAAAAGCTATCCGGTCTGAACACCCATCCGATATGTGACTCTCCACTTTAGAGATCGGCGCAGCGCGGCGCAGCTTCGCTCCGTTACAAGAATCGCGCCGAAATCACCATTCTTATTTGTGAACAGAATCCATAACCGGTATGGTTTTCATGCCGGTGCAAACCTAAGCTATCCAGTGTGAACATAGCCTTTATCATTCTCGATTTAAACAATACGTTGAGAATCTATTGGCGACAGAATTCATGTACTACAAACCAGAACGAAGCTTCTTGAAATGGGATGAGTAACACCACAAGGATCGAACGTTGACAATTTTTTTAACCTACGAGCTTCAGCATAGCGCTAAGCTCGCCGACCCACCACTCCTACGTTTTAATTGCACAAGCCATTTATAGGACCATGATTACGATTTAAATTGTAATTCAGACTACTATTGTAATTATGACTATCAATTATGATTTCAATAATTTTAACTATTACACATAAGGAACACACTTACAAATCCAGCTTCATGTGTATAGATGACAACTTCAAACAGTGGAGGCCCAAGCTGATTAAGAAAGGCATCTACTCCAGGTCTCTTTCTGAAGCGCCAGCCACTTTTACGCTAAAAAGCAATGGTGAAGACACTACTTATTGTTAACCTGAGACAGGCCTCTATTTTCGTTCCGCTTGGTAAAAAAATTCTGCCGGGCAAGGAGAAACGAAAAGAGAGGCTAATTTTAGCGAAGTCAGTGAAGTCAGAAAGAAGTAAATACCATTATTTTATTTTATGTGGGAAAAGAGAATAGAAAGAAAATCTTCCTAGCATGTTAAAATCTACAGTTGAACCCCCCTTAATGGAGACCCACTTGATACGGACACCTCCTTATTACAGACAGTTTGCTTTGTCCCTGGGCCAAGCCTTTCCTTACATTTTCTCTAAATTCAAGCCGCTTAATACGAACACTTTCTATGGCCCGCCAGTGTAAACATTAATAGGGTTTGACTGTACCAATTACCAGGTATATCTCATCCCAGTGAGATATGGGACAGTGATCCTTACCTTACAAGGCTTGATGTTATTAGTTTTTAGAGATGACAACATACCACTACAGTTAACTTTCTCATACAGCAAGGATCCCAAAAGTGTGACCTCCTTTAATGAACTCACATTCTTTCATGCAGACATTAACCAATCAAAAGTTGAGGACAGTTTCCAGCTGGCTTCTGATTGGATAAAATCTGCACAAAAGAGTGTGAATAAATCAAAAGTGGTCACACTTTTGGGCTCCTTGCTGTAATAATATATCAAAATAATACAATATCAATATAATACAATATCAATATAATGGACACCTAAAGTTTGTCTCTGCCATGGCAGGATTAGCTCAGTCAGTTAGAGCGTTTACAGAGTGGAAGGTCGCAGGGTTTGATTCCCAGGGCCCAACCACTACTCAGGGTCTTAACCCATTCGCTCCTAGAGATTTTGCCGAAAAACGCGTTTTGAAGCTAGTCGAGTGGTTTTCTGGTCACTGTCGTGCTATAAAGAGCTAAAACTTACCACAAACTGGTTTACAGGTCGAACACTTCGCGGTCTTCTGATCCAGATGCAAAATATCAGCTTGCGAAGTTCGGGCATGCGCAGAAAGCAAAATTTCGACATAGTTTTTGGGTTTAAAAGTGACACAGCAGTCTTGACTTTTACTTTTCGCTTTCTCTCCTCCCTTCTTTTTTTGCTTTTCTTGCCTCATTTTTTTTTTCTCTTGCTGGGCATTTAGTAGGCTTGATTTTGGTGGGAAGAGTTTTTAGGAAAGCTTTTAGGATCTTAGGATTAGGTGAAAGGAAAGGTAGGTGGGTAATGGGACAAGATTTTCATGGAGATTTTCAGGTCAATGTCACGTGGTTTTTTGCTTGTTTCTCCGGTGTCCTTGACTGAATTGTGCTCATTCTGGTATGGTTTGAAAGATCTCTTCACTCTGCACAAGTTAGTGAAGAAAGTTGTCCTTGACCGTTAAAACTGATGACGTCACAATGGGTAGAAAGGACCTGGATCCGCACGGGCGGTTACGGGCGGTTCAGGGGCGAATGGGTTAAAATAACCAAGAAATGAAGGTACTCCCTTTGCACTGCAAGTAGCTGAACCTTCATGTGGCTCAGATGATCACGTAAAAATAGTGTCCCTAATTAGTCCTTTCATGCTAAATACATTGACAATCAAATAAGGTTTTTTTTTTTTTAATTCACTCACACTACATAAGGCAGACACCTCTCCATGCTGGACACTTAGTGCCATACCCAATGGTGTCCATCTTGGAGACACTGATGACTATATTAAGGATGGCACAGCAGTGGGAGCACTCACCACCCCCCAATGTGGGCCATGCCAACCCCTGGCATGAAAGCCATTAGCAGGTTATTAAATTTGTTGTTGGTTCTCTCCCTTGCTGTGAGAGGTTTATCCCTAGTTGCCAGAGTTTTCCTCTTTCCTCAGAAAAACCAAAAATTCAAAATGCCACTTAAGCCCAAAAAGTACAAACACTTTTCAACAAGTCCTTGTCTGAGTAATTTTGTACCTAGATTTCTTGTGGACAAACCCACAAGTGATCCACAGTCTCAGACAAAAACAGTTGGGACACTTCCACCAAATGCTGTTTTTCTCTTCTAGCCCATCTCCTCGTCCTTCCAATGTTGGTTATCACCGTAAACTCACCAAATCTTGCACACCAACATTGGGAGGGCAAGGAGACAGCAAAGTGTCCCAACAATTTTGACTGAGACTGTAGGCACAAGTTTAGTCCTTGAGAGCTCATGTTTTGCGGGTAAGGAAGTTATACTGACAGTACTTACATCATATTCTGGGTGAACTAATACGTCTTTTAATTCCAACACCAAAGTATATGGGGGCTGGTAATATGGCTCTTGCAGAGGTTCAGGTAACAACATTTTGCTAGAGGGCTCAGCAAACATCTTCCATATTTAAAAAAAGGAAAATGAAATAATCAGTATGAGTAATCAAATGGTGATGAGCAAAGTAAGAGAATAATTTCATGCATTTTGTCCAAATTATTATAATTTCCTGAGCCTTTAGGAAAGGGAAATGATCAGAATTTGGACAAAATGCAAGTGAATTTATTCCCTAATTTCATGAGTCTTCCGCTTGATTACCTAAAAATATCATGGGTGACAAATTACAAAATATCTGTTAGAGTCCTTCTTGATGTGTTCTTTTGTGCGTTTAGGTTTTCTAGGAGGTCTTTTAATGTCCCGACATCTTCATTTATAACACTTTGACACAATCTTGGCACTAACACACACCGAACATTACATGTAAAATTATAAATTTATGCTGATCTTTAATGCCAAAGTTAAGGAGTAATTTGTCACCCATGATATTATGATTATAATAATAACCGGTAAGTGAAAATCACAAAGTCATGAAATTTTACAAAGTTAACTGTGATTTGGTGAAGCCAAATCTTTGTTTTCCTTTCTGACCAATCACTCTCAAAATTGTCACAAGGAGCTCTTTCCAGTAGTTAAAGGATTTTCCCTTGCTGGTCCTCAACAAAAGTTGACAAAAACCCTGGAAAGGTCTAAGGGAAATTTGTAGTGAAATGGTCACGAAACACAACTACACTTAACAGGGCTGAAATCTAGCAGAGCCTGGCAGTCCTTGGTGCCCAACTTTTGTTCTTCGGACTGGACAATCTTGTTTTTGTTTTTTTTTTTAATACAAATCATATGCTGGGCACCCTAGAATTTACAGGTGCAGAGCACTGGGCTCCCTTCACTTTTCCTCAGAGCACAGCCTTGTTTAAGGTGGGGAAAGAAAGGGCACTTGATCCATACCTCATAAAAGTCCCTTATCTTGTCTCTTGTTCTATAAATATACTGCAAAGGCACAGGATCTGTTGATAGATTAAATCAGCACTTCAATTTGTAACTTTCCTTCTAAATAATACAAAATCATTTTTCTTAATAAAACATACCATTCTTGTATGGATCTTTCTCCTGCAAACAGAAAGAAAGAACTATGACTCATACACTCCCAAGCAACTAGCCTGAGAAAACAGCTGACATTTTGCTGCACCACCACGGGTTTCCCTGCAAAATGACATCTGAGAAATGAGCGCAGAAATTCCATACTGATGATGCATCACTATCCAGATCAGGGTAGTACCTCTGATTAGTTGTGCCATGTAGGATATTTGCTTCAACCAATCAAAAGTACTATTCAGACCTAGGTAGTGACATGTCATCAGTATGGAATTTCTGCACTCATTTCTCAGACGCCACTTACTACCAAATGTTGGCTGTTTTCTCTGGCTACCAAACAACATTTCTCAGAGCCTTCAGTCTGGTAGCTGAATGCTTAAAGGGCCCACTGCCCAGTTTTTAATCGAGAAGGGCTGGGTATGAGTTGGTTTATTATTGGATAAACAACACAAGACCCACATGGCCAGAAAGAGCACATTGAGGTTATGAAAAATCTGAAGTTTGGTGTCAATCGGGCCAATATTGAACAAGATACAGCCACTTGAAAATTTATAAGAGATGTATGGATAATTTGCTGGACACATCTTCCAGACATCTATATATTTCTGAGTAAATTTTCAAGTTTTTGAATGGCTGTATCTCGTTCAACATAGGCCCAATAAACACCAAACTTGAGAATGTTGCTCATTTCAATACGCTCTTTCTGACTATAATATTATTATGGGTCTTGTGTTGTTTATCCCATAATAAACCGACTCGTACCCAGCCCCTCTCGATTTGAAGCGAGGCAATTATAGTATCTTTTCAGGCCATTGCTAGGGAAAAGTATTCAAGCTGTAACTCAAAATAAACGCGCTTATATGCGACAAAGTTTTGGACAGTGGTCCCTAAATGACAAGTTGGTTCTCATGGTGACATCATCAGGAAACACCCATATCACACGATTCAAGTCAGAAAACCAGATTTTCATATTTTCTGGAACACCAATAGGTAACATTTCTCTGTGTTTCAAATGGATTGCTTGTTGCTGCCATTCACATGAAAATGAAACTTGGAGATATTTATCCTTGAATAATGATAGGCTGCCACTAGATTGTAAACATACAATTTCTGACAAAAATTAGGGCATTGTAACCCTTACTTCATTGCCTTATTTCAAGTTTCCAAAAAACCTTGAAATTTAAAGGTCATATAAAATGACACTCAATCTCCAGAATACCAAGTTTTTTAAAAAAATCTATTGGGTGGTTTCCAAATTGTATGCTCCACAACACCAACAAGAGCACCTCAGTGCAAGATAATCAAATCTCTCTTTCTAGCAATCAGCTAAAGCTATCCCCACGATCTTTTCTCAAGCAAGCTTTAAAAAAAAAATAAAATGTCTGGCACTATGAGGTAAAATCGTTAGTACTCGCGAAATATGGCTCATGATTGTTTGTGGAATTTAATAATTGCGAAATTTAGTGAGAATAAGGTAGTTACCAGTACATACTTTGGGTTCTAATTTGTCATGAGTTATTTACTTACATCATCTGGAGCAGCTTCTGGCCAACCTATCACATAAACATCCACTATTAGCACTTTGAATAACCTTTAGGATGTCAAAAGACATTCGTTGCATTATGGGTGTATAAATATTTTGCATTGACTTCATCATGTTTCATTTACATGAAAAACTGCATCCCAAAAAACTGCCAAAAAGTCAGCAAAGAAAGAGCTGCTTAATCCTGTCATACAGGCCCCAGTTGTTCAATATGTGGATAGCGCTATCATAGCAATATCCGATGGATAAATCTCTAACCAGTGGATAGGGAAATTCGTTTTCCAAAGACTCATCTGCTGGATAGTGATTTATGTGGTGGAAAGGGCTATCCAACGTTTGAACAACCAGGACCTGATGTTTAGAGTAAACAAAGATTCAATTCCCAGGATAGAAAAACTTATTATATACAAGCTTCTTCCTAAAACGTCTGAATGCATGCTCTACTATTCCTTAATTTATCCTAACTTTTACTACCGCAATCAAGTTTGGGCTTCAACCTATAAAACCAATCCCCGCGGCATTTTTATACTGCAAAAGTGCATTATTAGAATTACTAATAAATCACATTTCAAGGCTCATACACACCCCATCTTTTAGGAACTCGGTATACTAAAATTTAATGATATCCATTTGCTTCAACTGGGCCAATTTATGTATCCTTGCAAAATGCAAAAATTCATTCTCACCTCCATGGTGAGAATGTCCCCCTGGACGGGATGCTAGTCCATCGCAGCATTACCCCCAAGCAGTATGTTGCTGTACCCATTTATACACCTGGGCCGAGTCATTGGAAGGCCAATTAGCGCTCACCCGGAATTAAATTTTAATCTGCATTTCTTTTTGTCTTGTTCAAACGCATTTTCTCAGATAATCTGCTCTATTCCTTTTAGAGCATTCAATCATCCAGTTGTAGATAAAAAGAATTAAACGGAATTTGCTTTTAAAGCCTTTACTTCTGAATTCAAATTTTGCACTGACCCTGGGTTATCTTAACCCAGCTTTGAACAACCCGACCCTGGGTTAACAGAGACAAAGTGGAGTAAAGTTTCTTGTCTAAGGAAACAACGCGACAGGTGAGGTTTGAATCCCGGACCTCCAGATCCACTCGGCCACACACACCTCCACATAAAAATGTGTTGGACAGTTATTTTTCACATCCTTAGCGATAAAATATAAAATCTAGCACCTAGGGATGACAAAGTAGTACCCTGCAAGCAGTGGTTTCTCCAGGAGGGATGCCATGCTATGAAGAAAGAAAAACCAGTGCAAGCAACCCTTTGCTTCTTTGATTGAGCTGCCGTCCAGCACCATGGACGACCAAAGTACCTTTGAACAGATAAAACCTCAGTGTTTAAAAACAAGTTAAGGCTCTTGCACATTTGCTTACGCTTATAACTGCTGCCTTAACACGAGCCTGCTGTGAATTTGCACTCTTTTAGTCTTAATTGCAATTATTTCTACCAACTTACTTTGTCAAATGTAGGCGAACTAAACTGGAGTGTAATTCCTACAGACCATATCCGTGCTCAGGGAGGGAAATAAAATTTCGTTGTTGCTTGTTATGTTCTCCATAAAACGCAAAATTAGGTATTTTCACATCATAGTTGTGCAAAAAAGGCAAAGTAAATATGTAAGATAAAAGTGTAATGCACGTGCAAAGTTGTTATTGGCTTATTTACCTGTAACCTACTGCTTTTTTGATGTTCATGTTGCCGTTACGTTGTTGGATCTGAAAGTCCCTAAATTTTGTTTCTTGCAAAACGAGAGAGAGTGATTTCATTTGAAGTTTTCATGTAGGCAACACATGGATGCACATGCTTGATGGGAAAGCAAATGGTTGCTCAGGGTGGTTTCTCTTCAATCGTAGCATCGGGTCTGGCCTTGAGAAACCACTGCTTGCAGGGTAACTAAGTAGTGGTTCTGATGCCCTATATTATTTTGAGCCCAAATTTCAAGATTCTGAAAGGGGACATTCAGACCCCAGTGTTCGACACTAATTTTTCTGCTAACTTGCCCTCTGGGCAACTATGTCGCTAGTTTTACTTGCCGAGTGTATTTTTTGGTTGCCCCCAAAAAATCACCAGCTCGCTTTGCTCGGTATTAAGGTACGTTTCCCCAAGGTCAACACCATTCTTCATTTGAAGTTTTCACAGTTGTGGAAACTTTGCAAAAGCTTAATTCTCTTTGCCTATAAAATAGGCACTGTTGAAAAGCTTTTGCAGTTTTTCGTTGACTTGTGCATTCATATTTCGTAGCGCTGTTCTCATAGGTGCGGCACCTGGGTTTTCCCAAGCAGAGTTTTCTTCAAAACACTTGAAGTGAGTTTTACTTTTAGCATGGGCCTGAATGGTAGTACGCCTAAAGGCACCATTTCCACTGAACAGGGAGCTAGATTTGTCAGCAATTTCGGGAAAAGAACAGCAAATTTTGCACTTCATGGTGTTCTTTTCTTCATCGTGTACAAGCCAAGGAAAGTTGCGCTCCCATGACGTTTGGTATTTTCGATCTCATTTGCTTTTCCCAGCGAAGACTTCTGGTTGAGATTCAGCTTTTCTCTTGTCTCCTGGTTCCTTAAGCTTTGTAGAATTTAACTGTTGTGTTGCTTGGATGTCCTCACTTTTAGTGACCGTGTCCAGTGACTTCCGCGTAAAACCAAAACGAAATAAACTCATGGTTGCTCATCAGGGCCCAGTTGCTCGAAGCATGGTTGGCGTTAACCAGCATTAAATACCTTGACAACGTATTGGTTTTGATACTGCTTAACCAATAGTTACAGCTAACCATGCTTTGAGCAACTCAGCCCAGGCCGCCATCTTTGTTTGTTTGGTAGTTCGTGGCAAGTACGTGAGAGGACTGGGTACAAACTTACCCATGAATACTTGCTCGTGAAGAAAAACATGGCAGAAAACGAAATACTCAATGTATCGGCGCAAGGACCCGTCACTGTACTTGTTTTTCATTCTCCTTCTATGTTCACCTGACTAAAATTTCAAAAAAGGGATCAGGTGATTTTGCTGCAGTTGTTGGATTTTATTCTTGTCCCAGCAGCTCGAGTGTTATCCTTAACCACTTGCCCAAACGGGCAACCTGTGCAGCTTACACACTTGCCCAACGCATAATTCTTCTTGTCCAGGGCAAGTGGGCAAGCGTTAGTGTCGAACACTGGACCCTCCTAACAAATGAATTCCATCACAGTGGAAGACAGATCCTGATAAAATATGGAATACCCTATTTCGATATTTAAATTCAATTAATTCAGTTTCAAATCCCTCAATTGCCTCTGTAAGTGTTGGCTACCAACAATTTAGATCTGTGAGCTCTATCCTTGTCAAATGGAACCCTTAACACTTTCGTATATTCTGAATCTTTCTTACCCATGTAAACTACAGCTCCTGTAGCCATACCCACACATCCTGCACCAAACATGACCCAACCTCTTAGACTCGGACCTTTTTTCTCCTTAGGTTTAACGTAATAATACGCACGGGGACATCGTAAAGGGAGGCGTGCTGTCGATCTAATTATCTCTCCTCTACATGAGTGCGAAGATAACTGCATAACTGGTGAAATTAAAGATCTTTGGCTGCATATTTTTGATCCCAGCAATCGACAACAAGAGGAAACTGCGGCCGCCATGATGCAAGTTGAACACACGCTATCATGTGGTCAGCAAGCAATCAAGGAATAGTTTCCAGGCTCCATCTCTAGGGGATGGGGTCATATTACACCGTTGCAAGCTATTGTTTAAGGGTGTGAAAACAATAGCTACATTTGTAAATTACACTTGTTTGAGTTTTATTAAATTGATCCCTGGGCATCTAGTTTCTCCCCTGCGAGCTAGACTACAAAACAGTCTGTTTTCTTCTCAAAATCGTTTTAGTGTAGCATATTAAAAAGAGTCTCACACGCCCGTCTCGCTCTTCGTTTTATCACAGCTTTATCACAAAGCATATTCACTATTTTGCACGTTCAACAGGGTGTTTGAGCGGAGTTAATTAGCCACGGATTCATCTAGACTGAGTGACAAGTGTGTTGAGGGTAGTGTGTGGTAGCCTGGGACCAGGCTCCGCAGTGGGCAAAAAAGGCAAAAATCGGGGTCAAAAAGGAAAAAGTGGTGGCATGGAGATGGGAAAATGGGCCGCCACCCTTTTCCCTCCCTGAATACCTATTGGCTTGCTTCGCTCTCCGATTTTTTCCCCTTTTTTCCCCCAAACGCAGAGCCTAGTCTCAGGCTAGGTGGGTGGGCACTTAATATACTGTAGCGCAAAAGCAGCATTTTTTTCAGCTTGTCAACTGACTAGACTATACATATCAATAATTATACATAGCAAGGTCAAACATCCAAAACATAGTCAGAAATTCATGTAGGATAAATAACTTAAAAAGCCAAGCTGTCTTATAGCTAGAAGAATGTTACGTTATTCCCTGCAATAGTTCATCATACATGGCACGACCTCTTCAAGTAATAATTGACTGAGAAAAATTTGCTACCATCTGTTTTTCCTTTTTTTTTAACAATGGCTTTTTTCTTAGTCACTCGTAAGCCCTGCATGATGATATTGGAAAGGAAAATAAAAACATTTTCCTGACTGAACAGTCCACATTGTTACTTTATTAATTTGGTATACAATAATAATATTGCATGCTTGTCCTAAATTTCAAAACTTCGACCCTTCAGTTACTTAATCCACCAATCCCTTCACTTTACACTAGTAATGAAGAAGCTGACAAAATAAGCAAACACATATTTACACACAAGAGAACTTAAAACATTTGTATCTACAAAATCAACAATCAAGAGATGTACAGAATTATATTTTGACATTAACAGGTCAGCCACTAAGTTGTATTTTGCATGGCATGGTGACCACACACCCAGCGAGTTTCAGTAAAGAAAGGCTCTCCTATCACAATCAATGGAAAACAGGTTTTTATAGTAAAGGAGTTCTATACTTTCACAAAGCAATACAATATTACTGGAACCAGGCACTTAGCAAAATCATATTCATTTCAGCTTTTTTCCCTAAATGTAGCCCTTCATCAAATCCATGTTACATCAAGAAGAAATTCTATGTCGACTTTAAGACAACAAGTAAGCAACTGCCCTTATGCTGCAATTTATGGCCTAAAGCAGAGGTGAAGATCCAGTGGAAGGAAAATAACTTTTCAGGAGTTCAAATTTATATTTTGGGGTTGCTGCATGTCCCTGGATTCTGCTAGAAGTGTGCACCTGGTGTCCATATTAGTCGGAAACAGTCACATTTTTTTCCTGGATCAACACCTGCTATACAGCATCCTACACAGACATTCTTTGGGCTTTGTCATGCCTTTCTTCCCCAGAAGGCAAACACCACTTTATAATTTGAGTTTAAATATCACGAATGTGCATTTCATTGTCAAGTTTTGCTAAGTATAAATGCGCTGAAAGTAACAATGTGTGAAGACACTGACTGGGATCTAAGACAGTTTTTGAAATTCCTTGCAGTTTGACTACCATAACCGAGGTCACTCTCAGAATCAAGATAAAATAGCTTTAACTTTATAGTTATCAATAAGTTTGACAATAACAGTACTTGAACATTTGGTACATTATAAGATAGATTACATCACTGTATATTATCACATCCGTTCAATAAATGAAGTTGAATTTTCTCAGTCTAAACCTTTGAAGTCAACAAGGCTAAAAACACTCTCAGTGCAAGACATAGCCTTTTTTTCGACAGGATCCTATAAATATTAGAATCATAAGGTACCATTACGCGCCTGGAATAAAAATTAAGCTCTTCCTGTTTTCGCAATCACACTTTCTGTCAAAAGAATGAGTCAACCTTGTGTGACAACATGGGCTTAAAAAGTATGTTCCTAAGATGCAAATCCAATAATTTGAGTCTGCAGAGTGAAACAAACAATATCCCTGACAAAAGGAATGGTTTGTTTTTCTGCTGATACGATGATAAATTAAAGCCCTTTCCCTGGGGCTGACTAGCTTAAAATCTAACATGACAGCCTTGAAAAGTCCACTTCTAAGGACATCTCCTTGTGGTTAGTGTCTGTTCCACTTCAAATTCCAATCTCTAGAGGGAGAGTCTCCAGCAATGGAAAGTTGAATGTATGGTGGACGTTTTGCTATGCTGGATTGTGTAAGTAAATAGCATCTGGTCATATGAGTGTAAAATGTACAACGTATTATCTAAGAGGTCCTAGCTGTCTTACAGAACCAAAGACTTTGTTTTGTAAATAAGTCTAAAAAGGTTTCATTCCTGAAAATCTGTACACAAATTGTCAATGTCCTTGAACGGTGAATTCTATTTTCCTCCTTTTGCGTGTGTCAAGATGTGTGACTTGAGGTTTGTTGACTGCGCAAACCTTTTATTACAGGAGTCAAAAGGGCAGACATATGGGCGGTCACCTGTGTGAATGCGAACATGGGTTCGAAGGTTAAAATCCAGAGAAAATCTTTTTCCACAGCCTTCAAATGTGCACTGTAGGGGCAAAACAACAACAATCTAAGTCAACAATTACAAAATTAAACATGATATCATTTACCATCTGTACTTTCAGGTCATTCAAAATGCTCTATAATAGTAGGTCAGATAACAACAGAAATAGGCAGCAAAGACCTAAATTTGTGTGGTCATTATTCAATATTAATAAATCTACGCCATATATGCCACTGAAAGTGGCAAAATTGCCAGCTGCCAGCATATTTGACAGGACTGTTTTTTATCCAAACTTTGCACAAACCAGTATTTAAAATACAATAAACTCATTGATTTGATAATGGGGCAAAACTTACCTGGAAAGGTTTTTCTCCAGTATGAACAAGCTGGTGTCTTTTGAGCTTCGAACTTTCCACAAAAGCCTACACGATTAGCCCATGAAAAACAAAACCAAATTTAGAAAATGACAATACAAGTGTGGAAAACAATAATAATATATATATTATCATCAAGGCTGTCATTAAGGGCTGGCAGCTGGGGACTTCCCCCAGCTTTTAGGATTGTGACCCCACAGCTACTTTTGTAGGAAAATAGCAGCAAAATAAAACCAAAAGAAATCCCCAGCTATTTAATTCACTGCCTGATCATCCTAAATATGTTCAAAAAGTCAAAATCATGTTAAATACACCACTGGAGATGAGGATATGTACCTTGCCACATTCTGCACAGACGTGAACTCGTGGCCCATGAGTATGTAAGTGTTTTCGCATTGCAGAATTATCTCTAAACATCTTTGTACAACCCTAAGAATAAAACAACAGACAAATATGCTCATTGCTACAAAAGAGTTTACGGAACCTTACACTACACATTTACCCATCCATTTAACTGTGGTTTTGCCTCTTCAATAAATCCTTTTCAACGCAACCACACCAGAGAGACAATGAATAAAACAGCTATTGTGTCCTCAGTTTGAGCTCTTGGTTCTGAATATGAAAAAACTGGTACATATATACATTGTAAGTGAGACGTTTCAACTGCAAGTGGTTATAACAAGATCTTATACTCTCTGGCAAGGTAAGATGTTTAGCTAAACACAAGCTGGACCTTACACCTGTAACTTTATTTCAGCAGGAATAAGCACCTGAGAGTAATGGATCCCCAACTAAAGGTGATGCTAGTTCACTAAAGAGTTAACAGTGGCAATCCAACTCAGTGAAGAGACAAAATAAAATAATTTATTGTGAACAAGTGGCAAAACTACAAGAAACAATGTCAGGGTGGGCAGAGTAGTGCAGAGTATTTTCTCCTAAAGAATTAACAGCCATTTTCTTGTTTCATGTAGCCCAGCTGAGTCTTCAGAGACCGCATAGTAGAACACCATCGATTAAATTTCATGAACATAAAGATAGAACCTACTTTATGTGGACATGCTATCGTTCTGGCTCCTTCCTCTTCCTTCATTTTCTTGGGCCTCATTCTAAAAGACAGAGAGTATAAAATATATTTTGTAAAATCTCACAACGACAAGAACTTACAGTTAACCATAATTGTTGTTTGGCTGGTTACATGTAGACTGGTGATGATTTGTCTAAAATTCTCTAATTCATCTAAGCGCTTCCATTGGTTATTCACAGAATTTAGAATTTTTTTCTTCCAGTAAAGGTACCTAGTAGAAGGCTCTACATTTTTCACAGTGCTTGTTATACGAAATTTACACCTTTATTTTACATATTGTTATGTTTGCATAATAAAGAGTCAATTGCTCAATACAGATCTTTTTAACAAATTTGCTTCTCTGGCCTTTTGGGAGAACTTCGAAGAAACAAGAATCAGTTTTCTTTCGTCGTTTTTCTTTACTTTTTCTTTATTACTCTTAAAGCATAAATCAATGACATCTTGACTATAAAAGCAATAATAAAGTCTAAATATTAGACTGCTCTTTTTTAGCTCTTTTCCCTTAGCAAAGGATCAAATAGATAATGTGCTTGATCAACACGTGTGGGTCATTCATAGGTGTTTACAAAGGGTGGGCACAGCCCATGTTAATTAGAAGCAAAATTCAAGGATTTACGACAGCACAAAAAGGCTGTAATAGTTAAGACTTGAAAATAAAACCTGAAAAATTCACACATTACATTTAATATTCTGATAAGGTCCTTCTCTGATCAAAATTCATTTACAGAAATTTAATAAACTGAAAAAGTGCATCTCAGAGAAATTTAAAATGTAATGGAAAATAGATGAGGACAGTTAGATAACTAAGTACAAATGTGTCATGTTATAGGGATTGTACATTAATAAATACATCCAATCTAAAACCGTCAACTCAAACGAATTTTCATATTTTCATCACTCTTTCATTTGTGCTACACTTTGCATTAGTGAGGTAATGTTTGCAGTATGATTTTTTGGACTCTTTCAGGGAAAAAATCAAAATTAGAGACTTCTTTCTGAGTAACAACCAAAAATAATGCCAGACAGGCAATTCAAATGCATTTGATGGAAAAAATCATAGTCTGTTACAAGAACTTGCGGTGAAAATTAAAGCACTATTCAAGCAACTTGATTCTCAATAATAATTTCGTGGCGGAAGGCAAATCCCTTTGTTTGTCAAAAACCTCGATATTCTATTTTAAATGTTGAACGCAAAAAGAGGTGACTAATACACACAGAAAAATTCTTTAACATGAGTTTCATTGATTTACTCGTTCATACAAATCGTACAATGAGGCTGACATGAAGGATTCGAAATTTTCACTTTGCATCGAACGAGCGGCCGCCATGATGAAGTCCGCCATTTTGGTTTTGAACAAAGGCTGCTGTTTGTCATGGGATTTCAATATGGCTGCCAAACTGGACGAAAAGTCACCTTACCTTGCAAACTCTGCTAACTGCTTTGGATCACTTAAATCAATTCCAGGAAGGCCTCCAGGAGGTATCTTCTTCCCTGTCATGTACTCCGTAAAGTCGGGAGACTGATTCAATTCCTCCTGTTGAGCTTTTTTCTCTTCTACAGCGTCACCATAGCACGTACAGGGAAGAAACACAAATTAAAAAACATAAGATTTCCTCGCCTCGCAACAGCATTTAAGCTTAAAACCAACTTAATCTGAAAAGTAAGGGCGCCCATTTTACAGAACGTACCCGACGCCCACATTGTGACGGCGAATTCGCCTTCAAGAGTCTTTATTTGTACTTGCTTTTGTTCCCATTTGCGCGTACCTGAGCGTTCACTTTCTCCATTACCACCCCCTCTCTCACTGTTCGAGGCGTTTGACGCACTCGATGTAGTAGAGTTAACATGACCCTTTCCCGATCTGCCCAGACCTTTAGTCCTTGTTCCTCTGCTTTTTCTCTGTTTGCCTGAAGGCGTCGTAGAAATAGACACTTCTTCAACGATGGCGTGTTTTGACTCCTCGATAACTTCTTCCGTTGTTTGAACTACGATTTCTTCGTTCTCAGGCTCGGTCAGAGGCTGAAGGGCTATCATCGGCTGTGTCTCAATCTGAACTTCTTGGTGAGGTTCAACCATAGTTTCCACCTCAACTTCGACTTCTGCCACACCAGTTAAGTCGGCCATGTTGGCGTCCGAAGCTACCTTCGTGGGGGGTGCTCTCTGTCAACTGAAATATCAACCTCACTTCGAAAACCAACAGACCACGTGGTAATGGTACTAATCGAACCAATCAGCATCGAGTACAGACGTGCTCGACGGCCAATCGAAAAGTACTACACATTTCGCAAGCACAAAAATACGCGGGAAAAATTAAACCCATCTGACTAACGAAAAGAAATGGATCCTGCTCCCGAGTAAAAAACAGGGAAATTTACAAAACTTCTGTAAAAATATATATATATTTTTATTTTTATCCAAACACCATTTACTAGGTCCAAACATATGTATCTGCACCTGGCATATAAAAACACAGGACATTACAGAAGAGAAAGATGAGGTCCAAAGATCTGGGGTACCCGACCCTTTACAAGGGAAAACTGGAAATTCCGATTGGAAAATCAAGTGGTTTAAAACATTCCGTTTAGCATGTGGGCTTCCAACGAACTCATAAAAACTTCCTGGACAAAAAATTCACCCCAAAAAATTCCCCTGCCGAATTTCCGAGCATTGATTGTGGTTGTTTATCACCATTCCATCTGCATTTATCTTTTTCTCATCTGGTTGTCTACAACTACGCGGCTGGCATCGGTGCGCGGTACTACACTGATCTTCATCACGCTTTACGTGCAAGTGCATGCTGACAACAAGGGCAAAGCCAGCGTTTCTAGAGGTACGCACAATTTTCTAAATATATCATTCAAGATTCAGTCCACCAATGAATCCCATCGCTTCTCTGACAACCCACATTCGATTGTAAAAAAAATAGTCTGCTGTTTCAGAAAAAAAATACATATTTATAGAAAAGGAACGAGCAGAATTGAATCATTTGAGGAAAAAGTAATGTGCTTTTTAAAAACGTTTGCTTTTTTATTATTCGCGTTTTGATTTTATTGATTTTGTTTCATATTATTCCATTTTTTCACCCTCGACTTCTTAAAACGTGCGTACTGTTGCGTACTGGTAGCTACACCCCAAGAAAAACACATCTCATCATGCAGACTTGCGGTACACAGTAATAATAATGCCATAACTTGAACGTATTGAGACCTAATGCGGGTGTCTGATGGGAGACAAAACTAATACTATGTACTATGAATCTGATAGAAAAGACGAGTAAAACAAAATTTAGCTGTCACAATCTTGCTCGATATTTTGCAAAGGCACTATCTGCTACCGAGGCACTCGATCTTGGCTGGGATAACTTGACAAAAAGAAGACTTAATTCATAGTTGACATTGATTAGACTAAAGCTTGGTTTGCTGGGATTTTAAACTTCATAGTTTTCGTGGAAGCTACGGGAAAGTGTGTGAACGTGTTTATCGTTTCAATTCCACTGAAATCAATAAGAAGGAAAGAGAAATGTGCGAATTCGAAATGGATTTTAAGAAATCTTTTTGTCCGCGTTCTAATCGAAGTAATCACACTGGTAATGATGACATAATTTCTCAGAGGCCAGATCTGAAAACGGGTGTGAAAAATGGCATTTTTTGGTCTGAAATAGGGTCAGGATTTGGAAAACCGGGAGGCACACACACACACACCAAGAATTCCCAGTAGTAATTGTAAATTGTAAATTGTAAATATCTTATTATCCACTCCCCTCAGGGCTTTTCAGGGATAATTTACAACACTGGTTGGGGAACTTTGTCAGACTGCTTAGGGTGCAGTTTACAAGTACTGAAGGAATAAGTGATGATGCCCCCATACATGAGTGTGAAAGTGAGATAGACCACTACACCGGGCACTACGTGCTCTACTCTTTACGAAGAGTGTGTGGGTTCTTTAACGTCCCACAGATTTATTACATGTGCAAGGGCTTGTGAGACGGGGCCTACGTTTTATCGTCCTTATCCGAGAAGACTAGAAAGTCTAACCATTTGCAGATGTAATTACAAAGGCAGCACTTTCTCCTCAGTTATTTAAAGACCCTGAGTGTTGGTCCGGCCGGGGTTTGAACCTACGGCCTCCCGCTCAGCAGACCGGCGCTCTCCCAACTGAGCTAACCGGGCGGCGGTCCAATCTTGAAAAAGTCACCACCTTGTTTGTCTCCTAAAACTTTGCATAAACAAACACTGTCTTCAGTCTCTCTTGAGACTACTGTAATACCGTGGACCCAGTTGTTCAAATGCTGGATAGCGCTAACCATCGCATAAATCACTATCCAGCAGTAAGTACTGGGGAAACCAATTATGTTATCCACTGAATAGAGATTTATCCAGATGATAGCATTATCCACCTTTTTAACAACTTGGCGGGGGGGCGGGGGGCAGTAAACAAGGTGTATTAAGGGGGATGTGCAAATAGCAAATAAGACAAACCCTTCATCATTTACATACTGTCTAAATATCAAAGTATAATAAATTTACCTCTTTTTGTACACAAAAATGGTCTCAGGCAAGTTTTATTACAGGAGAAATAAATAAAGTTACCCTATTACAACTTTTTAAAATATTCAAAAATATTATTTTACACTAGACTAAGGGCCCATCTGCACTTAAAGCAATAGACCACTTCCGAGTTCCAAAAACACTCACTTTCAAAATGAGGCTAGGTGCACAACCTTTCTTGTGAAAATGAGTTTTATTTACATGAGAGTGAAAAATGATTTCCATATCAAAGGCTACCCTCGTTTTGAAACAGAGGCCTGGGGGAACTCAGAAATGGCTTATTTTTCTGGTGAAAAAATTGTGCTTAAAAAGTGCAAACACCACTTTGAAATTCTACTTAATTTTCAATCTCGGGATCAAATGCCAAAAACAATAAAAAACATTACAACCACTAATCTATCATTTTTTAAGTGCCACTAAGGCATGTTATAAGGCAGAGTTTTGGATGCTAGCACTTGGTGTTCAGAAAGGAATAAACAATATCCACCATTTTCACATACACCATATATAATGTACCTTGTTTACCCTCAAAATTTGGCATAACCATTGCCTTCGATTTCCTTGGGACGACTGTAATACTCAGGAGAAATTGGAAAAAATGGTTACGCAAAATATGTGGGGGAAGGTCTATGTGAAAATGGTGAATGGACATGTTGTAGTTAAGTTTTTATCTCAGGTAATCTTTATTTTTCCTTTGTTTCAACTTCGTTAGCATACATTATCATACCCAAAAACAAAAGAAAAACAAAAATTACCTGAGATAAAAAATTAACTACAACAGACATATAATATTATTCTATATCATCTCTTGTCACCAAAAACAATAATGCTTTAACAGGAGGCTGAGATGTTGTTTCCCAAAAATCTTTCACTATTTATGTAGAGACAAACAAAATATTTTACTTTAGTGCAAAGGGGCCCCTCAACCTCTTAAATGACTAAACTTGCCTTGTGCACTAAACTATAAATAAAATAATATTTTACCCAAGAATATTGAGAAATTCTTAATGTTACACCACATAAATTTGGTATAAAAAAATTATGTATATCACTTTAATAGCGGTTCCGTCCTCTCAATAAAAGGGGGGGGGGGGGGGGGGGGAATGGTATAATCCACAATGTAGCATAATGTGTGGTGGGCTTAATTTAAGTTGAGCCCACAATTTAAATTCCTTTTACATAAAATATCAGAAGTACAGTCAACTTTCTCAAAGATGTACATCACCAGCATGGGACAGGTTTACAGAGGTGTATGAGAAGTCCTAAAAATGTGAGAAAGAAGAGATGAAAGAACCACCTCTATGGGTCAGTTTTAGGGCAAAAGATAATTCATTTTTTATGTAAGCACAAATCTCTGAAGAACTCATCATTTTGGTCATACAAGACAAAAACTGATGCAGTCCAACATCAAGCAAAGTACATGAAGTTGTAAGGAAGTTATGTGACATTAATTGTTCCAGAGGATTTTAGTTCATCTTAAAAATGGTAAAATCATGGATGAATTAAAAGCTGGACATGAGAAAATTCTGGGGGGCCATTGTTTGATGACTGTCTGTAAAATGTAGCCTGATGTTATAGAAGTGTCCACTTAGAGAGAGCTGACTAATTGCTGGAATATGACTAGGTTATTCAGAACCAGCTGTCTGCCAGTCTTATGTCAAACATGAAACATCTCATCTACTTCCACTAATTAACTTATTTGAAATATTAAAAATGTCAAAATTCCGTTGTTTTATTACATTTAATGTCCACTAAAAAGAGAATCAAAAGCAACATTTTGTTGGAAACCCTTCACATTAACTTAGAGACCTCACACCAATGAAGAGCTACACTCAAAATGACTGCTTTTAAATCTTTTAGCGACAACTTACTTTTATGAACCTGCAAGAAACATCGAGTTGTGGTAATCAAATAAAGGTTGTTAATATGAGGATTTTAACAGTTCAATTTGCTAACAATAAGTGATAATCACATCTTGATTAGAAGATGCTGTACAATAATATGTTACAGCTAGTAGTCAATAAAAAATATTTTCTATGCATCTTTAGCCTTTATCCATTACTATAATATGTAGCTGGCTTGTTAGTAAAACAAGTTGTCTTGTCCTTTTTTTAAAGGCTGCACAATACAAAATTGAATTCTTCAAAAATATTTCTCAGTATTATGTTCTCGCCATGCTTTAAAACGCCTTGTCTTAAGCAAATTATAACCAGAAATAGGAGCAAGAGGGCTTTCAACAAGGCCTGTTTACACATGTTGGACTGAAAAACAGGGAGAACATTCCTTGTTGCACTAAAAAAAATTTGCAGAATGAACCCCCTTAAACTTCATTCCCTCAAACGTCACATACCAATGTTAAATCCCTCTGTATGTAATTAGAAAAATAATTAAGCAAGTTCAAGCTGTTTGTCATAGCTTCTTGCAAATCTAAGAGTTATTGTAACTGTTGCAAATGTGGCTGCATTAGTTGGAAATGCCCGAAGGATTGTGGCAGTAAGTCCCTGTGAAAAGGCATGTAAACCACCACTTCGGTATGTCTTTCTAACACAATCCAGTATACTTTGGTATCTGCGATCTCTTCCATCACCATCTGCCTGGAATCTTGATTTTATAACATCTATTGGATAAGTGAAAAACCAAGAAGAGATGCCGGCCATTCCTCCAGCAAATAACAGTCCAAGAGGTCCGATACAATCCATGTCTTGACCTCTGGGTACCAATGCAGCGCAATACAATTCAAAGGTTGCAAAATAAATAGCAAAGGAAGGAGTCTCTCTTATAAGAGTCAAAGCCATACCCCTGTAGCAGCCTTTAATTCCACCTTGTTTGTAAATTTTTTGTAAGCAATCGAATGAGCCATGGTATCTCTGCCCAGTTTTTCCTGCCATGTTCTGAACTTGTACACGGGTTTTTGCCAGCTCCATTGGACAACAGACGATTGATTGAACAGCACCTGCAATTCCACCAGCAATACACTGGCTTGAGAGCCCTGGCTCCAGAAACCGCAAAACATTACCTTGCACACCAAATATGATGGCATTTATGAGGCCTACCCCTGCCATTGGAGATAACATGCCTTTGTACAGACCAGATACCTGTCATGGGAGAAACAGATAAATTAATCATTTAAAGCCGTAGCATGAATTTCAGAAGATTACTTCTAGTCGTTTTCACTCCCTCACTAACGTCTGAATCGACCAGCTGTTAATGCCATGCAGTGGCGTCACGACCAGAAAACGATGTAGTGATTTCGATTGGTTCAATGATTGTCCAAACATTTGCATAATTTCTGCGTTTTTTTTTTCTTTTGGAAGTGGCTCGTTTGTTCAACCTATTTATTATACACATTAGATGCAGAGATCCCTGGAAAGCTTTTGCAGAACGAGGTGGCTGCACTAAAGTTGTGAAGAGGAAATGTAAGATTGTGAAAAACAGCAAAGAACAAGTACAGTTTACAACGCTATGGAAGGCTCTTCAAAAGTGGTACAAAGAAAAGTGAAAACAAGAAGAAGGAATTTTCCGTGAAGAATGAAAAAAGGCATTCACCTGGTTACAGATTGATGAGTCTAAACAAACACTGTTTGAAACCAATCCATCCATAGGTAACAATCTTTCTAATTTGGTTAGTCAAATTTATGCCCACTAACCCAAAGGGCTAGTTATCCAAAAAATTAATTTTGAGTGATGAAGGATGCAGCTCATATCCAAAAATACCAAGAAAGCAACACAATTTGTCTTGTTATAGTGGCTGGAAAATATTTTCTTACTGAATTTGAAACAAAATCATGAAAAGACACCAGACAAAATACCCAAATATTTTACATTAAAAAGTGCAATTAAAAAGTAAACAAAGCTCTTTCTCACTGAAATCTTCCATTTATAAAAGAACATAATTTTTCATTTTTATCCATTAAACGATTTGGTAAATACTAAAAAAAACTACTATGCCCCTCAGGGATGAGCTTAAAGAAGAAAACAAAATTTTGAAGGAGTCCACAAGCACTGAACCTAGAAAATCCAGGGTACCAAGAATCAGAGCATGCAGCAAAAACATACATTTTCTAGTTGCCAACTAGCAAAAATAAGTCATAAGGGACCAGCAGATTCTAAAGCAGCGATTATTAAACTAAAGTGTTAAATAAACTAACTCTTCACTGGGACAGAGAAAGTGCCTGTTATAGGTTGCTTTTCATTTCACACAGAACTGGTGAAGAGACTGCAAGACAATGATTGTCTCTCGGTGAATTTGCACCTTGTGCTATCAGGAGGATAAAATAAACACAAAATTCTTATCCATGATGTATCTGAGTGGTTGGAATGAGACTGGACTGTGATTTTTTCACAAGCCTTTTTGCTGCAAAGTCTAGATTTTTTGCAACTTCTCTGTGTCTTGGTGAGTCACAGATTCTACAATCCAACACCCCTTTTGTAGGATTTCAAGATAACAGAGATTATCAATTCAAGTTATAGCTGTTTTCCTTCAGTGCATCGACTTAGTAACAGTCACTTTGTTTAACTATCCAACCTTGGGCAGGGCTGTCTCTAAAATTTCAAGTTACCAATGTAAATGCACTCAATAGGTGGGAATTTTAACATCTAGGAGGTTCATTTGGTAATCTATTTTCCTTTAAAAGTTGCGACCTTCGAAGTTGCCACGAGTCATATTCATAACAGCTGGTGGAAATCACTGATCCCTGGCCCTTAATGACAGCCCTGCTGGGGAATGGGTGAATGGAGAAGAAAACAGTAAAATCTAAATCCACTCAACAAAAATGTGAAACACTGACCAGCAAACTGCGCAAGAAGCACAATCATGAAGATAGGTAAAAATGAGATACGCAGGTCTTCTTATTCAGAATCCATTCCTTATTTTTATAATCACATTGGTTTCCCCATATGAATCCTTCTATTTTGACTATTGTACAATGGACGCACAGTTTCTGTATGGATCATTCTCGTGTTCCTTAGTTCCTGAGAGAGGGTTCCAGTGCCCAGAAAATAGGCTGACAGTCAAAAGTCAACCCCCTCTAAGGCGGACACTCTCAAGACCAGTGCTGACCGTCCGTCTTTAAGAGATGTCCAGCTTGTAAAGAGTCGAGGTAATGTGACACTGTTAATTTTTACAGCTGAACCTATTCGCAATGAATAATGTCTGTTAAACTTGTAAAAAACAGCTTAAACTGGAACATTGTAACAGAAAAGTGGAATTGTCTTCTAATTGTGCAATCAAACCCTAATTACAAACAAACGTTCACAGCTTTATGCTCAAAAATCATGGCAGTATACACTTTGAGCAAGAATACAAAATATCAACCATTTTACAATTTACGGTCGTTTAGATAGCACCTGAATTTCCGTTTTGGGCTATTTTTTAGAACATAAAGCACTTCCCAATTGTCCATTGATGGATTCAAGAGTCTGTTGTCCAGCTTAGATATTAGTCTGTCTTATAGAGAGTGTAGTTACAGTAAAATGACTGAAAAACGGCAGGGACCAAGAGAGGTGTCCATCTAATATGGGTGTCTGTTAACAGAGAGTTAACTGTGTGTACATTATCATCTCATTCAGGGCACCCCACAACAATTTTTTTTCTGTTTGGAAGACGATTTGAGATCTAGAATTTTCGGAAGATTTGTTGTTAAATTTCTTGCTTGCCAGCCTCTCCTAGGATTTCCGAACCCCCCAAAAATGATATAATTGCCCATTTTTAACGGATTTTTACCCTGAAAAGGTCACCTAGAATTTTCGGGAGCCTTTTTTCTGGCTGAAATTTTCGAAAATGTAAGTTTGGATCCCTCTAATTTTTCGATCACAGACTTTCAGCTAGGAAATCCAAACAGATGAAAAAGTTTTAGGGCATAAAAATATACCTATATCTAACGTTTAAATACTAAAATATGTTCAACAATGCTATATTTAAGTGGTTTTGATCTATATTTTCATTGGGTGCCCCTGATCTCATTATGATCTCATTCAATCAGAAGCCCTCTTCAAGCTAATCCAGCCATGCAGACCACATGCTTCCAAAGATAGACCAACACACTGGGGGACACATCCCAGCTCTATACAAACAACATATTCTAAGTGAGCAAGAGTTGTGAAACAGGACTAACTAGCAGTTTATTGTCCATGTCTGAGAAGACTAGAAATTCCAACTGTTGTAGATTTCACCACTAAGGCACCTTATTCTTCTAAGTTATTCATAAAGACCACGAGTGGTTTTAACCCTTGGTCTCCCACTCGACAGACTGGCGCTTATCCAATACAGCTAACCAGGGGCTCATATTTTGAGCTAGGGACATATTTCGTATCATCTATCCGTTCACTATCATCATATGCACTTAGGAATTGAGATGTCAATTCCATGCTACATATTTGCATATACAGACCTCGTCACGGTTTTCGACGCCATCTTGACGAGTAGGCAAACGTGTGAGAAATTACAGTGTTTGTATGAGAATCTAATGTCAAATAATTTCCGTAAAAAGGCTGTTCTGAAAAAAATACCAGTTGTTAAATAAAGCTACAAAGCAAAGAATTGTGCTAAAAAATTTTCGGGGCGTGCCTGTGGATAAATTTCTCCAGTGGCTTGCTTTAGATTTTCCATATAAAATCTGTAACATTTCCTTGGACTTTATTACAGACAAATGTATAGAAAATTTAAAGAAGTTGTTCTAGGTCTTCCAGCACATGTAGCGCCCTCATTTTTTTTGGTAGAGTCCATAGGAGTGAAGCTTTAGTTCACAATTGATATTTTTTTTCAGAACAGCCGTTCTACGGAAATTATTCAACATTAGATTCTCATACAAACACTGTAATTTCTCACGCGTTTGCCCACTCGTCAAGATGGCATCGAAAACAATATTGGCCCCAGCCCTTTCATCAACCCGTTAGAGAACAATGATGCTGGATTTGCAAGTCAGAGGACACAATGAAAGCCTTGCAAGATTTGAATAGAAAAAAACAGCCAGAAGTCTCTAGAAGCAAGGAAGGCAATACACAGTACAAACGATACACAAACTATTCCTTTCAATCAAATTTCATCGAGTGTCGAGTGTCTTTTCGCTTAATTCTTTCGATGATTTGCCAAGAAAAATATTCAGTCATATCACCCGGCAAATTACGCCACTTGAAAAACGTCAGTATACTACAGAGACCACAAGAACAGTTACATATTGTCACATACTAGGAAATTACGTAAATTTGTCAACTTCCTATGACTTGCAGCAAGTCTACCCTGTTGCGTGTAAACAACAAACGCTGCATACAATTTTATGAATAAGCCGCGCCATTAAGCTTAAATAATCCTCTGTCTCGTCTTACCGTTTCTTGTTTTATTATCTGAGCAAAACAATTCACTGTCCCGGAGTATCGTCTGGTTACTTGAGTTTGAAGGCGAACCTAAAAATGTGAAGCCAGGAAAATAAAACAATTCAAACGAAAAATATCGATCTCGACCGCGTATGTCGACAGAAAACGTTGGCCCCGTGAAGAGCTCCTATTAACAGCTATTAAAAATCATTTTATACCTTTACTGTGTCGAAAGGATGGCCAACTACAATTCCAGACAGTCCTGATAAACAGAATGAGTATTAACCTCAATCGCACAAATTAATTTCTTTTCACAAATCCCCGCGGTAGCAAAATTAATTTAAGCTAAAGTCTCATCATTGAACTAACCTCCAAGGCATCCCGCCACGAAGTCTAGCGCCATGAAGAAACTGCTACAGAGCAAAACGCAAGGATCTAACGATGACAACTGTTCGGCATAAGAAACAAATGTTCACACTGAGCCACAGTGATGAAGTTCTGAAAACAGAAGAAGAGCCGTTGGCTTTCAGTTTTCATGGTCACGACCAAACGAAGAACCGGCGAACCGTGAACCGGTGAACCGGTGCCACCACAGATAGCCCAACCTCGAATGCAAGCATCGGCGAGCATCGGCGTTGTTACGTAACATTCAAAATATAAGGATTTGTAAGGGGAAAAAACCTATCGTTTCTGTAACGTACGAAAATGAAAGAATTTCAATAAAAAACAGCTTACCTTACATGAAATGTGTGATATGTCTCTCCTGTGTGGTCTGTGGGCCGATTTATCGGCCGTTTTTTAATGGATTGTACTGTAAACGCAGTAACCCTGAGTAAACGGTTTTCTCTCTTCGTGTAAGCTTTAGCTGGGCTACCTGTGGTGCTGCTATGAACAACATTGAAACCAATCAGAGACAACCTTAGCCTCCCCGCAGACACTAGAGCCTAAATAAGCTAAGGAATATTTCAAGACAGGTAAGTTTTAAACTCTTCAAGTAAAAAGAAGCTTCACACAAAACCTATCTTTTTTACTTCAGGTTAACCAGTGCTGTCATGTCAACTCTCCCGGATAATTCCGGAAGACTCCAGACTTGGACCGTATCTCCCGGTCTCCAGATTAGAGTATGAAATCTCCCCGATAGTCGCCGAAGTTTGCCATTTCTTCATGTCAGTACACCCCATTTTCAACTATTTTGCCTTGTTTGAGCTATTTTAATCATAAACTCCACTATGCCATTGTAACTGAGTAGGGTTTGTGTAGTTTTGGTAGTCCATACAGCTTGGGTGGCTGCGGAACACTACACCTCAGTCTGCTGTAGCGTCGAAAGTCGATCTTGTCGGTTTTCTTCAGTGTAAGCAGTTGAGATTGATTGACATTCTTCGCCTTTCTCAAAGCTCGAGAAAACGCAAGTTCGCAAAGTCGGTTTTAAGGATGGTTTTCAAGTCACTTGAAACTTTTCTTGAATCGTTTCAACTTTCCGACTTTAATGAGATGCAAAGATAATTAACTTGAGATTTTACTAAGGCCTTCACGTATCTTTGGTTAAGTAAAACTTAGCAGCTATTAAGTCTTACTTAACGGTAAACCTGCCTAGTGTAAAGACTACTATCGGTACTAACTCAGACTGGCATCAGTTCGTATTAGCCTGCAGTGCAGGCGTATTTTAGGTGGGCGAAACCTAGTTCGTGTTCGTAATATTGTTGTAGCCGCCATCTTTGATTTTATGACAGTGGAAGATTGACTCGCTCCATCTCCTCCTCTCTTCGGGAAGTTTCAACATGGCTCTTTCAGGAGCAAATTGCGCGCTTAAAGAAAACGCCTGCACTGCAGGCTAGAGTTCGTATCGGTCTCTATAACTCTCTTTTCATGCCTTTTAATGCATGGCCGCCCCCAATGTGGACTAGAAACTACGGATTGGGTATAAAAGACCTCGTAAAACATAAACTAGGTATAAAACGCGGACTACGGACTGTGTATATAAAAACAGCTTTAGAAAGGTAAAACTGAGAGAAAGGGAAAGCGGACTAGCATAAAACAGTAGTCCCAGCTCCTTGCCCCACACACAAACATAATTCCTTTGGCTGAACACGTAGTCTATTTTGCCCCAACGTCAGTTCATGTGGAGAAGGAGAGCATACTACACGCGGGCAAGGAAGGTTATGCCGCTACTTTTAAGCCAACTGAAAATGAAACCCTTGCTTGCTACGCAGGCTAACTTGCATTGGTTTTCGTTTTCACTTTTCATGGCCACAAACGATGAAACCAGCACTTGATGGGCGTGCTTTTTAAATGGGCGAAGCAGAATAAATAGGCACCTTTAACGTGCATGAGCTATTCTGAATGCTTCAGTTTAAAGGTACCGAGAATCTACTCTTTTAATCCTAAACTTAGACTATTTTTTGTGCGAAATTGGGTATTGCTGTACATTAATGAAACGCGAAAAACCGCGCACAGCTGAGTCGATCCTCATACTATAGATTCACTTTTCTCAGTCCCCTTCTTTCCTTCTGACATCTGGTGCAAAATAAACAAATTGTTCAAGCACTATAAGGAATATCAACTCACCAAACGTTAAATTACTGGTCAAATAAATGGTGAAATAATTAATCAAGTTAAATGCACCAAATTTCTGGGCCTAAATGTGGATGAGGAACTCTACTGAAAAGATCTTATTGATCTAGTTGCGACAAAAAATATCGAAAATGATATGAATTATGGCAAAGGCGATGTAGCGGCCAACACAAGCGAAGCAATTTACGACAACGACCTTGAGCTCGCAAGCGACGACACACTATCACGCGAGGAAATATTTTACGGACAGGAGTCTTGAATCGTTTATTCAACGTGATCATAGGATCCAGGTCCTTATCGTAAACTGAAACATGAAATACAAAAAAAGCTAACATACCAACTACATTCCAATCATTCCATTGCAAAGTTGCAAGTTACACTAAGTCTAAGCCGAAGAAGGTAAAACGAATCAAGACTTAAGGAAATAATCGAAAACGAATTAACAAGTACAAAATTCGAGATTATAAAAAGATACATCTAATAACAAAGCGAAAACAGTTCGATGTACTATAAAGATCCGTAGAACCATAAGGTCGAAATACAAACAAAAAATAAAACTATATAAAAACAAAAGAGACAAATTACTGAAAAGATTCTGAAAAACAAACTCTAAAACGTACTAATAACCAAGTGAAAGGTGAGTAACATTTTAAGTAACATCAGCCAACCTATGCCACGTGGTAACATAGTTGAGGAAAACATGCGATAAAAAAACTGGTGCAAGCTAAAGGAGTCTATCGCAAAGGTTAGGTATAAAAAGAGAAACTTAAACACTTACATAACAGTCCCGCTTGTAAGAGCTTGACCAAACAACTTCAAAGATAAACTGGGCAAACTGTACTAACAACGAATACGACTTATCTTTTGCCCAAACAAGCCAACTAACAAAAATGCGGTTTGAGCGGAACTAAATAATCACGTCCCTAATGGACAAGGAATAACGTCATCTCGCGGTTTAACGTAATACAATACAAATTAAATCAATAACGAATCAATATTCGGGAATAACGCGTGGTAGCCGTTACAGCCGAGACATTAGGGCCATTTATACGAGGAAAAATAAGACGCGTCTTAAATAAGACGCGAACTTTCCGTATAAACGGCACATTTCGTCTAAGATAAGACGCGGCTTAGCTAAGACGCGTCTTATCAGATAAGACATGCTCGTATAAATGGTACAGTTCGCGTCTTATTTAAGATGCGTCTTATTTTTCCTCGTATAAATGGCCCTATTATCTTCCAAATGTTAAGGACAATGTATAATACTATGGTGTATCCATACTTAACATATTGTTGTATTATATGGAGAGGCACTAACCCTTCAAGGCTAAAATCGGTATTAACAGTACAGAAACAAAAGTAGTAAGAATAATGACCTTTGCAAAATATCAAGATGAATCTAGACCTTTATTTCTGTCTCTTAAACTTCTTAATATATATGAGCTAAATATATAATATATATTTGATATCATTCTTTATGTACTCGTACTTTAGGAATGTTTTACCAGAAAATTTTAAAATTTATTTCACACTGAATAAAAAAATGCAGATACTCGATAAGCATCAAATATATTCATTGATTATTGGAGGACAAATTACGGAAATTTTTCATTAAAATACAGAGGGGCTCAAATTTGGAATAATTTACCAGTACCAGATGAACTGAAAACATTGAAAACTTACAATTTATTTAAGGGATAAGCTATTGTTTATGTACAAAATCAAATTAATTTACTTCATTAAGATAGTCAAATTCATTAATAAATAGGGGGTATTATATTCACTTCGAAACTACAGCAATTTGAAATTACGAGTTTTCACAGTGCGTGACACAAAATAACAGGAATGCTATCTCGTTGAAAAAAAAGGCTCTCCTCTTGATTTTCATCAGTTTAACCATTTTAAGTATTACAAGATGTTTTATGCGCACGTATGCTAGCTCACGAGTGAAAAGAAAGAGCTTTTATAGAAAAAGTGAACTCCAGATGTTTTTGTTGATTTCCGTCGGCCATACTGTACTTAAATATGGCGTCACCATACAAAGCTCTACAATGGTGCGTGAAATGTTTCGGCAAATAACTCAGAAACTGTGGGCCACATGGACCTGAGGCTTGGATAAATTGTTTACATATCAGTCTTTTGTAACATTTCATTTTGCGGCTTCTTCCACTGGACGGTTTCCAATTTATCTTGTACCGTGTTTATTGCGTGACCGTGAAAACGATCTATACCGAATAGCTAAGAAATGTCACGATTTTCATCGTTGTTGTAGATGGTTACATCATTACTATTCACGAGGTTGTCACGTGCGACTATACTTAATGAAACTTGATTCTACAAGTGTTATAAGTTCTTGCTTCTTAAAAGAAAAGGGCCTTTACTTAAGGCTCTGGTTTCAACTGAATTAAAGAGGTCTTCATACGTTTAAGTTACTATTATTACTGTGAAAAGCCAGTCTGCATGAGATATACAGTCACACAGTTTGCACGTGAAAGTGTTGGACTTTGCCCCTTTCGTGGTTCTTACCTAGTACGTGAAGATGTTGGACTTTGTCCCTTTTACAATTCGTACGTAAAAGAGCGCAAATTATCATTCGAAGCAAATTTTTATTTCTTTTCATTGGCCGAGAGCCCACCACGTGACCTGCAAATAACTGCCTACAAATAATGGTCTGCTCATGCTCAATGCCGTCCAACTGCGTTTGGCAGCAAATAATATTCTGCACATGCGTAAAGGAAACCGTGCTTTTCTCCTTCTTACGATCGCTCTTGCGTGAAATTGGCAGATCGCTTCGCTTCCCGAGAATATTCATTAAAGAAACAAACTCGGTGATCGAATGATAAAACAATTATTGAACTCGTTTATCGCAAAATATCGTGAGTTGTCAGTGTCTAGCAGATCAATTATTTACTTCAGCCTTCGGCTTCGGCAAATAATCGATCTGCTAGCCACAGACAAATCACGATATTTTGCTCAACCTCGTCCAATAATCGTTAATTGTTTGCTAGAGCATTTGCTCAAACGATTTTACGAGGTCACCTCGGCTTTACCCAACATGCATCTGCAATTAAATCATGCTTCATGCAGCATTAAGGTTATAGCCTGACATTTATTTACTTCCAAGAAAATTATCAAACTGCCGTAATATATTTCTACTCATCTCATGTTATTCCACTCAACGAAACAATATCTAACTATTTTGTCAACTGGCTTCTTCCAATTTAATTCCCTAACGCTATTGTTTGTACTAAAGTTACGCATCTTTACTAAAGCTCCTGAGTAAATAAAATACGTTTTTCTGAATAACTATGACGACTCTTTAATAGCAAGCATATGTATCATGTTGTTCACTTAATTCATGTTTGCCGAAACGAAAAAGGTCTATTGAACTTTGAAAGCGAGAGAATAAAGCTTGTTTACAGAATTAAATTACTCGATACATCGTTTTAAAAAAAAAATAAGCTGCCTTTTATACTCTACCCTGAAGCAGATGGAACAGAACTCATAAATTATGAAATACGTGCGTTGTACCGTTCGCGGCGATAGCCGAATTAGGGCAGAAATATCTTGAAGCAGCACCCATACTAAAATTTGCTGGAACCTCAACAGCAGCATCACTGTACTCAATCAGTTGAATCATAAAGATATCTTTATGTTATGCCTCTAAAGACTGGGCACGAGATCGAGAGACGTATGGCCGGTTCAGGAATTCACAGCAGGCATTTGCCCAAGGCGTTAAGTCCCGCGGCCATTAGCCTGTGTACAGACCCCCCTCCCCTCAGTAAAAATCGGAGAAGGGGCCCGGGTCGGGAAGTCTGTACAAAGGCTAGCGGCCATTTGCCTTCCTTGCGGTTAGGCGTATGACAATCTGTGGTAAGTTGGTTGATTACAAATCCGATCACAAGCAATTCGATGTTGCGTCTGCGATTTCCGTGTGGAAGAGTCAAGAAAGAGTCAGAGAACATTTTGATCTGTTGACGGTGACCAAGACCTCATTCTCTCTTGCGGTGACGTTATACAAAGCAACGGAAGAAAGAACACAAGCAACATGCTGCGTTACTTATTGGCGGTTAATTTATTACAGCATAATACATATTTGGAATTAGCGGGAAAAGTCGCGGGAAAATGGAATCATCTCGCTGTATTGCGGGCTCAAATGCAACGGCGCTCAAGACAAATTCTTTCTCGTTTAATTTTCGTTTGTGCATATGCTGGTTTTCTCTATTCACAAACGATGGTCCAGGATTATTTTCAATATCTTTTGAAAGTAGCTTTTTACTCCAAAAATATTTGCGGTTTCCATCCAAGAAAACTTGAGAGTAGCCCTTTACAGTATTTTGAAACAAACAATTTTAATTTTCCCTCTTTAGGCTACCTAAAACATATCTTTTAAATAAACGTCTCGTTTTGAAAGATTTTTGAACACCCTGTTTATACTTTTGACAATTTTTTGAAGGCTCTGGAGATCTATGTCTAGAATTAATCGACACCTTATAACATTTCCACATTTCCACGCACCTGATTCTTTACGGTCCTCAACGCCAACACCCACTGGTAATTCACAACTTACAACAAAGATATCATACATTGATCTATTATCTTCAGAAAGATTTATTTGTTCCTTGTCCAAACTCCTGCTCTTTAGTTCAAAATCCATGTCACAAACATCGTTCTTCTCAATAAAAAAAAAATTGTCCACAGCTAAAGATTCACTTTCCTTTTCTTTTTATTTAAAATTCAAAATGCGGTCGTCTCCGTAATTCTCCATCATTAATTTAATAAAAGGTATCCCCGACATTACCTCGGTATACGACATTAACAAACTTCCTTATTAAATTCAACTCACTTATAACAAAAACTCAACGGTTGGGTATAGGACGAACAGCCTGCTTTTCTTCGTAATACACGAAAAATCCACCTCATTTCAAACAATCTCGACTCTATTAATTCACTAAGCTCTTTCAATAAGTCAGCAAAAATAAATGCTCACAAAATAATTTAGTGTTGGACCTATTGATGACGGCGTACGTGTTGTAAGCAACGAGCATTAAAACGTATACTATTTCAGTTGTCCAGTCATTGACAATTTGTAAGATTTACCTTGATTTAAATCTGCCCAGAACGCACTTTCAGTACAAACTCCACAATCAAATGCACTTCCGTTTCATTGCATCTTTTCAATTTTACTGCGTCATAAAAATTCACGAGTTAGGGCCTCTTCACATGAGCCCGGTTCAGGACCGGGCTGGCCCGGTTTCCGAGATCTCGCCCTACCTCTAAATCCTTTGTTGTAAGTTTTCTATGGGTTCATTGGGGGCTGGCTCGGTTCGCGAGATCTCGGTTTTTCCGACCGAGACCCCATTAAGCGGGCTGGACATTTTGTAGCCTGCGTAGCAAGCGCTTCTGTGCGGTTTAGGAGTAAAGAACGAGGAACAAGAGTCAAAGACCGCGCGAAAAATGGCGCAAGTAAAAGAGCGGTGAGGGGTGGGGAAGAAAGGCTCTCGTTTCATTTCTCGCGCAGTCAAAACCGAAAATCCCGTTCCTCGTTTTTTTTTTGCTCCGAAACTAAACGGAAACGCTTGCTACGCAGGCTAGAAATTTTGCCACACGAAAACTTCAGCCCCGTTACTGGGATGAACGCGGGATTAATTTTGGCGGACCAGATGGCATCGTCTTGCATTGCTTGCTGTATATTCCACATCATGAGCATCCCATTTAATTAAACTATGATAGGCGCGAAAGTTAAAATTTTTTTGTTTCGCCGTGTTGCTTTTTTTCTGGAATTTGGCGCCTGAACTCGTCCCCAGGATCTTTGGTATCTTCTCACCTCGGAAACCGGGATGAACCCAAGGCGAAATTCATCCCGGTATCCGGGCTCGGGTAAAGGGGTCCTTAATCACGTGTCTAGCCACTGACATTAAACATAATTTCATTTCCTGTAAAATTTGCGTTTATTCACAAATATAAGTGTAATTTGTTGAACATACGTGTACCAACAGCGTATTCCGACAAACTACGTCAAACTTTTCAATCTATAAATCGTCAGTCATAACCACTGAGTTCTTATCACGTGCAAAATACGTGACATTAGAAAAACGTCATTTAAGAGCAGGTTAGGACAACTTTTTAAAATGGTCTGTGCAAATAACTCAAACTCCCTTTCTGGAACAACTCGCAAATTACGTTAATGATTTAAGGATAAAGTTTACAGTGCAAAGCTAAACGCAAACGTCCAAATATTCCAACACTAAAGCACAAATGGAAATCTTGAAAACCAACATAGGACGAACGTCCACGACTAATTGAGTTTAACATTAACAAAAATACGTCAAATATGTGACACGTCCAATCACACATAAGATCAAAGTTTAATTTACTCAAATAAATCAAATTCTTGCACGTACAATCTCACATCCGACCAAAATATTACATTTTTTTGTTAAGCCCTAAACATATAACCTATAAATTTAAACATACCTCAGAAAACTCACCAAATACCAATAATAAAACAAAAAGTTACTAAAAGGATTTTTATTATTGTGGAACAAAGTTGCATTGTCATACCGTATTTCAATGGACTGTACGTTTTTATGACTAAGGGGGGAGGAAGGAGAACGGTGATTTTTTAACCAACTCAAACTTATTACAAATGTAACCCCCCTCCCAAAAAAAGTCTCCATATCCAAAACTTACCCCCCAATTTATGCGACGGCCAAAAATGTACCCCCCCCCCCCCCACCCCCCAAAAAGAAAAGAATTGATAAAAGGAAATATAAATATAAAAGGATCAATGTTATTGAAAGAAATAATGTAACATTCTTCAGCTAATATTATCGAATATATTCGTATTTTCAAATAGTATACCGCTTGCCATATCAAATTTAACATGCTCAACAACGAACAGCTGTTTGTGAAGGCAAAATGTGCACGTACGCACTTTAGTATGAAAAAAAAAACACTTTGAGTGTCAAGGTATTAAGCACGAAAGTACTAGTTGGCGACACTATTTTACGTCTCCATTTGCTCAGTTTTCAGCGGATCAACGCAGGGGTGAAAGGATCACGCGATTTTCTGGGTGGAAGGGTGGGTAGTATTACTTACTACCCCTAGGCCAAGCTGGGGCAGCTTGGCTTAGTCCGCTGATCAATTATTTTAATAAAACTGCGCATGAATATGAATGTTGTTGAATAGATTACTTTCGCTAAAACGGATAAATTGCGTCGATTTTTCAACTCTTTTTGGATCTTTTCAATCGAGTTATGCGGTCAAGACGCAAGATTTACCGGAACAAATTGAACACTGAGGTGATCTTGAGGCATCACTTTGTTTCGGCGGTACAAACTACAATGTGTAAGTGTGTGCATTTTCGCGTGAAATTTGGAGCTGTTTTTGAAGCAGGTCTGATCAAGGCCGATCGGGCGATTCTGCCCTACATTTTCTTTCAATATTACGCTGTCAGGTCAGATGATGTTATACTGCTCAAATCTCGTTGAAACTTCGTAGATAGAAAGACAACGACAGCAGGTAACAATGTTGATAACTTTTACACGTTTTAGTTCCATTATTTGATGTAAGCTTTATTTCCCATACAATCTCTTCACTTTAGATACAAACCCTAACATTTCGCTTGGGCTTCCTGCGAGGAAATTAAGCTGACCAGGTACACTAGGGGCCTGTTTCTCGAAAGGCACGCGGTAACTCAGTCGGGCCGCGAAAAGTAGCATATACCCAAACTTACAAACAAGTCCATTTTGCTTCGTTAACGGGCAGTTTTATTGTATCATTTTCAAAATTATCGAAACTTGGATCTTAAATTTTAACACGAAAGAGATACAAAAGCTTTACGGACCCGAAACGTTACCAGGACTTTTGAGTTTGAGAAACGGGGTTCTCGGAAAGGAAATTTTATTAAAAGTTGAGCTGACTCACTGTGACTCGTAAAAGACAATAAGCCTGTTGGAATGATTAAGTTTGTTTCCTCCCAGTAAGTGAATAAGTCACGACTAGCAATGAAATGATACGTCCCTGATCGCCGCATTGCTGATCCACTTGATGCAAATTAAGATCCTGGTTAGTGGCAGGGCATCGCTCGCCTGATCAAGGAGCGTTAACATTTCTCCATAAAAATTCCTTGCTACAACTGGTTCCGAAGTCAATTCTGATCAGGTCCTGGTCCATGAAGGTTAGCTCAGAAGTATTAAAAATTTCTGAAATTTTTCAAATGCATGAGCCTATCATCTCGTAGACGTCAGATCCCTCATGCTACGATACAATGCTTGATCCTGCGTGGAAGAAATAACAGTAGCAACAAAAATTAGAAATCCTTTGGAGAATGAGACTAAAAGGGCGAGGGGTTATATTGGCAGAAATTCTTCTAAAAACTCTCTGATATTTTTTCCTTTTTTTTTTTTCATGAGGTTTGGTTTTCCCCAAGTTGTTAAAATACCGCGTGAAAGTTTGGAAACTAACGACACCCCGAAAGTAATGTCAGGCTAAAAATCGATACCTGCTACTGAATAAATCTCGAAAGAAGCGGTAAGAGAATTGATTCTTTTCTTTTCTTCCCAAAAGGAGGAACTGAAGGTAAAGCTTCAACACTTCAACGCTTATCACCAACAAATGAATGTACACAATATGGACGGCAATGATGTCGTTAGTGCACGAGTTAACCAACAGCATTCTCGAGGAGTTTACTACACATCAAGCGTCAGATTAGTGGAAATAAATTAAGTTGTAACAACTAGTATTATTCTCAATTTTTGTCTAAAAAGTTAAGAGTCTCAGTCTGAATTCCGAAGATATCACACAAAAGTAATGACAAGGAGCCACATAATTCCCAATGTAATGAGAGTTTCCGATGGGATTACTCACTGAAATATTAAGGTTTGGCGGCCCCAAAGGCTGTGGCTTTTGAGCTCTCCTAGCTTGAAATTGCGCATAAATCTTAACCGTTTGTGTCTGAAATAGGGTAAAGTTTTGTGCTTTCCTGGAACCAACAATCCCAGCCCTAAAGGTTTTGTAACACATCACTTTTCTTTACTTTTTTTAGCAGGGGCTTTGCAAATAACCGGCTTTGCCTAGGTTTTCTCAACTTTTTAAAAAAGTATTTGACCTCTGACATCCAGCGTTGTCCAGGGGGAGATGGGGATCATTTGGTTCTTTTTTAAAAGCAATTTCCATTTGGGAGCAAAGAAGCAGGTCTGAAATTAGGGTGGGGGAATCGCATATTATGGTCTCAAATAGGGTCAGGATTTCAGAACCACGCCTCACTCTGCCACCCGAAATTTCCAGGAGTACAACCCCTTCCGGCCTGGCCCGGCCCCGCCAAAGAGGATCGTCATCAAGGGCAAATGCTGACTGTAAAGCGTTTTACTGAGTTCTCACCTTTTTGCTAACTGACGGCTTTACTTTCTGAAAAGCTGCAGAAAAATGCCTCATCCCCACCCCCACAGGACTTTGAATTGAAGGGTGATCTTCGTCACTCGTCACATGGTTAGTTGATTGCACATTGATACACTCACGTAAGGCTGCCATGCTAGCTTCACGCACCAGTGCAGCTAGGTCGGCTCCCCTGAAAAAAGCAAGAAAACATGAGTGATTGTTAAATCTATACAAGGTTGAGAATAAAGAAAATCCCAAAGTGGAACAGCGTTCTAAGACCAGGCGTTTAGACACTACTCATGATCAGATTGGCTTAAAGAAAAGCAGAGAAAACTAGGAAAGAAAATCGTCGACATATAGGAAGGGGGGAGTTGGGAGGGGGTAGAAGGTGTGCGGAAGGATTCCAAACTTGACATGGACAAAACCCCTCCTAGGTGCAAGCTTTCCTCTTTCCTATGCGGTCTTTTGCCAGACCTGCTGGGTCAATTCATTTCCAGAGGCGTAACCTAGACCTCACTAACATCTCATGACCTATCCAAAACGCACTGACCGCGCGGCGGACTAGAAACCAAGGCCTAGAAACTCTAACACAAGGTGCGAGCGACGTCGGACCGTCTCAAAATCAGGCGACCCTCCCCTGTGATCTTGTGCTCAGGTGAATTTACGATCGCCTCGGTTCAACCCTATTCCCACCCTTGTAGAACCTGTTGTGTTAAATTTCTAAAATTCTTCTTTAAGCTTCAACCTTTTGAATTATTTTACATGATACATATCAAATGCTCAGAAGTGTCCAATAATTCCCCAGTCATAACGAGACTCTTTCCGGCCTTTAAAATGTTTTCTCAAGGGAGTGAGTGGAAGCACATCAGCACTCTGAAAACATACTGTCAGCTTGAAAAAGCGCAACTGTCGGTCTAAAACAAGTAAGACAATATAAAGAACGATTGAATGTCAGAAAGTTCCGTTCACCCAACGAATTGGAGCGATGTCACTTTGACGAGGGCCCTTCTGAATGATTAAATAACAAATGTATACTGAGACACTTACGATAACCCATCACATCCCTCATCATTTGCAATATCCTTGATATCCACATCAGACAAAAGCAGAGGTTTCTTTCCGTCCTAAAAAAGATCAAGTCATCAAGTAATCAAAAAATTAGAATTTACTACTTTGATTTGCAGAGTAAGTCTGAGTGTATCCGGCCTTAAACCGCATTTGTTAAAGTAATCAGTTTTTACAGAAGCCTTTGTTATCTGCGTTAAGCCAATGAGCCAGTGAGCCTCGGTTCTACATCGCTTGACATTTGTTGCTCAACAAAAGGCGGGAAAAGTTGTTGTTCAACCGACAAGCAGCAATTCTTTTTGAACGGAATAGAACATCATCGCTCAACAACGTTCAACATGTTGAATGATCTATTCAACATTCAGTAGAGCAGGATGATAAACTATTCAACAGTTGCTGATCAAAAAATGTTGAATAGTGCGTCACTGGTTGTAAGGCTCATTTTATTCACATTGGTTGTTTTAGAGTATGTTCGGGCGGTGGGGTGAGGGGGTGGGGGGAGGAGAATTTCCCTTGCCTCAAGCTTACTTCTCAAACTTCCGGGTTACGAGGTATTTCTGCCCGATCATCCTACTTCATTCAAGTCTATTTTCTGTCAGTTTTGCTCTTCTCTTTATACTTTTTCCTCTTCACTTTGACCTTTTTATTGCTTTTGTTGTTGTTGTTGTTCCATTGTTTCATTTCTTATTTCTTCCTTTTTGCTGCCAATTTCAGCGTATTTTTGCTAATTTCAGCCCTGGAGCAGAGGGGGGGGGGGGGGATTTTTTTGGGTTGAGGGGCGAGGGAAGGGGGGGGAGATTAGACTCATTACGTCCCATACCGAACGAACGAAATTTTTCATAGCCCGAAAAAAAGCTGCTTCTTTCCGTGACACTTTAGTACTACAGAAAACATTGGGATCATGAGATCTCTCGTTTCAAAACTTCTTTACCAAAGGGAGGTTTCAAGTCATACCACAATAATTTCTAATTACCGAACCTTTGTTATCGTTCTCAAAATGTCTTCTCTGTCCTCCACGCTCGGTAAGCCAACATATAGCACTTTGTCGAGGCGACCAGGTCTTAAAACAGCGGGATCAATGATGTCTACAACGAAAGCGTCAAGAGTATAAAAGCCTTTCTGCAACCTCTGAATTTCTTATTGTTTTATAACCATTTACAATTTTCCATCCTTAGCTGAATACACCTGTAAATGCTCTCTCCTGTGCAAGGAACATAACACGCTTTCCTGAGAAATATACTTTAACATACACAGGGGAAAAAATAAATTTTGCCGTTGAAACCATAAGGTGACTGAATCATTTGTTTTAACTCTTCCGCTACCATCAGTCAAAACATGGAGACATCGAGAAGTTCTAACTTTTGATTGTTTTTTCATTCGAAAGAAATTATGTACTTCCAAACAATCACTTCGTTGTTCAGTAGCTTAAAAAAGGAAAGAATAACGAAAAACGAGGAACGAGGAACAAGGAGAACGGGAAGCGGAGAACGAGGAACGGGAAACGGGGAAACGGAGAACAGAGAACGGGCAACAGCGAAGGGAGAACGGAGAGCGGAGAACGGACTACGGAGAACGGACTACGGAGAACGAAGAACGGAGAACGGAGGACGGGACACAAGGAACGGGGACCAGGAACCAGGGACCGAACACGGGGAACGGGAAAATAAAAATGGAAAAAAAAAACCTTACACCAAAGCTCAATCAGCAAATCATCACCCATTCTCTGTCTTGCTCCCATTTTTTAATTTCCTGTATCCCCTTCTCTGTTTTAGTAACACCCGCCCCTTATAATATGAATCATCAAATTCCCTTAATGGCTTTGTTCGCTACAAGGAGTGAAGGGGTTAAACAGGGAAACAAGTGCACAGATGCCTTTCTTTTTATTTCTTCGAAAAGGTTTCTATCTTACTTTTTCGTCCTGAAAAGTAAAGGCTTGTATATCTACCTGGTCGGTTGGTAGCTCCCATTATGAACACTTGTTTTCTGGCTTCTAGTCCGTCCATCTCAGTCAACAGCTGATTCACCACTCGCACATTTACGCTGGACTTGAAATGAAAAAACAAGAACGACAACTTTTGATCGGAAGAACAAGACATTTTACAAAAGCTGCAAACTGATACAATTTTAAGCAATCTAGCCTTTTATTATATGTACCATTACGGGATAAGATGGGTAATTTGAAAAACATTTTACTGGCTATTTGCTTAGTTTGGATATCAAAAAAAGAACTGAAAATTATAAAGAGGGCGACTTCGTATTGGTCAATTTTTTCTCATTAAGTGGGGCAACGTGTTTTTGGAGTGCGACAGAATATACTGATCCACACTGACTTTGCAAGAGTCTGATTCACGCAGGATACTTCTTGTTTTTGTATGTTGATCTACGATTTATAGGATAGAGATGAGTAAGCCGTTTGTCTCTGCATTCGATAGCCTGGGACCAAGCTCCGTAGTGAGAGAAAAAGGCAAAAAAAACGGGGTGAAACAGCACGCGGAAGGGGGGTATAACTCAAATTCCCCGCTAACTCGAACTGTTTTTCGTTTTACTTCCGAGTTCGAGTTACCAGGTTTCTACTGTAGAGGGAACCACGACAAAAAAGGAACCAAACTTCCTCCCCCTACCTCCCCCCCCCCCCTCCAAAAAAAAAACGGCCGGGAAATCCAAAGCGTTTTGAAAAAAAAAATCACCAGTCTGTTAAAATTACCAAATGATACGCTAGCCATGATCTTCTCTTCTATTATGCAAAGACAAACACAACCCTGTAAGTCTTAAGAGTGACCAACATCAATATTCTCCCAACAATATGACTGATAAGAGAAACGGTTATGAGAACTAATAAAATAATCATCAAATTGAAAATGCTTTGATTTTTATCAAATTCTCTCAGCTAATTCTTTGAGGAAGTATATGTGGATCAGTCTGGAGAATTTGTATGTGTAAATTTGGGGCTTAAAGCGTTAAGCAAACGCCATGCAGGGGTGCATCTGGGTACAGATGAATGCAGAAGAGTGGTGATATGAGCCTGCGCAGCAAGCGTTTTTCGGTTTGGTTTCGGAGCAAAGAAAGACCGAGGAACGGGATTTTCCGTTTTGGCCGCGCGAGAAATAGAACGAGAGCCAAAATATTCCCCACCCATTCAACTCCCTCCCCGCTCTTTCACTCGCCCCATTTTTCACGCGGTTTTTGACTCTCGTTCCTCTTTCATTGCTCCGAGCTTGCCACGCAGGCTATAGTGATATGACCGCATAGAATTAGCCGATATATTAGAGAGCTTTAGATTTGAGGACGAGAACGAGTACGAGATTTAACTTAACGTTTTTGTGCGTGTTCTAAAAAAAGACAGCCCGGCCCCGGAAAGCTTCATTTTACTTTTTTTTTACGAAAAAAGGTAGGTACGGTTATTTATACTGAAGGAAGTTAAGCCCTCTCTCGATGGCAAAATGATAAAACCTCTTACATTTGATAACTTGTTCCCGCCACTACGACATTCTCGCTAAAACCCGTTGTAGAATGACGACGACTATCACGTTTTCCCGCCAAAATGACGCAGGCTCACTCGCGTGCGCTACTTAGTATTGAGAAAATCTCGTACTCATAGTCTTCCTCGTCCTCGAATCTAAAGCTATATATTCTCTACCCACGAGACACGATCAATAGTGTATCCTAAATGTATTCAAATAATACTTAAGTTTTTGCTACTAGCAAAATTAAAGAAAGTTAGGCATGTTTACCTCAGAGCTGTCCGATCTCCTGGGACAAAGCGCGTCCAGTTCATCAAAGAAAATCACACAAGGTGCAGAATTTCTTGCTCTCTGAAATACCTGCCTGACAGCTCGCTCACTCTCACCTACATACTGAGATATAACACAGAAAAAGATTTCTTCAATCGCTGGGAGATGTGTGTTAAAAAAAACTCAATTTCGAGTTGCTCCGAGCCTCTGTTTCAAAGCGAGTCAAAGTGCGAATCTATTGATATGAAAATCATTTTTTATTCTCGTGCAAATAAAACTCATTTTCACAAGAGAAGTTTTGCACTTAGCCTCGTCTTGAAAGCGAGAGTTTTTGGAACTCGGAAAAGGCCTATTATGGTGATGCTAGAAGGCAAAAGAGTTATTCATGTAAATTTTGAATTTTTAAACAGCATTGGGCCGAGAGCGCATATCGGGCGGGCAAAAATTCTGGCTTATCCTCCGTGAAAGAACCTGTATCACTCACGGATGACGTAAAACATAGAAATCAGAGAAGCCAACAAAACAGGGCTTAGGAAAATGAAAGGCACAAAACAGAAAAAAACTTCAAAGGTTCTCACAATCTCAGGTTCTCAGATTGCGAATTTATTTGACCACAACACCAATCGATGTTACCAGCAGAGCTATAGGCCACAAACACTAGTAAAAAAATTTACATCATGCATAACTTTGCCTAAAAGCTTTAAATATGTACCACTCTCCATCCGGATTAACAACAGAATAAAAACATTCTGGCAAATATAACAGGAGGAAAAGGTGTAACTGTTGGCACCTATTGGTACCTCGCACAACATGGACAAGTCATGTCAGTGAACTTTACAAATGCGGGTATGTAAAAGAGAAATTATAAAGTAAAAATGCACTTTAGCACCAAATAGAAAAGACATGTAGGTATACATCGTTTTTTTGAAAAAAAAAAAAAAACTGCTGCAGCTATTTTAATTTACATAAGATCAAGGTCATGTCCGCACTCCTCCTTATAAATTTCACTCCGAAAGCAGTTAAGTTATGTTATTTTTCATCCGCACAATCTTTTTCGTATCGGTTTCAGTAAATTTATGTTAACCCCAAATTAAACCAAACAAAAATTGAACATAATGGAAAAAAGAAATCGTACGTTTATGCCATATAGTATTAAAAGGTTTCTTTGTTCCGTTCTTCTTCCCGTCTTTGTTTTTGTTTTTTGTTTTCCTTGCCTTAGGGAACCCATGAAGTTGTCGTCTAAAGGATAACAACGTTAGAAAAAGATTACAAGGTCTTTAATCATTATTTCAAGTAATATATCAAACATGAGACGCAGTGTTTCATCACCAGATGAAACACCGAGAAGAGAGTTGAAAATACGACGCGCAGCGGAGTATTTTTGACGAACTTCGAGGTGTTTCATCTGGTGATGAAACACTGTTTCGAATGTTTGATATTTCTTCTCAAACAAAATCATTTTTGAAGGAGAAATTAAGGATGCAAAAATGAGCAGTTTTTCATCTGATATCCAAACACTCATTAAACATTAATTTCCTTTGAATTTTCTTTATGAATTATTAATGAGTTTGAGAAGTGAGAATCAAGAAACATTGAAATAAACTTGGGATGTTTAAGATAGTATAATTGCCCAAGGAACTGTTTCAGGTCTCGGCAACGCTGGACAGTCAAATATCATGTATATCATGGCTGACAAAATATGTCAGCGTTAATTTGTAATTTCACATGTGAAATTACAAAATTGTTATGACAACGTTCCCTATGTCTCAGTACCAACATGGCAGAGAAGGTTAAAAATGTTATAAAGATGTCAGAGCATTAAAATACGCTTTAGACAACCTAAACACACGGAAGAGCAAGCAGATCAAAAAGGATTCTAACAGGTATTTTGTCAGAACTTTGAACTCAAGTCCAAATTTAAGCCCTAAACTTTACAGTGCGTGGAGTTCTCGATCGATACGATAAACAGGCCATTTTTCAAGGGCAAAATGCTCCTCAAACCCCTCTCCCAGAGGCGCGCACATTCGCCTCTCCTAATCCGCCGTACAGCTAAAAAAGAAAGAAGAAGCTGCACAAATCCGCTAATTTGGAAAACTGTCAAAAACCCTGGCTGAAGGGGGCTAACCAAGGTCTGAGACACCCCTAAGAGCAGCACCAGACTGAGTCAGGTTGGTGAGTAGGTTACCGGAAAATTCCGAATATGAGGCCTGGGGCTTATATTTTTCAAAGGCCCATTTTTGAGGGGCTTGTGTACGGAGGGAAATTTGCGTTTCAAAATCGATTGGGCTAGTTTATGGTAGGAAGGAAATTTACCGTTTCTGCTTTGTTTCACTTTTTTTTATGAGGGCAATTTCCAAGTACAAGCCTCCGCGGGGGCTTATATTCGTAGGGGCGATTTAACGGAGGGTTTTTTGTGTTACAGGTTTAGGGGGCGTTTACATGAACGGGCTTATTTTCGGAATTTTACAGTTTTTTTCGTAATTACGAACTAACTGAGTTGTGAACTTTGGTCTAACTTTAGGGGCTCTTAGTTTTCCTACCACCCGCCTACGGCTTAATAGAAAATGTTGTGTAATCATTTCATTGGTGGCAATCAAACAACTGACATATTAAATTTAAAAACTTTTCATAACTTCCTTTCATGTTAATAACACATTTGCCCTCGAGCAAGGGCAAATTATACGATGGAACTCATCAATTTTTGAAAACGACGCTTGTAAATAATACAGGAAAAATGAATGGAAAAAACCGACCAACAGAACTTTGCTAAGGAAACGAGTTATTCAACTAAATTAAAATGAATTGATCTTAGCAGTATTTTTCAGCTATCAATATTCGAACGCACTGTACAAAAAAATATGAGATGATTATATTTTCTTTTTTATGAAACGCCAAAGGACATCACTGAAATTAGGGATACAAAAACAAATTACATAACCATTTTAACTTATTCATTAGCCACAGAAAGGTTGGGGTGTATTGAGATAAAATACGAAATAGAAGCCGATACCAGAAATTTTAGTAAAAAATATCAGCACATTTTTTTACTAGACGCGATTTTCTTTGAACGGTAGGGTCCTTTTAAGCGCTAATTTATCAAAATATATTTACCATCAAAGAAATTGGAATATTTTGTACTATTGCCCAATGATATCTTTTGTTCTTTGCAAAGTTTCTCAGCCATCGCGTTAAAAACGAAAAAGTTACGACGAAAACTTCGTCACAGCTAAATGCACCTATATTAATGACGGAGCCACCTTAAGTTTTGCTTGGCGAGATCCAGAAAACTTGTTTTTTAGCGAAGACGACTGTCATCCTACTTCAAACTTTAGCATATTAATGACAGAGCAGAGCTTGATAAAACATAATTAGTCGTCATGCCGTGAGCTGCACCCGCTGAAGATCGTGACTGGTCATCAATATTTGAAAACAACGCTTGTGAATAATACATGAAAAAAAATTGACTGAAACAGACCACGAACCTGCTTATACGGAAGTGAGTCAATTTCATCAGACTATGACACGAATATTTTGCTTTTTCGAAAACAAAAATTCATTTCAGACGGCTTAATGCAGTTCCGATTCCAATTGATGAAAAGATAGGGTACATTGAGATCATTGGATCTAAAAATCTCAATTCAAATCTCTCTAAAAATGGTACCCAGACATTTATAAGTTACTGAGGACCATTTTCTAAAACATAATATTTAAAAAAATGAAGGGAACTTAAATCGACAATGGCAGCTGGAGGTTATCCCGACGATAAAGCACGAATTCTGGAAGTTCTTGGCAGACTGAAAGAGGATCAAAACGAATTGAAACCAAGAGCGCTAACAACGTGCAACTTTAAAGAGCCTTCAACAGCAGCGCGCTTGATAGCACCCGATGTAAGATTTATAACGATTTGACAACTTTCATGGCCGTTTACGTGGGCGATTTTTTTCTTTATGACGATTGTCAATCTTTATGCAAAAGTTCCTGTATTAAAGGCGCATCTAATGTAAACACTGTTTGTGAAGGTAGGTTTTTGGTAACTCTCCAGATGAAAATCACTGCGATAAATCGCATGGAATTTCGAGCAAGTAAACGCATATAACGAGCGACAAATCGCTTGCATAAACGGGCTTTTAATGTTTGTTATTATTCACTCTTGCTAATTTTGATCTATTTTTCCCATGTGGCGGGTAGTTCAGAGAAAAAACCGTAAAAGAAAAAGGAAAAGTGGTGAGGGAATCATTTCAGACAACAATCTTCAAACTTAAAGCAGAGCTCGGAGAAAACTTCAAAGGAAAATCACCACAAGAGAAAGGACAAATTATTCACCAAAATTTGGCAGAGCGCATCGAAAACGGCAGCAGAAGCGGTGCAGAAGGCCAGCTGTTAAACGAGATAGAAGAAAAATTTAGGTTCAATTTTTTTAAGGCAGAAGTAAGTATCTGTGGCTATTCTACCAGAAAATCAAAGGTAGATTTCTATAGTGGACAGATGGACGCTCTAGCTTATAGAAAAGAAGATTCAGATCTCGAAGTTCTTGTCATTGACTGGAAGTCATCTTCAAACGACGCTTTAAAAGATCCAGAGAAATGGTGGGATAAAGCTACATGTTTCAAAACACCTCTTTACCAGAGTTTAATATACCGTGAGCTATTGAAAGCTCATTTGAAGGAGAACGACATAAAAGCACGGGTTGGTGTCATGCTAGTACCCTTACCTCAAAAGGGCAAACTTAAAGTCATGCCAGGCTTATGTATGGACTTTCAACGTATGCATCAGGTGGGTTTACTAGATGGGATCAACGAATGTGAATGGTTTGGCGTGGAAAGCAAATGCGTCCATACAATAACGTTGCCATCCACCTTACTCAATCTCGAGAATTTGGACCGCACCTATGTAGAGGAAAACACTAACGTTTTAAAGCGGGAAATTCTGGTGAAAGAGATCATCAAAGACAATGCTACTGTTGAAGACTTGTGCCAAGAGTTAGGACTCCTTCAGCTACAACTTAAGGTTAGGAACGAGAGCCACGAGGAACGTTCTGAAGCTGAAGGAACAGGAAAAGAAAAAAACAAAGACGAAGGGATTTTTAGCCGTTGTAAGGGTAAAAGAAAGTGATCCCATACTAAATAAGACTGATCTACAGTTATCACTCGAAGAAAGCTTACGTTTGAGGCACCTATCCTCAAGAAAGAACTACTTCGTAAGTCCAGCGGCTATAAAGCTCTAACATCGTGGAACTTTCTAGATAGATGAACACTGGAGATATCAAATATTGACTCTTTTAAAAAGACGTTAAAAAGTCGACTTTTTTATGCAAATAGTTTATTGGCTTTTTGAACTTTTATTGTAAATAGTTGTGCTGATTTTTGTTAATGATTTTCAAATATTGTTAGTTTCAACACGATCACATGAGCTCTGCTACATATTTTATTGTGTATAAATAAATGCTGATACTATTAAAAGTACGGGTTATATGGAATAGAATTAAGTCCAAATTCTTCAAACGTGAGAAGGAGGAATATGCTTTTTCAGTGGACAAAAAAACTCACGATAGAAAGATAAGACTTTGTACTTGAAGATTTCATCGCAACCTAAGAGGGTTCATTAATTACTGAAGAAAAGAGGTTAATCGAGGTGGCAGTGCACCATTTGCAATACAATCATATGGAAGACGCAGGTAATTTCTTCGTATTTTTATTTCCATTCTGGGAAGCTCGAGATTTGAAGGTAGGAGTTTAAGTTAAAACTAAGATCTAAATAAGTCAACCTTTCAGTCTCAATCGCAACCTAGTGTTCAGGTATATCGCACGACTTGCTGTATCGCAAATTATTTCACTTATCCCACATTTCTTTGTAAAATTTTCATTGTTTTCTATCGGAATTTTTTCTACGTGTCCACTGCTACCGCGCGGGCGTGAAATTAAATTCTGGCCATGCAAACCTGTCTTGCAACAACTCAGATTGTTGCAGGTCGAGAAAGGTTGTTGCAGAACGTAGAATTTTGTTCTACTTTCTACTACTAAGTTCAACATACCATATTTAGTAGCTCAGGTCCTTTGACAGAGATGAAGTTTATGCCGGACTCATTAGCTATTGCCTGAAGAGAGGAAAAAATTTATCGTCCTGTTAATATAATCGGGAACGATCTGATTTCACGCAGCTTTACAGCCGGCCAACAAACCTGTTCGATACATAACGTTGACAGTGTTTCTCTCACCTTTGCAAGGAGAGTTTTTCCACATCCTGGCGGTCCAGCCAACAGAATGCCTGGAGGATGAGTCAGCCCCAAGGCTTGAAACTCCTCAGGATATTTCACTGGGGCCTAAATTAAAACATATATATATAAATAGCTGATTCAATAAAGGTTGCTATAGGAATTGGAAATAGGGCTTTGGATATTGGGAAACTATTGTTTGGTGGTCCCTCATGTAAATCATTGCATTGTTCAACATGCTCAAATGCTCAATGCTCAATTACCAAAGCAACCTATTTGATTTAGCTGTATATTTAGTATATACTAAAATAGTATATACTAAAATAAGGGTGGCGCAGTGGTGAGAGCACTCGCCTCCCACCAATGTGGCCCGGGTTCAAATCCCGGCGTCGACGCCACATGTGGGTTGAGTTTGTTGTTGGTTCTCTCCCTTGCTCCGAGAGGTTTTTCTCCGGGTACTCTGGTTTTCCCCTCTGCTCAAAAACCAACACTTCCAAATTCCTATTCGATCTGGAACGCACGGACACGTTTAAACCAGTTCATATGAACTCTTAAGTGCTTCGTGGGTAAAAAAGCAATTTACAATTTATTTTTTTAGTGGATACTGTTTTTCGCACGCTCTGATTGGCTACTCAACCTCCGAATATCCAGTGCTATTCACCTCTCGTTCCTCCGAGCGAGCGACGCAAAACGTCCCCAGAAAAATGGTTTCCCGGTTTACTGCCGTAACAGACAAAGAAATTTCACAAATAATCAAACAAGCTGTTCCTGATATACACGAAGAAGGTGACAAAGGTCGGTTTGGAAGTTTTAACAGGTAAGGCTTTGTCTGTCTGACTTGAATTTATGGATTGACCCGGTGAAAAGGTTTTTTGTTTACAAAGGCAAATTAAGTCTTGCGTTACATTATTTAGCTGACATGTTCGTAAATAAGCTTAAAACTACATTTAAAAGTTTTATTTTTAAAGAATGGTTTTAAATACAAAAATAATTCACAACTCCTTTTGAAGAAATTTCCCCACAAGAGCTAAACAAAAGTTTTATTTGTCGGCAAGAAAACGCGACGGCCGTTCGGTCATTGCGTGCCTAAATTGTAATCGTTGGCAAAAGCAAATGAGTTAAAAACCATCATTTTTTTGCCAAATTATCTCACTGTTTTAGTATATACTAAAAATTATTCACCTCAGTGTCGGAGGCTAGTGGCAGTAGGATTTAGTGAACCGCGAAGCGGCGAGGAAGAGATATTCTCCACTAGCCACCTCCACTTCGGTGAATAATTGTTATATATTTAATTAATCCATCGACATCGCCTTCTTTGGCGTGCAAATAATAAAAAAATCACCTACAGTTGCCCCTGCTATTGTTCAATCTTTTTCGTTGAGTATCATGATAAAGGAGACACCTCTCTACGAAAGTACTTATTGCTAGTCCTAAGGTGTCGGCTCTAGAAAGAGTTGAGGTGACTGTAGCCTGCGGGCATTGACAGAGAGAGGACTTTGACCGCTGGAAAAATTAATAGAGATTTTAAGATTACTTCACGGTGCGGTGACGGGAGCGAAAAAGTCACTTTAAAAGTGACTTGGCGTCCTTTGATACTAAACGCAATTATTCCACCTCACTTATTTTGTCAAACGTAAGTAACTCCCCTGAAGATTAATTCCTAGGAATCATATCCATGTTCAGAACGAGAAAGAAAAAGTAATTGCCGTTTGTTTACAATCCCTGTGAGACTAATCTTACGTCGTAGTCGTGCAGTGACGGCAAAAAAACGCACCAAAAAGTGTGCTGCACGTGCTGAATTGTTGTTTTGCGAATCAAACCTTTCGCCCTTTTGAAGTTTTCGTCGCCGTTGTTGTCATAACATCTTAGAGTATGTTCACTCTATACCGAGTAGCTTTTCATGCCGACACGAAAAGCTATCGGGTCTGGTATAAACACCTATCCGATATGCAGTGTCGGATCCAGGGAAGGGGCCCGGGGGGGCTGCCCCCCCCGGGCCGAAGGAGCGAAAAAAATTTTTTTGGAGACCGCCCCGCCTTATCTCAGGGTCTGGACACCCTCCCCTCCCCCCTTATCTGAAGGTCTGAATCCGCAACCGATAAGTGACTCTCTACTTAAGAGATTGGCTTAGCGCAGCTTCGTTACTTTTCTGAAATCTCGCCGAAATCACAGTTCTTGTGTTTGAACAGTAGCCCTATCCGGTATGGTTTTCGTGCCGGCGCAGTTGAGTTATCCGGTACGGTGTGAACATAGCCGTAAACTCCCTAAAGGCTGATTTCCACTGTCGGGTAATTTTTACGCGCGTAAATAAAATAGAGGCAATGGATGGACGGTCACGCGTAAGCGGGAAAGTTGAGCGAGGTTCAGCTTTTACCTTTACGGGTGGCCTTTCATACATTCCCTCTATTTCATTCGCGCACGTAAATTTTACGTGCATTCGCACCAAAATTACGCGACAGTGGAAATCAACCCTTACGGTTATTTCAGAACGAGATTCACGAAAATTGCGAGTTGTAATTGGGTTTCTTTTCCTTTTCATATCCTATCCCGGCGGATCTTACTTGAATAGTTTTTCATTAATAGTTGAAAACAGGATTGATTATCTTCTACTAATCTACACTGAGTCTAAAGGAGGAAGAATTCACAACACCACATTATTTTATTACCAATATCGCCATGGTGAGCTCCTCTCTAACGTCTTTGAGTGCGCCGACATCCTCCCAAGTTACATCCGGGATAGTAGCAAATCCCTCCCTTTTGGCTGATGGTTGAACAATCAATAGAGCTGCCTGTACAGTAGAGAAATGCACTACTTCAAACGCGAACGTAAAAAGCATCAGGATTGCTCTCGGATTAACACAATGTAGGCTGCGATGCAGATGTTTTCTGGGGGCAAAAGGGCACAAGAATACGCTCGTATTATAGTCTCTCTAGAGGTAAAAAGATAAAACAACAACATTTTTCGTCGATAACTCATGACAGTAATTCCACTGATAAACTTGAGGACGAAGGTGCGCTCATTTTAACCCCCCCCGCCCCCCCCTCCTCTCCAACAATGCTCCGTTTTAAAGCTACACAGAAAGGAGAGAAGTCGAAACAAGGATGTGATTTCACCGAGGATCGAACTCCGGACATCGCGCACTGAAGGCCGCGCATAGACCAACCATGCGTGTCATCCTTGCTCTCTGCTTTCAAAATCAAAGATGGCGACTAAACATATTAAAGACTAAACGCATTCTTACCTCCACCCCAACCCCCTAAAAAGCCAGCACTGCGGGTAGGCTACCACAAATGCAAACTGTAAAAGTAAAACCGATGGAGCAGCTTTTTCTATTGTATTGTTTACCATTTTCCTTTCACGCTCACAATGTGACTGAAAGTGTATGACAGCAAGCAGTGTAATAGCTAATAAAGGAAGAATAATAAAAATACAAGCCCGCACTTTGAAATCATCCATGTTAATACAAAGCTTCTGTAACTCTTCTTCTGTTAAGGGTGACTGTTCCCTTAACCAGTCCGTCACTGCAGTAAGAAAGTGATGGAAAACTTGAGTAACAATTAAAATCAAGTTAGGTATTTACTGTAATTGTGTGGGAGTAGAAACTCGGTGACTGAAAATTTAGATGGAAGGCTATAGCACAGCAACATTGAAGAATCGAAAAACGGATCATTTGAAAGTTTCAAATGGGATTTTTGAAAATTACTTAGTCTAACAGCGTTTCTAGTTTGTTTGGAATGTTATCTTTCATTGCGACCAAACAAAATTGACTGCAATGCGGTGACACAGTCACTCGTAGATAAGAAGACTGATCATCAAGCATTAAAGATTAAAGGAATGTGAAGGTCCCACGATGGAAAAACAATAACATGATTGACTTTCTTAGAGCCTGTCAAATATTTTAAGCTACCTTCCCTACTTTCGTAACTAGCCGCTTCTTGGGATTTTCTGAGGTGGTCGCGGCACAAAGATCATGGGAAAGCTTTTGGCACAAGACAATGACCCCTTGCGCCGCGACTATCGCAGAAAATCCCAAGAAGCGCTGTGTACGAGGCAGCTATACCTTTCAAGGCCCAGAAGGCCCTACTTCCTTCGGTTAACAACCGTTAACAAATATAACTCTTACCACTAAATATTTGCGTTGTTTTGTTCAAGTTTTCCTCTGCAACATCAGGGCTGAGAACTGTTTGTTTCTCTTCCGGTTCACTTGTGCACTTTACTTGGCCCCTCTGAAATTGTAGTCCTTGAAATATCCTACGTCATTTTAAACGTTACGTGAAATTGAATTAATTAATCAATTTATTATAATCATTACTCAAAGCATGAGGCATCGCTACAGCTGAGTCGCCTCAAACTTCATCAAATAACTTGACGGCTTCAAACGAACTACGATCAACTCAACTACTTCAATGCCGGGTTAAATTAGTAAACAGAGAAAAACTATGATAAACTCGAATACTAGAACCTTTCACGGGGTACGTTTAAAGAAAAATTAATACACACGGGTTTTAAAAACGCCACTTATCTATTAATTTAGCCACCACGCGTAAAAGCAAAGTTCTTATTAAATATTGACAATTTACTCTGCTCTACTTAAAGCAATGAACTTTTAACCGTTACCTTCGCAGTAAATAATGAAAATTGCCACCCAGTCAGCGGACAACTTCAAAAAACTAAGTGACCTCAGTGACTTGATTCTCAGCCTTGTCACCAATGCTCTCTTTTTATGTTCGTTTCTCTACATTCAAAATGGCGGAGAAAGCACTGGGGACGAGTTACACCTGATACTACATTACTACATCACTGAATGGCGAAGAGCAATTTGATACCTGTTGACAGCTATTAACGCAGCCTCTCTTGTGAGGGACATGAGATCTGCTCCAACAAACCCGGGAGTGAGGCGGGCTAACACAGCAAAACTGAAGTCTTGTTCGAGTTTCAGCTTTTCAGATAAGACTCGTAGAATTCTACACAAGAACGGTTAGCGATTTAGATTCAACAATATAACAGTCAAATTCCAGTTAATTGAGACTCACGTTTATGACAAACGGCAAACGTCAGATTCTAGTTGGGGATTCCCGCCTCAGGATAGGAAATAAGTAGATAAAAACTGTCCAGAACAATTCTTGTGGATAAAAATGGCGAGAAACTACTTATTTTTGTGTAGCAGTAATAAACAATAGACGCCAATCAAGGGGAAAACTTGGTCACGTGGTACAAATTCACGTTTGCCGTTTGGCGTTAACGTGAATCTTAATCTCTCTAGTGACTGAGGACACCCTCGGGACCGTGCGAAACTGCGAGTGATCGAGCAGTAATAGTAGTAAAAGTCTGTTATACAATCACTTTAGCCGTAGCCTGCGTAGGACGCGCATGAAAAATTTAGAGCGCAAGTCAGGGCTGTCGCGTGTGAGGAGCGAAAAAGCTAGCTCGAATTATCTCGTGCAAGCCCCATATTTCATATACGCTGTCATGCAGGCGAGCATGACGGGAGGAAACACATACATTTTTTGGACGATCCAAGGAGCCGTGTCTACAAACTGGCCTTGAAGTGAAGAGAGGGTTTTTTTACATATATATAATGGTTGTAAAAGAAGCGTATATCTAACCAACAAGAAGGAGGAAATTCAAAGATGTTCTCGATCCCAATTTACACGAAAGCTAGAACAATAAAATCGGGCTGTCGGGACCGAAGTGTCCTTACTTCTGTACCAGCGGGGGTCAGTGGTAACGGGCTTTTTTTCAGTGAAACCTCTACAACATTTGCCGAGGATTTAGCTGCTGTCCGTTTTAGCGGAGTACAAGATAGAATGCGGACTACCAGTAATAGTGCGGTGTTCACAAAGCGAGGTGAATCCAGAAATGGGGAAAAATTTACAGAAGGCCACAGCCTGAAACACGCAAGTTCTCTGACCTTTCTCTAGCCTTCTCATCTGGTATACCCATTGCAATTTCCCGATCAAAGCGACCAGCACGTCGTAGAGCAGGATCAAGTGAGTCAGGCCTATTGGTGGCTCCTATCACCAGCACATGGGCATCTGGGTTACTGTTCAGGTCTGAGAAAAAAATTAGAAAAGAGCCTTATAAACCTTTGACGCATTGCCACGAAAAAGCAACAACCCGAAGTTTGGGGTGGCAAAACCAAATGGAGTATGGTCGTTTCGCTACAAAGTCGTCTCGCTACAAGTCGTTTGGCTGCATAATGATGTCGATTCGATGCAAAGTTCTAAAGTCGTTTCGCTAACTTAACTGGTTATTACCCGTTTGTAGTTCATTCTAAATTGTTTTAAACTGTTTAATACAAAACGTTGATTGCAGCGAATCGACTTTATGATGCAGCGAAACGACTTTACAACGAAACGACCATAATTCAACACAATGACTTGTATGGTGAAACTGTCCACCCAAGTCTTGGCCTCTTTCGCTCCGTGCGCTTAATGAAGTGAGTGGAATGTCGGAAGGGTCTTTTATGCATATCAGTAGATGCCAAAAGATTTTTAAATTCGTTCGTAAAACTAGCCTGAGAAAACAGCCGATATCGAGACACCACCACTGGTTTTCCCTTGAAATGACGTAGGAGGAAAGAGCGCAGATATTCCATACTGATGACGTGTCACTAACCACATCTGGGAGTGCTTCTAATTGGTTGTGCCACGTGGCAAATTTGCTTCAACTAATCAGAGGCATTAGCCTGATCTGGGTAGTGACACGTCATCAGTATGGAATTTGTGCATGCGCAGTCGTTTCTCAGACATCATTTCGCGGGGAAACCAGTAATGGCGTCGCTAAATGGCTACCCTAAAGCAAACTTACCATCCATGCAGGCAAGGAACTGTGAGACAATTCTGCGTTCCATGTCTTTAGATGCTGTTTCCCTCTTAGGTGTGATGGAATCAATTTCATCAAGAAACAACACACAAGGTGCATGGGTCTAAAAAGACATTTTCAAAACAGAGACCATTGCAAATATCGTAACTGACCTAATAGAGGGCCACTTCCAAAAAAACGCCTCTCATCTAATTAAAACCCCCTATACGCTGTTAAAATTGTATTAAACGCCTCTCTCTAATAAACGCCCCATGCTCAATAGGCACCCTCCATGATCTCCCTCCATGAGAGAATTACTCCACAATAATAGGAATTAGCAAAAAAGAGCAAACATCATTTAATTCATTCAATTTCTTGCTTGATCAACAAGGCTTTGCGTATTTCATCTTGTGCAATGTCACTTTCAAAGTAAGGATAGACTAACGATGGCAACACAATAACCCGACAGAGGATTCTGACATCGATGTTGGGATTTGAAAGAGCGATAAGGATCTCTAGACGGCCTCGACCTAGATGGACAATTGATGGAGTGGATATTCCGCTAATTTTAAACTCTCTCGAGTGGCGCCGAAAGCATATTAGTTTTGTTGAGCTTGCTGCAGTTATGAGAATAAACGCCTCTCTCTTTTAAACGCTTCCTATCTATTAAACGCCCCCGCTTGGACCCTAAAATTAGAAAGACGCTCCGGGCGTTTATAAGGTTATTTACGGTGCTAGTATCATTTCTGCCACCGACAAGCCCTGCCACGGAAGATCTCTAGTCCTTATTTTACTGCCTTACAATATATCAACAATCTTGAAACTAAAAAGGTCATATGAAAGGAAGGTTAATCTCAAGAATCTTTACTTTTTAAAAAAATCTATGGAGCGGTTTAAAAATTATTCGCTAATTTGTTAAAGAAGACAAAAATGTTTACAAAACCGCTAACAACAGCGCTTCGATACATACTAAACAACACTTCTTTGTAGCAATCGGCTGGAGCTATCTCCTTGATCTTTCACACCCGTTTTTAAAAAGACTGAAACTACTATGAGGTGAAATTGCATGTCAAAAGCGCTTCGTTTTATCCAAAAATATCTTGATAACGCTCTTAGAGATTTCGCTTAAACTTCACGAACATGGAGGCTGCTATTGGAGGAAAAAGCTTCCGTGAATGATTTTCGAAGAACAGTTCCCGGTGCCGAGATATACTGCTGCAAGTAAAATAGGTAATAGCGTCATTTCGTTGCTATGACAAATCCAATGCCGTTCCAACCCTCATCATGACAAATTTTCATCTTCCTCTAATACAACTGTGGTGGCAATTTTTCCAAAACTTTGTTTATGGCGACGTAGTTTATGCTCAAACTTGGGAGGTATTGACCCTGAAAAACTGTATCGAGCCACCTTAAGAGGTACCAAAAAAGTATCCAAACTAGCACTATTAACCAAGAGGCAGAAATCGAAATATCCTTGAAATCTTCCAACAACTGAGATCAACTACTGCAATATCTTCCACAAAGCTTCTCAAAGCATATTTATCTCACTCTCCACAAAACCAGCAGATTAAACTGTCAGTAACTGGATGTAGAAGAATGAGTATTACTGTTGGCATCTATCGGTACCCAGCACAACATGGAAACGTTGTGTGAGCTTTACAAATGCCACAGGCCCAAACATCTTAGCAATTCTGATTTCTTACCACAGCTCGTGAAAACAGCTCTCTGACTTTCTCCTCTGATTCTCCAGATACTCCTGAAACAATCTCTGTGGCTGCAAGTTTGATGAATGGCATTTCTAACTCCTACAGACAATCAATTTATATCAGCAGGAATATGACTGTACATGCCATCTGAGTCTGACAGAGTCAATCTGTTGAGTTTGTATCAAGTCCAGACTTGCATCCAAATGAAATAAATACCATCACTTGTTTTTATGTTAAAAGTTGTATTGTTATTATTTTATAACCCTTTTTATTTCACAGTGATACCATAAAGATATTGAGACACTGTTGTTCAATAGGCCATTTGCGAGTTCTCACGGGCCTCTGTTTCAAAATGAGGTTAAGTGCTCAACCTTTGATATGGACATGATTTTTCATTCTCATGCAAATAAAACTCATTTTCACAAGAAAGGTTGTGCACTTGGCCCTATTTTGAAAGTGAGGGTTTTTGGAACTCAGAAGTGGCCTATTCATAGCTCACTCACTGGCTAGTGACTACAAACTTGCAGTATTTTCCTGCTAGAGTTTTACTGCAAACAGGGTTGATCCAGAAAGACACAAGCCATCTCAGACAACTTGCAAGCTCTAATAGATACTAAAAGGGTCTCTTAAAGGCACTTTATATTTATTATTTTCATGAAATATTTTAGTATGTATACTGAAATAAACTTGCATTGATTCTTATCTTGATTCAAAGATGAGAGGTCCACATTCATTTCACACTCAAAAGGAAACAGACTACCAATATTGATCACATAAACAAAAAACTGTTTCTGATACCACCACTCGGACAATATTCTGTTCAGTTACCATAAGTAGAACTAACACTTCATAAATAAAAATGGGGCAGCATGATAAAGTGCATGGTCAACAAAGTGGTCAGTGCATTGCGCTCGCAATCTGGCGATCCCAGGTTCAAGTCCAACACTGGCCACTTGCTGAATTTATTCTCGGTTGTCCTGAGTCCAAATCCCAGGCCACGCTTGTAAAAAGCCAACTTGTAGCCTCCTGCTAGTTGAGGTTATAAAATTACTTGAATTATTTGTTTCTAAGTATTTGAGTGGGGTGCCATAAACTTGCTGGATAAGCTAAGTGCACTTTCCACTATAAATAAAGTTTTTAAAACCTCTTTTTTTCCTTCAATTAAAATAAAGCAGTGTAACTTTGCTTACCCCAGCAATAGCATGAGCTAAAAGGGTCTTGCCACATCCAGGGGGGCCATGAAGGAGAAAGCCCCTGGGCGGGGTTACTCCAAGGGTACGGAACACCTCTGGGTGCTTCATATGAACCAGCAGTTTGCAGACTTGTTCCACAGTTTCTTCACAGCCTCCAATGTCTGAAAACTTGACTGATGACTGTGCTGGCTCAAAATCTACCAAAAGTAATGATAAAAAAAGAACAATAAAAAATTTAGTATACTCCACATCTTGCAAGCTGCATTTCTTTCAGTGGTGATTTAAGTCTCACAGTCTTTAGTCAGGAAAGGAAATTGGAGGCTGTGTCATCACACAACCTTAATTTAGTCACATGACAGCAATGGGCTGCATAAGTTGTACCCTGAATAGACATAAGGGCTACAAATCTCCTACAATATACGTTCACCTTTTGTCTTGCGACCAAAGTGAATTTACATGACGACAATGATCATCCAATCAGCTAGGTGTATTCATTGACTGAGGACGCGACTGTGAGAGGTGATGAAAACTTCCCCGCTGGTAAAGGGACTTTTGAATTTAGACTTGGAATTTATTCTAATTAAAATTTCAAGAATGAATATTCATAGTTAATTATTTTAAGGTCACACTACAGCTCTGTTTTTTTCTCAAACAAAATTCAGTGCACAGGGCAGCCAACTCCATGATAACTGGTAATAAACTCTAAACCTAAAAAGCAAATTCCTAGCCAAGGTTTTAAGAAATGAAAACTTTTTAAATTTTACCAGTTTCTTCACTCTGTTTCTCCTTCATATTCTTGCCTAAACCTTTTTTGGCTCTCTTAGGCGTGGATGAAGATGTCCTTTTCCCTTCTTCACTGAAAACTCTTTTTCTTTTGACGCTTGTGTCAGTAAGTGGCATACTCTCCTGTGGAGTTAGTTGAGGTCCATGTGGGGTATGCAAATTTGATGTAATCTCCAGATTTTGACTTAAGTTGACTGATTGGCTTTGTTTTACAACCACTAAGCCATCACCTTGTGAAATCACACCTGTGATGGAAAATTATGGAGAACTTTAAAGTTGAAAACAAAATTAACACAGAGTTTCAGATCACCTAGAAAATAAGTATATGCCATTTGCATATCTACATCCTTCACATTAATGCATAAAAAGTCCTCATTTTATGGACTTTTATAGAAAAAAAGATACTTTGTTCATTCTAACTGGTCAAGTTATTTTATGAAAGCAATTCCTGACTGTATTTTCTTCAAGTTAACCAGTTAGAGTTATAACCAGCCTAAAACACAAAAAGGTGCCCCTACTATATAAACATATGTATCAACTGAATGATATCTCAACACATGTGAAAATAACATGACTGTTAACTTCCATGTGAATAGATCATAGTTGCTATTGGCAACATGATAAATTGTACCTTTCACCGTAGAAAAATGGTTTGGTATTAATTTTCATTGGTGTTTATAGAATAAAGATTAGACCTTTCATGGCTGCTTGGATTGAGATATGAAATTTCCCTTCTTGTGTTGAAAAATATTTCAAGTGGGTGCTGTGCTCACTCACGAAATAGTTTTAAAAAGTCAAAGAGAAATTTTATGTTTCTGCACAGCCATGGTATATGCATTATTTACTACCTTTTTTATCATGTTGTGGTGTAGTAGGATCTTTTACCAAGTCCAAAGCTCTTTCATCTTCAGATGTTGGACATGAATTTGTAGCCTTGTAAAGGGTTTGCATTGATTGATTCATCAGATTAGTGTCCTACATAACAAAGTTGCAATGATTTTTAAGGATTAATCTTCAACAAATCACTCAAGAAACACACCTGGGGCTCATTTCTCAAAAGGCCCAGTAACTTTTTAGGTTCAAAGGCAAATTTGTAATCAAAACCTGTTGAATAGTAGCACAGTTCCTAGCTCACAAACTGGTTGATTTTGCTTTGTTAACTGATACTTTCATTGTATCATTTTCAAAATTATTGAAACTTTGACAAAATGCAGAAAGCATAAAATGGCTTTTCGAGAAATGGGCCCCAGATCTTAAATATATACAGTCAACTATTCTTTAACTTAGCAACATTACAAGACAACAAAAGAAAAAAAAATTACCAGTACGGTGTGATTACTCAACAACATTACAATACATTTTACAACAAAAAATTAATGATAAAAAAAGAAACCTGATGTTTCAATGACTTCCAGTCACCATTATCAAAAGCTTTACTTCTTGAGGAGTTCAAAGTTTGTGTTAGGTTTAAAAATTGACCAGCTAGCATAGGAGGATAACCCTACCATCAAAAAACCTGACGGTCACCCTTCTTCTAGCCAAGCTAACCTTTTGTTTTTCATATGTAAACATTTCACCACATTTTTTAAGGAAATGTGTGAAGAGTTGGTTTGCCCAGGATAGCTCAGGTACAGTAGGGGAGTGTCCCTTCTATGCAGGACCACTTACAGTTCGATTACTGTAGCCAGGGCCACTTAGACAAAGTTGACCAATCAGATTACAGGAAAATAACAAAACATTCCAAGAAAGTTGGTTGTGGACCAATCAGCAGCTCATAAAAAACAATAAGTTACTTGAAGTACAAAATGTAAATAATGATAACAAACTTTTTTCATGAAGGCAAAACATTTCAAAACACAATGTTTGTGTATTCAAAACTTTACATATAACACCCAGGAGACATTATTTCTTTGACACATGCTGGTATTTTGTCGTCTACCAACAATTTCTTTGCTACCATTGCATTGCCGTGCTTTGAGGTAACATGCGACACTCACCCTCCATTAAGGGACCTCTTAGGAAACACTGGCTTTCTTCAGAGGTTCAAAAGGTCATGTCTGTAGGTTGTGATTGGTGGATTTCGATCCATGTTGTTTTTTTCGTTTCATGGTAATTTATTATTGACAACTAACTTTCTCCAAATGTATTGTTATTTTCCTGTAATCCGATTGGTCAACTTTATCTAGGTGGCCCCAGTTATAATAGTCACACTGTAATTCTCCATAAAAAAGGGGCATATTAAAATATTTAGCTAGCTTTACTCACCTGCACCTCCATCAATGGTTCATCTTCGAGAGACAGCTCGCTATCACTCGATATCTCCAAACTTTTGCTATTGCTTCCCTTGTCAACATCAGAGTTATTTTCATTATCACTTCCTTTAAGATCTCTGGAAAAGAATTTGTCACAAAATATCAAAATATCAACTAAGTAACAGGGCTCCTTCAGGTTCAACGAGGCCAAGATCTGGAACACTCTTCCTCTGGACCTGAGGAGTGAGCATAATATTAATAAGTTTTTGTCTGGCCTAAAAAGGCACTTCAGATCCAAGCCAAATTGAGCTTCCACTACTTTTTGTTATACTTAGGTGAACCGTTCTTTTTTATCTTTATTTGTCTTGAGTGTTGTTTTTTCTTTTGCATCAGGGCCCCCATTCAAACCAGCCTCGCTGAACTGGGCACCCTGGACTAAATATTGTTGAAAATAAACAAACGCTGTAACAAAAGCTTAGTAGCTAGGTTGGTTCAGGCAAGGCCAACAACATTGATCCTGTTTAAGACACAATCTCTCCAGTTGGCTACCTTGTCTTCAGATAAGATGTCTTAACCCTATTTAAAAGCCAAGATAACCAATCCATCACACCTGCTTTACACAAGGAATATTTTGCACTTTGGAATAACCAGTGAAATCATAAAATTATTTTGAAAAAAAAAATTATTTCCTTAAAGTCACTGACCATTTCATTTATTTTATAAACACACTCATGCACGCACCGAAAAACTTGTCAAATGGATTAGTTATAATATATATAATTTATAAGTGCAGTACAGACCCCATTTAAGATGCTAAATAGTGAATAATAGTTGTATACCCTGTTTAAGACCCAAGAACTGAATTCATACCCTGGTCAATGCACATCCCTGTTCAGGACAATAATAATATTATTATTATTAGCACAGTCAATTATTTTTGTACCTGAATGCAGGCGAAGATTTTCTTTTTTGAAGAAATCTTTCCTCCAGTTCCTTCAAGTGTCTTTCTTCCTCTTCCTCCTTACAAATTGCATCCACAACTGCCAGAAATAAAACAGTAATAAATTAATATATCATTAAAGTTATAGTGAAGAGAATAAAGTTAGAGAATCAGACCTTGAAAACAAATATACTTTTTGAAAATGAAATCATTTAGACTTGAAATAAGAAATAAATAAATAATTTAAATAATGATAATAAATAATAATTTTCACTTCTATTGTGCCAATAAGTCTATACAATAAACTTGTGAATCAACTTGAGAGTGCAGGAGTAATAATTTAAGTATTTAAGTCAATAACTCAGGTAAATAGATAACATTAAATGAGGCACAACCATAAAATGTATGTTTTTTTTAGTTACTTCAGTCTGTTTTTTTTTTTTGCTTGTTCAATTTCTTTTTCAAATTTTATTTACCTTTCTCCACAGATGACTTAAATGCTTTTCGCTTTCTCCTGGAATACTCACTTTGAGAAAAAAATTAAATTAAATTATTTTTTAGCAATACTAAGACATGAATTAAAGGTTTTAGCCAGAGGGGTGTCCAGTGTCCTTTGGAATCCCATTTTTGGAAGAAATACAAGGAAAATTCACTTACTCTCTTACAATTTTATGGGAAAACATGCATGCCTTCTGGATGGCCAGTTTTCAATGTATGGCTAAAAGCCTGCATGAAATACAGCTAGCGCTTGGAGACAGCCACTTAATTTCTTGTCAACAGTAAATTCTGAATGAAAAGGTCCCCAGTGGTGCTGTTAAATTTTTCTTGATGTGAAAAAAAGTTCCCACAAGCCTGTACCATCAGCACTCATGTCAACTTGTCTCAACAATGACTCTTGACCTTCAAAATTTTCCTCAGTGATAACTTTGAAGGGACCCTCCCCTAGATTTGCCACTGTTCTGTTACATAATTAACACTCTCTGGATGGGAAGAGAATGCATCTTAGCTCACAAATCTAGACATCTCTTGCCACCCTGCACAGGAGAAAAGGGTAAATTTTACCAATTTTATTTACACCCAGACACACAAAAATAAGAATGTATTAAGTTCCCCATACTGGTAACATAACTCAAACAGAGTCAACTTACCTGTATCTTGTCTGCAAGTGGCTTACAAGTTCTTCAATATCTGGCTGATGGCCTCTTCTAAACTGGTTTAAGTACTGTTGAAACAATCGTGTAAATAAGTAAGGAATCAATAATAATAATTATTCTTCTTAATAATTTTCTTTATTTAATGGTGTCAGTGAAAAGGGGTGATAGGGACCCAGCTCTAGGTAACTGATGATGGCTGTGAATACTTTGTCTTTCTGCCGGACAAAATTGAAGTAATCGTGTTGACTTCGTTTGATTGGTTCAATTGAGTTAAGAAATGGCAAGAAGTTTTAGTCCGTTTATGTGCGATTACCGAACCAATCAAACAACAATTGAACGATTGGGTTTAATTTTTTGTTTGGTTTTGTTTGATAGAATATACCAGGAATACTTTCCTCACCCCCAAAGCAAATAAACTTAAACTTGATTTACACACTATTGAGGAACTGAACTGCATTAAATCACTCTAAAACCTGTATTTTTCAATTAAGAAGAGGCTGCTTAATTTAATGACGCCTTATTTCTTATTTTAAGAAAACTGAACTTATTTTAAGGGGGTTTTTTTGAATTTAAGTTTCTACCATCTTAATTTAAGAGCACGTATCATCGTTCTTAAATCAAAATTTTAAAACAAGAAATGGATTCTCATTTCAAGATAAACGCAAGTTCTTATTTTAAACATTTTGGATAAAATTTAAAAATGTCGCTTTACAGTAGCCGAAATGACCAAAATTTGTACACTTTTGGAGCTTAGTTTAGTAGTTAAGAAGTCTTACTGCGATCTAGAATTAAAATCCTCACAGCAGTATTTCAATATGATCACAGCTCGTCGTTTCACTGCGTTTCATAAACCACGCGCTCATCGTATTCATTGTTGGTCTTTTCCTCGCCTGCAACAACAATGGCAAGTTTTCCTCCTGCCACTAATACACTGCAAAGAGCTTCAAACGATTGTACTATTCTTTCGAAGCGACCATTTTATCGATTCGACAACTCCTCCGCCATATTTTTTGTTTGTTGTTGGCTGCGATTCATGAGAACATGTCACGTAGTACGCTTTTGAGCCAATCAGAGAAAGTATGAAATTTCCGTTGCACTTCAAATATTCAGGTGCGCAGTCGACATGAGAGCTCGAGGACTTGACTGGTGTGATTTCTAATGGCAAAAAAAAAACCTTTTGGCTTTGGTGCATGTGAAATCTTCTCTTCACTTATGTGGCCTGTATTTTTTCCAAGAAACGGACTGGAGAACAATAATAAATTGAAATCATATATGTGAGAAAAAGGTGAGGCCTAGGAAGGTGTAGCTTGAATGAGAATTGTCAGCTGAATTGTTTCTTACAGGATGATCCTGATCGAGCTTTGTTTCTTTGTTTCCTTTCACAGCTTCTTAATATGCTTAAGTTATGTATTTTGTATTAACATGCGTACTGTTTTATACATTTACTACTTATCATGGAATAACCAAAAGGCAATATTTCGCTATGAGCAGTGAGGCTGTGAGTTTGAGAGGTTGTGAGGCTGTAAAGCTGTGACATTGGGTAGTGAGACCTTGAGGTTGTGAGGCTGTAAGGCTGTGAGGCTGTGATATTGTGAGGTTGTCAGGCTGTAAGGATGTCAGATGTAGTTAATCGATAAACTGATAATAGATAGTAATCAATATCAATCATAATATCGATTTCCGATATCAATCAATAGAAATCGATAAAGAACAAAAGTTGTGACTTTGATTAATATCAATTAGAAATCGATAGTGATTTTTTATTGATATATTTTAAATTGTTATCAATTACTGTCAATTGCTATCAATTGTTATCGATTTTGTTAATCGATAATAATTGATAAATTATTTTTTCTGTGACTTCGATTTCTATCGATTTCTGATATCAATCGATATTAATTGGCGGATTAAATCGATTAATATCGATCATATCGATTGATTTCTGGTATTGATTTTTATTGATTAACTATGTCTGGAAGGATGTGAGGTTGTGAGGCTGTGCAGGGTTGCAAGACTGTAAGTGTGTGAGGTTGTGAGGCTGAGTGGTTTTCAGGCTTTGAGATGACAGGCTGTGAGTTTGCATTTTGAGATTGTGATGTTGTGTGAAACTGTGAGGTTAGGAGGTTGTCAGGCTTTGAGACTATGAGACTGTGAGACTATGATATGAGACTATGATATGATGCTATTTGTCTTTGAATCTTTAGGGGGGGTTGCGTTTTCTCCTATTCCATCTTTTACCTTCCCCTCATTTAAGAACTGTCAAATAACCCTTGATAAGCTAGCATGGTCAGCAATTAGAAGGGATTTGACTTCATAGAGGGAGAGAGGGGTGGAGGTTAAAGGAAAAATGTTTATGAGCAGGGAAAGGACTGGTGTGAAATAACCATCACATAGTTGGTTACCATGACAACAAAAAGGATCTGGAGCAAGCTTCTACATCACCAAGGGCCATTACAGTAATTTTGTAAGCTTGATGAAAATTGTTGAGACTTGGTAAGGGTGTCAGGCCTGACAAAAAACCCATCTTTCATGTAAAAATGTATTGTAAATCATGCCTGGTATGATCACTTAAAACAATGACTTTGTTGTTAAGATAAAGAAACGTACTTGATTAAATCTTCATGTGAATTGATTAACATCAAACTAAAAAGTCAAAAGTATGTTTAAAAAGTTAAATAATAAACTAAAAGCATTTTTTTTAGATGATTTATTTATGTTAAAAGGCCCTTCGCATTAGTTGATTACGTGATCAACTTTCGGTAAACACAAAAACAGTTCGCTTTTGAAAACTTTGTTTGCACGAGCTGAAAGAGCATATTAAAATTAGCTACAGTGGAACCCCGCCCTATGGACACCCACTTAATACGGACACCCGGATATAAAGAACGGTTTCCTTTGTCGCTGCGAATCCATTTAATACGGACACCCGGTTAACATGGACACTGTGGCATGTCCCATTGATGTCCATATTAACGGGGTTCCACTGTAACCTGTAAATCTTCAACCGTATATCTCAATAGTGGCGATTGCAATGGCCGCGGTAAATTAGAAGGATTTGTATGCGAAAAACTCTTTTTGCCACCCAGCTGTTTTCATGTTTACTGAAAGTTGACCACGTGATCAACTGATGTAAAAGGCCTATTTGTTTTAACCAGTTAAAACAAACATTCATGACTGGAAAAGAATTAATTGAGACATCAAGGTCTCTACTTGCATAACTCACCACTATGACAGGCTTATATTATGACAAATGACTACTATTTAAAAAAGATACACAAAAATGTAGTCATTTGATTTTATATATTATTTTACCCATTTTCAATCCTCACCTGCGAATACATTTTTACAATGTAACAACCTTTCTGTTACATCTGGACATTTGAACATTGCTGATGAAGTTCATCAGCCTGTATTAGCTGTGAGTTGTACACAATAGAAGACCTCTTATCAACAAATTCCATGTAGAAAATAAAAATTTGCATCTCTACATAAAATATGTGAACTAGCTAAAAGTTCTTTCCAATTGAGTGTGTGAGTTTAAAGGAGCTCATGTGTCACGAAATTCAGCCAAATTAGTTAATTATAAAATGCCCGTTAAATTAAGAGAAACAAAAACATAACCGCTTAAAACATTAAACAGATGTCATGGATGGACAAAACTGAAGAAGATTGAAACAGATTGAAATTAGGGTTTTTGAAAACTGTTTAGCCTAACAGCTTTTCAGAGTTGATCTCTGCTGTTTGCAACTTCAAAAATAATGCTCAGGAGACATATTTGTTTGTCTCGAATCTCTGATTTTGTTATTTCCATGTAATTTCTTTGTTTACTTTAAGTTTCATAGCGATTGAGGACGAGTAATAGGCAAAATTAAACAAAATGAACTGGATCACTACCGTGACACAGCCCCTTTAAAGTTTATTTCAAGGTTCAAACTGGGCAAGGTCAGGTCCTAGTTCTTGAGATTAGAAGAGGGTCTGAGACTTTAAAGTATAAAGATTCTAGAGGGGATCGTATGTCTTAGTTGTTCTTGATATTTGGGGGGAGTGATCTTAGATGTTACTTTTTGAGACTGGGAGGTTTCTCAGGTTTGACCAGTGTTGTTCAAGAGTAGGTTGTTACTAACCTGGAGATAATGTGGAACTTAGTTTCTGTTTCTCTTTTTCAAACGTTTTCCATTGTAAAATTTACCCAGTCATTTCAGAGCATCCAAACATATCCGTAATAAAGTTTTAAAAGGATTTAGAAGAGGAATTAATGTTCCATGAACGTTCAGATTTGAATTTCAAAGTTCACTCTAACTGCCTTACCCTGCTTTGAACAACCTGCTCATCTATTAAAGACTTATCAAGGGAGAGGAAAACAGTCACAGCCTTGTGTTATGCACATCTTTTGACAAAGCAAAAAATAATAGAACTTTATATTTATCAGTTAGGTGAAATTTGAGTTCAAAATTTAGCAAAAACTAATCCAAAAGGAAAGTGAAAATAAACATTATTTTGAGTTTAGGAACATTGGAATGTTATCTGTCGAAAGTCTTAAAGATTTAATTCCATCTGATGGAATAACATCCAAGAACGGCTTTTTCCTACTGATGGCTTTAGGAGTGCTGATTTGAATTAGGCATCATGTACAGCTGTACATGCTTACAATACAATAATACTCTTTGTTTTCCCTATATTTTCATGATTTGGTCTGAGTTTTATACTGATGCCTGATTTGTTTGTACATGTGCCACCTCGCATTCAGAGGAGCATGTTTTTACTGTATAGACATTAGCCAAGAATTTAATAGTGATTTTTAGTAGTAAGAGTAGGTGAGGTAGAATCTAGCAGGTGTAAGTGGCACATCATGCCAGAGTTGATCCCAGTTTCCATAGCTTGAAGTGACTAGGAAAATTTCTCTCCCCCTCCGTGGGCAGACAGAACGACTTTTTCCTACTGATGGCTTTAGGAGTGCTGATTTGAATTAAGCATCATTTACAGCTGTACATGCTTACAATACATTTTTGACATTATTTCAAGGGTCACTTGGGTGAAGGCATTAGGCAGCAGTAAGAAGTCTGTGCCCACTTCCTCAATACTTTTCTTCAGTTTTCTGTGGCTAGGAGACTATTTAGACGATGTACTGTTCCATACAATAATCGTATGGAACAGTACATCATAATAACTTGAAACAGAGTTTTCAAGCACAGTTTTTGTAGTAGAAACCAGTAGCACTGACTAACAACATTGATCATCATAAGTCACAAATAAACAACCACATTTCTACATTTACTAATGAAGTAACAAAATGTTTAGAGAGATAACATCATTAATTAGTTTATCTAGTACTTCCTTTGAAACACCACTTGTAAATGGTTTGTTGAATAAGTTGCCATTGCTACATTGCTACTCACTGACTAGTGCGTACTTAGCCAATCAGATTACAGAATTTGAGACAATGAGCTTTTGTTTCTTCTTAAGTGAAGCACTCCTTGCAACCACTCTTGTAACTGACCAGCTCTAGTTACAACCACCATTGTGAAACCCTGTTTGAAAAGCTACCTCTTGTAAGCGACCAGAAGCGACTGCAACCACTTTTGGGCCATAACCCAACTGGACTTTTCCTTTATTTTTAGGCTCTCGTAAGCTACCACTCATAGTTTTATTTATATAAATGAACATTAATAAATGAAACTGCACTCTGTGCTAATGGTTCTTGTACAGTGCAGTATTGTATTTGTCAAAGTACAAGGTCATTTCCTTAGTAGTCACTTAGACATAAAGTTTAGCCGTGGCTATATCAAATGTAAAGATACTAATTAAACATTTTTTTCTTTATGAATTATTAATGAGTTTTTGAAGCTCTCATATAAGCGACCACCCTCTATTGTTTTAACATGCAGTCACTTACCATCTGATAAGCAAGCAACTCTATATATAGTCACAACCACTCTTTCAAATTTCCAAGGTGGTCACTTTAGAGAGCTTCTACTGTAGTCAGTAAAAATAGCTATCTAGAATAATTAAGTTTATTTAGTTCAGATGTTCTGTTCCGAGTGCAATCTTTATTGCAGGAAGTGTTTAATAGTTTTGTAGTAATATTGCTTATCCTGTAGCAGGTGGTTTTTTTTGTGAAAAAATATATTTATTTTGTTTTACAATGCCCAAAATGGGATTACCATTCTTTCCTTTTTAGTCCTATTTTTTTTCCCAAAAACAAAACAGACAGAATCAAAGATGGTGTGATATGCCTATCGATCATGAGCAACCACAATACAAGGTTTTAGAGGTCTTGTAACTATGTCAAACTTCAAGTGTGGAGAAATAAAAGAGAACATTGATTTGGTGTATACAGAAACTCATATTAAACAATGTTGTCACAAGTTTAGTAGTTTGATGTTTGAACAGGGCCTTTGATCGGCTCTGAGCTTTCAGAATCCTTTTTCTTGAAATAAGGACTGGTTTTTCTTCTTGAAAAAAGAAATTTTTTCTTAAAAGCAGAAGTTTAACTTAAGAAAATTAAATTCTTAAATAGTTTTTGAATTTAAGAAAATACCTGCTCATAATAAGAATTATTTTTCTTAAATTAAGATTTAGAATGCTTTTACTTAAAATAAGGCCTGTTTCTTATTTTAATAATTTTCCCTTGAAATAAGATTTTTTTTCTTAAAATAAGAAATTTCATTTCAGAAAAAAAAACTCTTAATCTGAAGTTTAATTTGAGAAATTTTGTTCTTAAAATAAGATTTTCAGGTTTTAGAGTGAATATCTGGGCATCTATACTGAATTCAACACATAAACATCAAAATGTCGAAAAACTATCATGCCCTTATGCTTAGATAATAACAATTTAGAATTTTTTAGACAAGTAATTTAAGTTTCTTAGTACGTCATCTGTTGTATGAAAACACTACTCGATGGAGGAGCACTTGTGTGAATTAATGACACCATGTTTAAATCACGTTTACCTGCCTAGCTACCCACCTCTTTAATCCGTGGAACAAGCCGTTTGTCCAAATGGTAGGCTCCCTTTGGAAGTCTGTTGGCACTCACTCGCCTGTCCTTCTTCTTGCGGCTCAGATCTCTAGCCATTCCGAACATCTCACAGGCTCTAATTTACCAAAAGCCTCTTGTTTTTAAGTTCAATCAGAATTACTAGTACCTGTCAGAGTGCAACGAACAATTTCGATTGCCATTTTTACGCTAAACACGTGTTTTCTGTAACACTGATCGGGGAAAATAACTATTTCTGCAAGGCGTTCCATAATGTAGACTCTTTCACAGGCCCTTTCCGAGTAGTTGTTGCGGGTGGACTAGGGAGACTTACGTCCCAGTAAGAAAATGAACTGTCGACTGTGGACTGCGGACTGCGGACTGTGGACTGTGGACGAATCGGACTGGGTGGGTACAAAACACGAACTAGAAACTACGGACTCGGTAAAAAACACGGAATAGAAATGAAACATTGATTACGGACTGTAAAAACACCCCTATCAAGATAAAAACGAGTTAAGACTGATTGAGAACTATAATAAAAACAGACCTACAGTAGCCTCCCATAGACATTTATTTGGCCAATAACACAATCTCTCTTTCTCAGCATTTTAATATGAGAAAGAACACGTGAAGAAACCCGCTGACGACGTCTGACGGACTTCCTCCGCAGGTAAAAAAAAGCTGAGGATGGTTTTAAAATAAATAATCAAAAAGGTTTGCGCCATATTTGTCTTAGAAAAAATGATTGGGCTCTTCTATGAAGAAAAGAAACATATTTTAAACCTAGTTAAACTAAACAGCTTTTTAACATGTTCAAGCCTCAGTGTGAATTGGGCATTAAACACACATCCAGATTACTCCATCCGGGGAAACCTGTTTATTTAACATATTCACTTTTTTTAGTACACGTGCAAACATGTTTTTTTTCTCTAGTTCATCAGTTGTCACTTTAAACCTTAAATTTTAAGTCACAATTTAGTTTTTTTGTCTTGTCACTTGATAATGATGTCCAGGCAATATGGAAACGTTGTGTTCTCTTTTCGCTAACCTCTATTCTTAAGTTTCAACAAAATTTAATTTGATTCTTATTTGACAAATAATTTATCGCCGGCAAAAAAGGATCGAAACATGATTATATATGAGAACTATATCAAACACTTGAAAATATATACTTCTTATAACTGAGTTCGAGATACGTACTGTAACGCACGGACCAAACTATTTTAGAGGGCCTGAATGGGTTCGACTAACGACAAACGGCGACCCAGTGCCCAATCCTAGCAACTTTCGCTGACTGTAAGTAAATGTCGCGAGAACAATAGCCATTTGCCGCGATGTTGCGCTGCAATCACTACAAAAACTTTCAACAAATAGTATTGGTCTTTCACAGTCTTTCATATTGATTATGAAGAAATAGAACAGCCTACCTCTGAACTTGCGAAGGCTTGAGTTTTCAGATAAATTCAAATCAGCGCTTAAATCTTATTTGTACAGTCAGGAGAATATTATTTAAGTAATTATTTTATTTTTTATTGACATTTTTCTATTATTTAATTATACATTTGTAAAAACATCCTCTTAATTATTTCAATTAAAATTGTGAAAAGTTTCCTTTAGTTATGGTGACCTCCTAGTGAGGGATTGCTAAATTCTGTTTGAGGTTTTCCCTAGTTTTCTTAAACATAATTATTTCCTTGTATTTTTATAACTGAAAACTTATTAAAGTTAAAGTTTTTCTCCCTGACAGTGGGTCATACAATGCATCCGTCTGATCGTATGTCGTGATAATGCCTGAGCACGACTTGCGAGGGCCACTCAAAAATAATGACCGAGCGCGTAGAGCGAGGCCGAGGAGCAAAGTAGCCTGCGTCGCAGACGTAATTTAACGTCGGTTAGTAACGTCTGCGAAGAAGCGCTGAGATTCGTGTTCTGGGAACCAACAGACTCAACGAGGTACCGAAACAGCGTTTCAATTTTTCTTTCATCTTGATTGGCAAATCGACACTGAACGGCTTTTTTAACAGGCCAATCAAGGCGCGTACTCGAATCCTGGTACACAGGTGCGGGTGCAGAACAAGGATTTCGGCGCTATTCAAAACAATAGAAAGGTGCATTAATATCTATATAAGGAAACAATTGGGGGTTCCAACAGCTGGTAGTAGGTCGTAATAGAGACTTTTGGATTCTTAGACGAGGATGACCGACGAGGACGGGATTTTCTCAATACTGAGTAGTACGAGCGCATTGGCGGGAAAACGTAATAGCCGTATGATTTTTCGTTGTCATCGAAAACGCATCGATCGATCGCGTCCACACTACCGTTTAGATGCGTTTTTGACTGTTCACACTAAAACGTTCGAAAACGATAGAATTGCACTTTGTGACGCAAGTTGTGTTCTATGCACATGCTACAAACACACGCGCCTGCGATATTGCCGGTCATTGTTTTTATTTTGATGCTTTTTCGACCGTCCACTAATACGATATGTATGCGCTTTCGTTTTGATCCACTTTCAAGAGCGTTTTCAAATTGATGCGTTTTTGATGAAAACGCTCAGCGTATTAGTGTGGACGTAAGGCCTAAACGCATCGAAATGTATGGGTTTTCGAACTTTATCAAACCAGAAAAAGTGCTGTGGTCTTTACAGTTATGGCGGTATAGCGGGGTTCCGGTGTAGTCATAAATAAGATAAATCTTGGTGTACAAAAGTGAAATCACTTTCTAAGAAATCTCTGAAGTTTTGGGAAAAGCTTCAATGCATTTTTCGTAGTCTCGTCATAAACTGTCTGTACTGAAGTTCCTTTGATTCTAGCAATTGCTTCACAGGAGATGTGGATATTCTTGGGTTCATTTCTTGTCTATAAAGAAAAGGAAATAAAAACGATTAGGGTTCCAAGGAAAGGTGGAGCCGACGAAATAAACGATCACCAAAGGCAAACGTGTTCTATATAGCTTCCGACAAATTTACTTAGAACTATCGTCGCATTCTGTAGTTCAAAATCCATAAGAAATGGCGAAATTAATATTATATACTTCCGCCAGACCTGAAGGATCGGATCTCATCTAATACAATACACTTCAATCTCCTCTCACCACAGAATATGCTAAGATTTGTCGCGGGGGGTGGTACTCCCTTACATAGGCCATATAGGTACGTACCGTCCAAAAGGCTGTGGTTTTTGGGCCGTTTTGGTTCGAAAACAGGTATACTCTTTACCTATTTTGGTCTGGAATCGGGCATGGTTTTTGAGGGAACTACGGGAGTGTATGAACGAAATGATAGAGAAAGAAAAAGAGAAAGAAAGAGAAATACGCGAATTTGAAATAGATTTTAAGAAATCTCTTTTTGTTGCTGTTCTAATCTAAGTAATGATGTAATAGTTTCTTAGAGGCCAGGTATGAAAATGGGTCTAAAAAATGACATTTTTTGGTCTGAAATAGAGTCAGGATTTGAAGAACCGGGCAGCACACCCCCACCAAGAATTCTCAAGAGTACCCCAGGAGATTGTATGGTTGCAGTTATTAATTCTTCAGCCAGTTATAACCTGTTTCTCAGCAGCTAAAGCGGGTGAATCTGTTTCCAGAAGAAGATTTGAAAGAGGGACGTTTTTCACAAGTTTCTCTTTCTAAAACAAAACATAAAAACATCATTACTAAGGATACGGCATACCGTAGAAGGTAATGGACCGGGAGGCAAGGGGCAGGGTCCTGTGTGACAGTGGGGGAGGGGAGTGGGGCTCATTGGAAAATAGGAACTTAACCTCTAAAAGACACCAATCTGGCGGTGGCTCAATATTAATAAGACTCCAAAAGGTTCCAAATTCTAAGACAGAGAGCCATTAAAAGAGCAAGAAAGATTTTTATTGTGAGAAATGTTGTCATCAATGTTGTGTGTGTTTTACACAACCAATTGTATTTTGCATAGCCCCAACCAATACCTGCATGGGTAACAATAACGATGTTCCAACCTCGAAACCAACGTCTGCAATTCACACTCTTCTAAATTAAAAGCGACAAAAAGAGGGTCCTGCTCCCATCATTTGGGGACCCAGGCTAAAGGGTTTGAGAACACTGGAAAAAATTGACCAGAATAAGGCTAAAATAAAACTAGAATAGAACTAAACACGGGTTTTCGAGGTCTGACGAGCCAGAAAATCAAACGAAAGAAGGAAAAGGAGAGGGATAAAAGACAGAAAGAGAAGGGAAGGACAAGAAAAAAAATGGAGCTTGTATTCTTAGTTTTTATAACGTATACTTTAGAGAAACGTTTTCAAAGATCCAGGTATCATATAGATGCACACAAAAGAATATATCAACATGAATAAAAAATCTTACCTGAGGAGATCGGACTATGGAAGGTGGGATAGAGAAATAATATCCTGCTTCAACTCCCTTGAGAGCATTAGAGGGCTTTCCGTCAAATGCATGCAACAGAACATTCTTGGCTCCTATTAAAGAGGGTGCAAAATAAAGGCAATTATGAATGTGATATAAAGCTGGATGAATAATAAGAATTTCAATAAATCTGCTACGCAACACTATTTAAATCAGGTGGGTTACAGTCAAGGCAGGCCAGGCGTACCCCACAAGATTCTTTTATTGAATTGATTTTTCAAAAAAAATGAAGCCATTACTTGTTCCCATACTATTGTCAAATTCAAATCGCATTCCTGCATGCGTAATGAGCAGTAATATTTTACGACAACTTCTCTCACTACCAACATGAGTTTAATGAAAATCCCATGAAATGTTCAGGAAAAACCCATGAATCGTTTTTCATGGTCATGAATTTTTGCAATTGTCAATTTCATGGCCTTGGTTCAGCGGCATACATTTTCCATGAATTATAGAACTGTGTTTTACACAACCCATGAACAACGTTTTTCCCGGCCATGAAAATTTTTGGTCACCAAAAAGTTGAATTTCATAGGTCATTAAATATGTTTCTTGGCCCATTAAATTCATAAACATTCCAAATTTGATATTCACGGGCCATGAAATTCCCATGAATCATCATTGGAGAAATAAAGTTAAATCCCATTAGAATTGTTAAATCCTCAGTAATTTCAAGTCATGCAAATTACGAAGAAATTAAAAACTTGGAATTTCTAGGAATGGTTTAACACACAACTGGGAATTAGGAATTCCCAGTAATTCCAAAACATTCAAATTAGGAACAACTTAAAAGCTTGGTTTTTCTGGGAATGGCTTCATACAGTAACTAAGAATTCCAAGAACTAATTCCAAATAAATTAAGCCATTCAAATTAGGAACAATTTAAAAGCTTGGAATTTCTGGGAATGGCTTCATACAGTAACTGAGAATTCCTAGGACTAATTCCAAATAAATTAAGCAAGTAGAGAATTGAGTCTTGGAATTAATGACAATGAGTCTGGAATAACTCAGACTCAATTACAGTAGTAAAAAAATGGGAAAAATTGTCATGTTACATCAGTACCAAAATTCAGCTGGAGTTCAACAAGAAAAAGGCAAGCAAGGAAATTTTTGAGAAAATATATAACTAGAATTTGTAGAAGACCCCAAAGAACTTACTGAGTCCAAAACTTGTTCTCTACATGCTTTGAATGTTAAAACTTTGATCAAAACCTCAAAATAACGACCATTCTTTTTTTCAAGAGAATTCTTGAAAAGTGTTTGAAACTCAAACATTGCGATATAAAAAACAATACCAGGATAAGAAAACCATAAAATACAGTTTAAAGTTTCTTGTAATTAGTTGAGATCACTGTTCATTGAGCTAACTTTACAAAAAAAACATGTGGTATGTACGAAGCATGGCAAGGGGTTTTCAAAGTTGACGACTTCGTTTGGAAATGACCTTATTAATCGACACTTTGCATTGTGGCTATTTCGCCTAAAAGTCCATTCGCCCATTGATTTTCCTGGTGACAAACAACACATTACAACACAGCTTATAATACAAAAACAGCTCCGAAAAACATCTTGTCAACTTAAAATGTGAGTATAGGCAAGAATTGACACGAAATAAATAAACGTAATATTTTGGTTCTTATTTCAAGACCATTATCAAACATGAAATACAAGATGGAAAAGTGCTGAACTTATAACACAGCTTATCAGAGATGTTTTTTAGTGTATAAAGCTTTGATTCCATAGCTGCGATTGATGAAAGAGGTCCAGCAATAATCTAAATGACCTAGCAATCCGAAATACTGAATGAATGTACATAAAACTACGTGTACATGTGCCTCAGCGATTGCAACGATCGCTACGTCAATTTTGAGACATTTGTGTGATTTTTTAACCAGGAACCTTAAAAAGCTTTTGACCAACAAGGGTAGTAAGCGCTGGTCTTGATATTCCCAAGACAAACCCCTCGGTCACACTCGCGCTTGAAATCACTCTGAAGCACGCTTGCTTGTGACGTCAGACAAGCAAACCTAAGCATGTGCTAGGGATTTGAGCAAGCGGGATCTGGTCACATTGAAAGAACAAGAGCTTGCTTATTTATAAAACACACACTTCGACATGTACAAATGCTCAGTGCTCCTGTTTTTCTTTACCTTTTTTCGCACTTTACGCGCATGCGAGCAAAGAAAAAGGGCTCTGCGAAGAATACGGCGACAGGTGTTCCTTCAACGACACCAGGTGATCAGGGGCGGATCTAGTGGGAGGGTGCAGGGGGTGCGCACCCCCCCCCCCCCCCCCCCCCCTGAGATGACCTGCGGTTTTCCAATACAACTGGTATTCTGCAAAAAAAAAAAACTATGTGGTTTATTGGTGTTGAAGTAGAGCAAGAGACGAGTGCACCCCCTCCTAAAAAAAATCCTGGATCCGCCCCTGGTGATGGTCTTGGAAAAGCAACCTGAGGCGCCAAAGGTGGTGGATAGCTCGTTCCGGTGAATGAATTTGTCAACTGTCTCTGCACCTCGCTAAACCGAATGGGAGATGGAGTTGACGAAGTCCTTGAGGTTTAACTCTCAAATACTGCTGCCAATTATCTGAACATGATGGCGTCCAACAAGAAAGCTCTTGCTGCTTTGGACACTGTACACAAACGAACTTAATGTCTTTTTAAAAGTTAATTATTATTTGTCAGCTACTTTAATTTCCTACCGACGTAAACTTGTGTAAATATCTTATATAGTGTGAAATAAAGAACCGAATTGAAAAAAATGGAGACAGAGTCCTTGAGCTTGACATATTTTGAACAGAAATAAACTCACGATGCTCAACGGTCTGCATGCACTTGTTAACGTGCCAAAATAAAGGAAAGATCAAGCTGTCAAACAATACTTGTCCTGATTGGTCAATTGTCTATCTAGCTCAGCTCAAGAGCACTCCGCAGTGCTTTTGAGTTGAGCTGCGGTTATTTTTAAGTTTAAGCAACTCCGCCTTCTTTATTAAGCAAGCAAACAAAGCCAAGTTTGGTCGGTCACATTTGTAACAAGCTAGGAATTTGCTAGATAACTTTGATCTCCAGCCAAATATGACGGGTGCGACGGGTGCGAGGGTTGCGCCTTGTTTGCGTCTACTGGTTACCAGTCTCCCACCAAGTGACTTTCATCGTCACGTGCGCCTTTTTAACCAATAGAAAAGAGTGAAATGAAGTTCAGTTGAAATTCACGCGGACTTTCCGACTTGTACATATGTATTTTGCACCCAAAATTGACGTTATTTCAAAGGCAAATTGTTCATTTGTCTTGATGTTCACATGAAGCGTACCTCTGGTCATGTTCGAGAACTATAAGTCAGCTGGATTGTGGAAGATAAACCTGGAGAAAGGTATGTTCCTGCTGGTCGTGCTTTCGACACGTACAAACTAGTATGAAGCTGGAGATCAAAGTTTGAGGTTAGATCTTACCGATAATAAGGACAGAAAACTTCAAGATGCAATGAAATTCCAGTCAAATTAGAACTGGAATTTCTGCGAATTTCTAGGGATTTAAAACGAGAACTAAAATATTGTTGACTGCATTGCTAGAAGTGATCATCACCACCTTGGTAAACTATGTACGTTCTCAAAATTGTGGCCTCAGGATGTCTCCTGTTTAAAGCTCTTTTACAAGCCAAATGTGGGTCACTGGGTGGCAGCAAGCTTACAACAACCGTTTTTGTATTGGAACCATTATCTCCCTCAGAAGTGGTGATGAGCAAATTGAAGTAGTGGACTTTCTGTCCAAAAAGAAGAATAATTGCTTCACGTGGCCTAAGGCAATTGCAAAGGGTGTCGATAGTGTGGAGAAAAAAAATTCTGAAGCATTGGTGCAGACAGTTGGAACTCACTTTGTAGTCAATAACTTGGATGAGATAAAACAAATGTAGCATACCGTGAAAAATATATGTCCTCAATAATGAATCACTGTAAATTGGAATTGGAATTCCAAAACACAGTTGACAACCTCTAGTCTGATTTGGTGAGTCAAGCAAATTACTAGAAGGGATATAATGGGGAATGATAGCTAGTATGATATCATGTGTACAAGACAGTAAGAAGAGATAAATAAGGTCACTCAAATCAAGTAAATTCAATTTTAATTCATTTAAAATTCATGGGAATTTCATGGGATATACATGGTATGCATTTCCCTGCATCCCAGACGCTCTAAACCTTCTGTATACAAATGGTTTAGACGATTGCGTGGGCCAGCTGCAATGCAGGCTAGGTATGCATGTGCCTTTCCAACACCATGAAAAAGCGAGAGAAATAAATGGGAGTTTACTTTCTCAAGTCATTAAAATACCATGAAAGGTTGTGATTTTTTGTTTTTAGGGCCATGAATATTTTCACATCCCTGGAATCTTCATGGGCCATATATTTTGCAAACCATTAAAAAACCATGAATTGAGACACCATGAAAAAACTTACCATTGAATTAACCCTTTAAGTCCCAATAGTGACCAACATCAATTTTCTCCTAACAATATCCATACAATGTCAATAGATTAGGTTATGAGAATTAATAAAATGATCACCTAAGAGACAACGCTTTCATCTTTTATCAAATTATCTCAACCCATCCATGAAGGAAATGTATAGAGATCAGTTTGGAGAATTTGTATGTGGATATTGGGGCTTAAAGGGTTAATGGGTTTTTCAAACATCATTAAAATCCCATGAACTTATTTTCATGGAAATTTCATTATCTTGAAACGGACGCTTTAAGGATGAATTAAGGGATAAAATTTTTATAGGCTCCAGTTCTGATGTCTGCAGGGTAAACTCCCTCAATAAAAATGATGGAGGTGCTTATCATTACTTTTTAAGGTAGATAGATAATTATACAGACAGACAGATAGAAATATAGATTGGATAGATGAGATAGCAGATGACTGATGACAGACAGACACACAGGATGACAGACAGATAGTTAACAAGCATGTCCATCCTTTTCAAATGGGAGCTATAGTTCCCCTCGGTATCAAACTAAAAAAAATGACAAATCCTACTAATGAACAGTTACGACAATAAGTAAGTTGTTCTTTTAGATACTGGTACCAGTCTTACAGGTAAATGAACTGAGATCAAACATACAAAAATCCGGTTAAACTGCTTTGAAGTAGGGTGCCCCTGGGTAATCTCAGAGAAGTTCTTAACTACTCTGACAGAACGAAGCATCTGAATGATATGTGAAACCTTAACAATCATTTAAGTTTACTTAAAATAAAATTTTTTTCTTCAATATTTTTTTATAATTCCACTTCAATGAAAAATGAAATGAAATGTCAGTTCATACCATGCTGCTGCAGCATTTCAATGACATGCCTTCCTGCTGATCTGGAGTGGACATTCCTACCAGTATCGACATCAGTAAACCAATTATAAGAAGTAATAATAATTACAGAGTTGTGCAGCAATTATAAAACAGGTCAAAATACCGGTAATGTTATAGGATGATGTGTTGGAACAACTGATCGAAATCAAATTATCAAATTTAAAACCCTGGAATTAAGGTAGAATGACACAAAAAGAATATCCCGCATAAAACTTAAACTATAACATCTTGCCGCACCTCAACTATAAAATAAACAGCCAGCTAGTATTAAATGGCTTTAATTTTCCTACAAGAAGCTCTGTTCTTATTTCTTACAAGAGTAAGGCCAGGCCACCACCTCCTCCCCCCCCCCCCCCCTGCCACCACCATGCTAATTAACTATTATTTTATTAATACTACCACATCATGATACAATCTTTAGTTCATTGGAACATAGAAAACCAAATTGTGCACCTCATGAAGTCATTAATGTTTAAATTATTATACGTTTTGAGTACTTCTATACACAATGAATAATATCTTTTAGATGCAAACTTACAATGGAAGGTCAAGTTCCAGAGCCAGTTTAATCTGCAAATAACAGATGTTAATGTCAATACTGATTTAAAATAATGCTACATAACTACTTAAAGATTTTAATACTGTCTCAGAAAAATTAAGTAAAATAAAATTAAATAAAAAATGTGATACTCACAGTCAAATTAATATGGAAGCTAAAGATAATAGTCAGGAGTTGTAAAAGAACCCAAAAAAATTTACACCCAACAAACAGCCTATCAAAAAGCAATTGCACACCTGCTTGCTGAAGACCTCCCTTTGAATTTCCTTATCTTCTTCCTTCTGAATAAATCTTGGAGTAAAATCTAAGCCAACCTTGTGACAGAGAAAGAATTATTCAAAACAGCCAAAATAAATCATAAATCATGATGTTCAATGATGCTCAGCTACTGCTTGCAGAGCTTCTTAGCACCAAATGGCATGAGTGTGGCTGTCACAATAGCTTAAAATCCTGTAATAGGTGAGGTCAAATACAAATTACATTTTCCTGTAGGAAAAAAGGTACTTTTCCTTACACCCTGGAAACATAATCGAAATGTAGTGTTAACCAAGATATCAGCATCTTCAATGGTCAAATGTCGGACTCTACTTTCAGTCACATGATGATCCTAATAATAATAATAATAATAATAATAATAATAATTTCATTATTTACCCTCAGCACTAATGCTAGGGGGCCAAACAAATGCCTGAAAGAAATAATTCAAATTGAACTTAACAGTGTTTAAGAATCCCAGCTGGCTATTTACAATCATAGTTGAGGATTTGAACTCGGGACTACCGTGAACAAATCCAGCTAGCAGTCAGAGAAGGGCTTGAACTCGGGACCTCCAAATTACAAGTCCGGCAAGCTAACCACTCAGCCACCCTGCCTCCTAGCCAAATCAGGTGACCTATATACAGCACATTAAAATAGTCAAGCCTTGAGACCAAGTGCTTTAAAATCTAGCTTAAAAAATATCTTTGCTCTCTTCAACTATTCTTACCTCTCCAATAGCAACCAGCTCCTCATGATTCTTTCTGATGAACTCTTCAACACCTTCAAGATCCTATCATTTTAGTTTAACAGAGGCAATATTAGTTTTACAAGAAAATTAGTGGGGACCGGAGCTCTATAAATAATTTTCTTGTAAAACTAATATTAACAGCTACAATACTGAGAAATTTCCGAGATAAGGTAAATTTATATATATATTTTGTGAGCAATTTTATATTCAGTTCTTATATTCTTTTTATTTTTTACTTTTTAATGCATTATCTTTTATTTGTTTCTTTTAAAGTAATGCAGTTGTAATGCGCAGCTGATCATTTTCATGTTAAGCTGTGCACAATAAGTTCATAAATTATTATTATTATTATTATGATTAAACTTCATCCAGATATCTTTCCAACTTGTTAAATTTGACAAAATTCTCTTGGAACTGAATCCTGAAAGAGGAACAAATCTGTTCATCTTATATGTAAAATAAAATAGGACTTTTTTGTACAAGAATTGATGGGGATAATACATTTTATTATATAGACACGAGTGTTTTACTGGAAAATATACCACTCGTAAAATTCATAAAAACTACATCTGGGACCCGAGTGGTTTATTTTCCATAATCTCACTCATGAGTTTATTGATGATGTAATTTCGGTCATTTCCTTCTATTATTTTATCGGTCTTTTGTCTATATAGTAAAAAGAACATTACATGGCGGCTTGAAGATATGAATTTTATTTTCTCGTGGCAAAAACAATATTTTACTCACCCCCTGCGCTCATTCGTAAAATATTGTTTTGCCACTCGAAAATAAAATTCATATCTTCGCACCACCGTGTAATATCCTCTATGTATTATTCATAAAATATGTTTGTTAATGTTCACAAGACTTCCAAGAGAATTAAGCTCCTCTACACCATTGTTTCTGTTACTTCTTGAAACTAGCTCTGACCTTCAGGAAATAAAACACTTTTAAAAATCCGCTTTTAGACCGCCACAAATGCATTGTAAGTGAATATAGTCTAACAACAGTACAAAAACAAGCTCAGCTTACTAAGTCAATGCCACATCACAGTCATATTAATTTTTGAAATTTTGCACAAGTGGCCTTTTTAAAGGGGTGTAATTACTAAAGATTCTACTGTTTGGGATTTTGAAATGTGGCTGTTGGACGTATTGATAGGTGACCGTATTAATGATCAGGGGTTTTTTGATAAGAAAATGTATGGCCATTTTGCTGGGCCAAAAAAGTGGCTAAGGAGGAGGCCCTGCCAGGGTAAATTCTGACAGTGATGGCAAAGCCTACAATAAGCGACAAGCATTTATAAACACCGACAGGAGACGTTTTAAAGTTCAGGGCCTCAAGGAGGATATAAGGACAGGTTCCACTGTACCAAAAAGTCCACTGTCAACATACTTGTAGAGTAGCACTACGATCAGGGGTCAGGCTTTGGACCGGATGAACACCAAGGCATGGAGCAATGAAATCTGGGTACCTGAAATTTGATACAAAAATTCTGACTAGTTACAATAAACAATTTATTAAGGACAACGCAAAAGGTTGAGCTGTGTTTTTTTTCAATAATGGCTAATCCTAATTCTGGTACCTGAGGGCTGTGCTTTCCATTCAGCCCAAAATTCATTTTCACCACAGTGATGGATAATCCACTTCTTGAATAATCAATTTAGATTTAGAATATGTGCAGCTATATTAAACTCCTTGCATACAAACCTTTTATGAAGATCAAGCATTCCACTGAACTCTGCCTTAAATTCTGTTACACCAACAATGACCCTCACACCAGCCTAGAAACATAGCATGAATCTTTAAATTTTGTACACCCTTTCTGTAGTTTCAGGATTTTGCACCTTTCAATTTTTAACTGAAATAATATTCTTAATTTCCATGTCCTTAATTAAGCTTATATGTAACCGTTAACAATAAAACAGTTTTAAACATTTTTAACTTCTGTCAACAACTTTTTTTTATTTATACATGAAATTATAAAAATTAAAAAATTACAACGCTAGACTTAACTTAGATATGCATAAGATAAAAGTACAGATTTTATCATATTGATTCATTCCACCGCAACAGGGTTCAAAAAATTGGACAATTTTCAATTCTTAGTTTGCAACTGGGTGACAAGGTGTTCATGTTGGTGGTCAGTACAATAGGTTTTCTCGAAGGAGTTACAAGAAAATGAGAGAAAATTTATGGTTTTCTTCTTGACCACCAACATTTTCACTCTGACATCACATGCAAACCAGTGATAACATCAAAGACGATTACTTTTCCACCATTTACAAGTATCTCAAAGCTCAAGGCTACGTTCACATTATACTCCACAGTTTTTCCCACAGTATCCTGACTGGTATAGTATGAACACCTATCCGACATGTGACTCTCCACTACAGAGGTTGTTTACCATTTATAAAACAACTCAGAAACTGTGGGCCACAAAGACCTAAGACTTGGACAAATTGTTTACATATTGGTCTTTTATAACATTTCATTTCATTTCTTGGTTTCTTCACTAGACAGTTAACAATTTATTTTTTTGGTTGCGTGACTGTGAAAACGATCTACAGCCCTGGGGCAACTCTACATATGAAAGGGTTAGGGATGCTCGTCATCTCGCTTAGGGGTGTAAATTTCTGATTTTGGTCTCACTCAGGGTGTTCTGGGCAAAACGCCATCATATTTAGCCGTGAAGGTCTCGTTTAGGGTTTAGGGTTGCACGCGAAAAAATATAAAAATGTATATATTGTCTCTGTTTTAACATGGTCTCTTTTACGGGTCAAAAAAATCTTGGGCCACCAACTTTTTAATCAAAATTTCCGACGACCATTCACACCCCCTTAATATGCGGAGTCCCCCCCCCCCGGTCTACAGTATTATGCCCAAAATAATGTCGGCATAATATATCTAAGCCTAGTGGGAACTTAGCCAAGATCACGAGAAGAAGACTTAGTGAAAAGTAACCTTAATATGACCGACGCGAGAAATCACAGTTTTTTATCAATCGCTCGCCATATTTCTGCATAGTCGTATCTACTTCCATGTCGGCGGCCGCGTTACATGGTGCTTGGCAGCTTTTGTAATGGAAAACTCTCGCTTCGTTCCAGCTCACGTCGTTAGGTTTGTAGCCTTTTAGTGGCTCCATGATCAGATGTACTCCGTGTTCAAAAACTCTTTGTGGATCGTCAACGCATTTAGTGTGTGTCATATCAGCTTTTGATAAACGACGAAGAACGGTTTGAGTGGAAAGCCGAAACGAAGCTTCATTCTCGCTTTCTACACGAGGAAATTTTGCGCTTCGAAAACAATGCCCGCAATAGTTTAATTTGTGAATACTGTGAAGTAAAGAAGGCATGTTTTCGTGCTGAAGCGGAACAATAAACTCGTCTAAATCATTGAAAGCCACGAAGTTGAGATGATTTATTGATCGGAACAAGCAGTCTTGCATGGCAAAAATTTGCCCAAAGTAATGAACGTCTTCGCCAGTGATATACGAGGGTAATTTCCAAGAAAGAACTTCTACTAATCCTTTGCTTTCGTAATATTTAAGTACTTTGCGCACATTGTCAGCGATTTCAAAGTCATAAAATGTAAAATATGATGCCCCTAATAATTGCGAAAGTTCTAAAAACTCTACTAAATCGTCGACTCGAATATTTCCAAATAACGGGGCGATGCAAATTCCGTAATCTTTCTTTCCCGATTTCTTCTTTCTTGTGTTACCCACCGGCAAAACAATACAATTATCATTAGCTGCTTCCGAGAACAAGTTGATCGAAATGTTCACAAAATTTGGTATGCTGGCCAAATCTTTCGGGAGAACGCAAGACGCCACGAAGAGGCCATATCGTTTGTTACTATATCGTCCGTTGATTTCATGATACGGGGTGACAGCTCTTGAGGAAATAGTACAATTCTTCTCATTTTGGTAACGACATAGAAGAGACGGCGGTTGTTTTCTGCGTGAAGTCATTAACAAAATCTGGATATAGTTTTGAGCACTTCGATCATCAAACCACGCAGAGTAGAGCAATGTTCCCTTTTCAACCTCGATGAAACGAGGTGATACATCCATAGTTTGTGAGCACTGGTGTGTACCGGTGAAAGCATTTGTAACGTTATTCTCTGGGCAATGAAAATTGGCTTCGTTAGGATGTTTAACTTCAGGGCTTACTGTAGTTTGCGAAACAGGGCTTACGGTAACTTCAGCTGTACCTTTGAAATTGTAAAGGAAATACACATTGAATGCAAAGCCACAAATTAGAAGAGACGATACTAGGTAGCAAAACACCTTCCAAGGTTTCCAAGACATCATCATAAGCCAAAGTCAGTCCTTACTAAGCAAGCTTAGCTGTTTCGATCTGCTGTCTGCTACACATGCAGCTTGGGAGGAGCGTTGCGTGACGACAAGGCAAACAAGTGCGGGTCCAAGATACTCGCAGGCTATCCCAACATAGTTTTGGTGGAATAAGTAAACAAAACTGAAATTATTTTGTAATTTCAAAATTTCACTTAATCTGCATATGGAATGTAGCTATTGTTTTTTATGAGAAAAGTGACTTAAGTTAGCGCGTGCGTTCTCGGTTCTGATTGGTCATGCACACTTCATACAGATTTACATATTATACAAAAGGAATTGCAATTAAGTTATAATCGCTTATTTGAAATAAACCTATAACCTGAACTCAAATTTCAAAAATTTAGCATTTTCGTTAAATAGAAGCCGAGAAAATGAAGCCTAAAGATCTTAAGAGCACTATTTTGTCTGGAAATATTAAATCCAACGCGATACTTTCCCTTGCTGACAGAAAGAAATGTTACAATTTTCACAACCCGACACGCGATAACGCGTCATGAGTTTTTAACCTGCGAAAACAACCGTTTCTCCACGCTCCTCGCCGCTGGGGACGTCGCAGGCTAATGAGTTTTAAGTAACCTAAGGCAAATTGTAGCAAAATTCGCTTACATTCTGCTTCCCTAAATAAAGTACCATGTTTCTGAGCCTTCTAGACACATGACAGGTAAGGCCGCATATGCAAATTACGGTGTTGCTGAGGCATGAAATCGTCCAGTGGAAGAAACCAAGAAAATGAAATGTTATAAAATACTAATATATAAACAATTTGTCCAGGTCTCCGGTCTTTGTGGCCCACAGTTTCTGAGTTATTTGCCGAAACGTTTCGCGCACCTTTGTAGCCGTGTGGGGGGACGCCAATATGGCCGCCCGAAATAAACAAAAACATCTGGAGTTCGCTTTTTCTCTTTCTTTTCACTCGAAAACTAGCATACGTACGCATAAACATATCTTCTAGTACTTGAGATGGTTATACTGCTGAAAATCAAGAGGAGAGACTTTTTCAACGAGACAGCATTTCTATTTTGGTCTCACGCACTGTGAAAATTGTTGTATTTCCGAAATGAAACATGCTATGGGAATGGAAACTTGTACAAAGATTTGTTTTTTGTTTTTCTTCAACCTAGTGTAAATAAGAATTCATAAAACCTCGCTATTTTGACTTTATAGTTTGATGACGTCACAGCGAGTTTAAACGAGAATTTTCGCTTCTCGCCACGTTCCGTCAGTGTCACAACAAACATTCAGAACGGCGGTTTACTCGTAAGAATTCAAGATGGGCCCCTGGGTGCGACAAAAATTAACTGGGCGATTGGGCGACTGCGTTAGACCGCACTGAAAAATGCAAAAACATGAGGATTTAAAATATCGCGCAGAAACGTGCCAGGTTTATTCACAAAATGTTAAGGAAAACGCATCAAATTCCCCGGCAAAAAGGGAATATTTTGGAATTTTCGGAGGTAGCCAGAAGTCGCAGAGTATTAATAAAAAATTCCACCACTATATCTCGGGAAACATTGTTTGCAACTGCCGGGAATTTAAAAGTAAATGAACAATCTAAGTATAAGTCAGTTCCAATTTTTTTTATATTCCTAGCTATGGAGGTGAAGCCAGAATTATTCAATTTTTGAGCCTGCGATATAAATCGGAAAACACACCTTAGGTGTGAAAAATCAATTTTCTGAAAGCCCAGCTCTTGTTTGATAGACCTGTGTAATTTTCATTTTGAGAAATAAATTTTTCAAATGGAAGGATTAATATTAACAGCAGATCTAATACATTAAGCAACAACGCTTTTTTAATATGCTGATATTGGACACTGAATTTGAACTGAGTAACAAAGAAGAAAGAGACAACACAAAGAATTGACACGATTGTTTTGAACATTTCTCAGGGATGCAGAATTGTTTGAACTGGGGGATCTCAGTTGTACAGCAGTCACGCATAGCTAGTTCCCGCTGAAGTTGTTTGCGAATTTGTATAGGTAATAGCATGATTTGTAGTGATATTTGGCATAAATACCACGAGTGATATTTCGAGATTGTTAGGCGAGAGAAATTTGAGACAATTTTGAAATATCACGAGTGGTATTTATGCCAAATATCACGTACAAGTCATGCTATTATTTGTTTATACTACACGCAAAAGGTTTGTAATTTTCACATGTAGGTATTTCAATTAAGCTGAAATACCACTGCTCTAAGCCAATCAAATTGCAGTAATTTTTCATGTCGTAGTATAACGCGCTATAAAATTTAGCAGATCTAAAAATAGCGCGATTGGCAATCGGCTTTGATATAAGAATGAGAAGGCATTAGAATTACTTGTCCCGGAAATTCGAACGGGTGGCCACTTCTACCTGACCGTTTAATTCGTTGTCGAACTTCAACTTCAATTTCAAAATTTCAACTTCAATTTTATTTGAAAGAACATTTGTCAATACATGAAACAAAGAAACTGGTCCACAAATAGCATTTGCTATTCTGGGCGGAACAGCCACACTAAAACAACGAAAACAATTAATATTTACTACATTTACAAAAAGAGACTTTCATAATTATTTCTGCAAGTTTTGTTAATATGCATAATTTAACATAACATTACAAGTTTCATCACGGCGTAGGCTAAACGTCGAACTTTTCATGAGACGAACTGAAGTCTAATTTGAGGGCGCGAATTGGGGTAAGTTAAGATCGTCTGTTGGATCAGACGTCAAACCTACGACTTTTCGAGTCGTTTTCGCCAATCCACACGAAAATGATAAAACACTTATATATATAAAACGATGGAAATACGATTGCATCCCTCACAAAGCATCAGAAGCATACGTAATGCTATTAGCACATGACGTATGACATCATCCTATTCAAAAACCTTCGTTTTCGTCCGACAACATGTAAACGAGAAGCCAGCGTTTTAAATAATCTCCCCTCTGGTGAGCGCTTTGGAAAGTGAGGCGTTTTTAACCGGATACGTGTGAACGGTAGGGCAAACGGGATAAAAACATCTCCGTTTTCAAATAAAAACGGATACGTGTGGACGGGGCCTCAGTGTCAATACCCGTTTCAACAGATTTGACACCAACCTCACGTAATAGAGCCTACTTAGCGCGACCCTCTCTGAAGAGGATTTTTGAAAAGTTGCGTTTTCGGTGACTTTTTTTATCGCATATGCGTAGACGGAAAGTAAGTGAGGAAAAAAATTAAAGGAAAGTAAAGGAAAACTTTATTTCAACAGGGTGGCCAATTCAGCTTGGGGGCTAGTCTCTCTGCGTCTTAAAAAAACACTCTCTGTGGACGAGGCCCAAATTATTATTCCACCGCAACAGGGTTCACAAAATTGGACGATTTTGAATTCATAGTTTGCAACCGCGTGACAAGGCGGTCATATTGATGGTCAGTACAATAGGAAGCTTTCTCGAAGAATTTACACGAAAATGAGAGAAGTGGTTTTCTTTTTGACAACCAATATTGTCGCCGTGATGTCACGTGCAAACCAGCGATAGCATCAAAGACGATTTATTTTCCACCACTGTGTAGTTCCAGAAAATATCCATATCCTCCCCCCCCCCCCCCACCTCTCCTACCCCACGGAGGGCAACGGAATTTCGAGGGGAAAAGGGTCCAAAAAGAGGCAATTTCCGAGGGAGTGGGGGGTCGCTTACAGAGCTTTTTTTTTCAGGGGGTCTTGGTAAGATTGGTAAGTTATTTATAAATAACAGCTTCTCTGTTGAGCAAGCTATCAGTTATTTTACTGTTATATATCGGTGTTTCAAAACAAGTATTATTGTTTGCATTGATCATCTTTTATCTACGGTCGGCTGAATGCGTTTTCCACGGCTTACGCGATAGTTTTCTTCGGCTCATGAATAAACTTCTGGCTATCTGGCTGTTGCTTTATTTCACCTGATTCATCGTAATTTAGTCGTGTTCTAAGTCTTCTTGTAACATGTTCTAACTGAAATGAAGTAATGTGGGTTCACGTGGTGTTTAGTTTGAATGTAACTGGTTCTTTCGCAGATGACATTATTCGTGTAGTCAGTGGTATAAGGTATCGCCTCTATGGTTAATTATTAACTAAGAACGTCCTTGAGATTATTAGACACCGTATTAACAGGAATGAAAAGATTTTTCGCATTTTATCGCAGAAAAAATCATCTGTCGCATTTTTCACACAAATATAAAGGCCTAAAGCAAAAGTGCCCTACGTGAGGGGAGGAGGGGGGGGGGTGGATATTTTCTGGAACTACACATTCACCATTATCTAAAATCTCAAGGCTACGTTCACATTGTACCGGCTAGCTTTTGGCACAGTATCTGGTATGGTATGAACACCTATCTGACCTGTGACTTTCCACTTTAGAGATCAACACAGTGCAGCTTCGCTTCCTGACAGAAATCGCGCCGCCACAACCGTTTTTGGGTGTGCAGAAAAGTCCTTTTCGGTATGACTTTCGAGGCTGAGCAAAAGTAATTCGCCCGTAGGGGGGGGGGGGGGGGGAGGGGGGAACTCCCATATGAAACAGACGGGGATGGTCGTCGTCTCGCTCAGGGGTGTAAATTTTGGATTTTGGTCTCACTTAGGGTGTTCCGGGCAAAGCGCCAATATTTTAAGCCGCCGCCAAGGTCTCGTTTAGGGTTCCGTGAAGAACTTGAGATTTATGACAATGCTTTTAAAAACTACTTTTAGATAAAAGCATTCCATGATTATGTCTTTATATCATTAAAACTCATTGCATGTCGTATTTATGTGTTTTTAAGCGGTCTCTTTTAGGGGTCAAAATTTGCTTAAGCCACGCCCCGATAGTCTCCTTTAGGGGTTAAATTCAAAATGTCCGACAAGCATCCCCGTCTGTTTCATATGGGAGTGCCCCCCCCCCCCCCCGGGGTAATTCGGTATAGTGTTAACTTACCCTAAATTACAAAAGGAAGACTCAGTGAAAAGTAACCTTAGAGTCAACGACGCGCAAAATCACATTTTTTATCAATCGCTCGCCATATTTCTGCATGGTCGTGTCTACTTCCATATCGGCGGCCAAGTTAAATGGTGCTCGGCAGTTTCTGTAATGGAAAACTCTGGCTTCGTTCCAGCTCACGTCGTTAGGTTTGTAGCCTTTTAGTGGCTCCATGATCAGATGTACTCCGTGTTCAAAAACTCTTTGTGGATCGTCAACGCATTTAGTGTGTGTCATATCAGCTTTTAATAAACGATGAAAAACGGTTTGAGTGGAAAGCCGAAACGGAGCTTCATTCTCGCTTTCTACACGAGGAAATTTTGCGCTTCGAAAACAATGCCCACAATAGTTTAATTTGTGAATACTGTGAAGTAAAGAAGGCATGTTGTCGTGCTGAAGCGGAACAATAAACTCGTCTAAATCATTGAAAGCCACGAAGTTGAGATGATTTATTGATCGGAACAAGCAGTCTTGCATGGCAAAAATTTGCCCAAAGTAATGAACGTCTTCGCCAGTGATATACGAGGGTAATTTCCAAGAAAGAACTTCTACTAATCCTTTGCTTTCGTAATATTTAAGTACTTTGCGCACATTGTCAGCGATTTCAAAGTCATAAAATGTAAAATATGATGCCCCTAATAATTGCGAAAGTTCTAAAAACTCAACTAAATCGTCGACTCGAATATTTCCAAATAACGGGGCGATGCAAATTCCGTAATCTCTCTTGCCCGATTTCATCTTTCTTGAGTTACCCACCGGCAAAACAATACAATTACTAGCTGCTTCAGGGAACAAGTTGATCGTGATGTTCACAAAATTTGGTATGCTGACCAAATCTTTCGGGAGAACGCAAGACGCCACGAAGAGGCCATAACGTTTGTTACTATATCGTCCGTTGATTTCATGATACGGGGTGACAGCTCTTGTGGAAATAGTACAATTCTCCTCATTTTGGTAACGACATAGAAGAGACGGCGGTTGTTTTCTGCGTGAAGTCATTAACAAAATCTGGATATAGTTTTGAGCACTTCGATCATCAAACCACGCAGAGTAGAGCAATGTTCCCTTTTCAACCTCGATGAAACGAGGTGATACATCCATAGTTTGTAAGCACTGGTATGTACCGGTGAAAGCATTTGTAACGTTATTATCTAGGCAATTGAAATTGGCTTGGTTAGGATGTTTAACATGGAACTTGTAAAGGAAATAGACATTGAATGCAAAGCAGAAAATTAGAAGAGATGATATATATACGTATAAAAACACCTTACAAGTTTTCCGAGACAACATGATAAGCCAAAGTCAGTCCTTACTAAGCAAGCTTAGCTTTCGATTGGAGGAGATTCATCTAGGACGAAAGGCAAACATGAAGTGCGGGTCCAAGATACTCGCAGGTTATCCCAACCTAGTTTTGGTGGAATAAGTGACGCTTGGTGAAATATGCAACGAAGCAATAAACTTAGTTTAACAAAAAATTATAATTTCAAATTTCCCTAAATCTGTAAATGAACTATATCCTGAGTTGTTATTCTAATTAATTATATGCATTAGCACATGAAGAAATACTTTTTATGCAAAATGATATATTCTTAATTCTGTCTGTAATTGTATTTTATTGCAGGGGTCATCCAATAGATTAGCCTTTGCTACTTGGATGATCCCAACTCGCTCTCTATTTTGTTGTTACAATTTTTCTTTTATTCCGTAGTTGAGCAGTGTTTAGATGCCTATGTAAATTTAGCCTTTATGTCATGTAAAACTGAGCTGAGTTTAATAAATCATTGTCAATTTAGCTATTGCTCTTTATGCGAAAAGTGACTTAAGATAGTATATACGTGCGTTATGATTGGTCAAAAGACCCATGGTTTATTAAACTGGGTAAAACCCGTAGCTAAGGCCTGGTGATTTACAAGGTTTTCTCGAAAATAAGAAAATAAGCAAATGAATAGGGGGGGGGGGGGGGGGCAATACAATTATCATTCGAAGCAAATTTTCTTTCTTTTCATTGGTCGACAGCCCACCACGTTACCTACAAATATCTGCCTACAAATAATGGTCTGCTCATGCGCAATGCCGTCCAACTGTGTTTGGCTGCAAATAATATTCTGCACATGCGTAAAGGAAACCGCGCTTTTCTCCTAATGGAGCCGAAACCAATTGTGGAAATGCACGCATTTTAGGCATCCTACTGATGAACAGTTGGGACACGTAGATATATTTTTTAGCAACTACTATAATTTGCAGTCTGTCTACTTTGAATTGCAATCGCTCTTGCGTGAAAATGGCAGATTGCTTCTTTTATTCATTAAAAAAAAAACAAATTCGGTGATCGAATGATAAAACAATTCTTGAACTCGGTTATCGCAAAATATCGTGATTTGTCAGTGTCTCGCAGATCAATTATTTGCCGAAGCCGAATTGATCTGCCCGCCACAGACAAATCACGATATTTTGCTCAACCTCGTCCAATAATTGTTAATTATCAGGCACACTTCACTTCAAGGGCAGCAAGAGATATAGATGCTTGATTAATATACTGAGACAAAGAATTGACACGTTTGTTTTGAACATTTCTAAGGGATGAAGAATTGTTCGAACTGGGGGATCTCAGTTGTACAGGAGTCACGCATAGCTAGTTCCCGCTTAAGTTGTTTGCAAAGTTCGCGCTATAAAATTAAGCAGATCTAAATAAGCCGGCTTTAAAATTAGTTCTCCTGGAAATCCAAACCGGTGGCTACTTCTATCTCACCGTGAAATTCGTTGTCGAACTTCAACTTCAATTTCAATTTCAACTAACCATTTTACTTCAATTTTATTTGAAAGACCAATTTGTAAATACATGACACAAAAAGACTTGTCCGCAAATGGCATTTGCTGTTCTGGGCGCGGAACAGCCACACTAAAATATTACAACAAAAACAATTAATATTTACAAAAACTTAAGCTTACCATTTTCTTAAAATATTAGCGAATTGTGTGGCTAGCATGCTATTTCACTGTTTTTATTATTCTTAAAACTACATTTCAAAATATTTCGAAAACGCTCTCATAGAATTTGTTTAAACTACGCCATAAAGGAGGCAATTATAGCAGGTACATACTCCCTAAAGCGATTTCTTCAAAAAACTCCTGGAACGGAGAAACACAAAGATAAATGAAAAACGTAATGGCGTCATTACGTTGCCATGGCAACTCCGATTGCAATAAAACCCAGATCATAAGAAATTTTCATCTTTATATAATACAGTTGTGGTAATCTTTTTTCCATATCTTTACTCATGTCGACGTAGTTAATGCTCAAAGTTGGGAGGTATCAACCCCCAGAAATCCAGTCGAGCCACCTTAAGTCTAATTTGGGTCGACCTAAATTAAGTTAAGATCGTCTTTTGGGTCAGACATCGAACCTAGGACGTGTCGAACCAATCAACTGAATCAGACCAAAAACCAATTTTAACAACTTTTTTCCCGAACGAGGCTAAACTAGTACAAGTACACATTATCATGAAAATTTTTAATTTTTTAGTTGAGTCCGTCGCGTTTGAATATCGACGTTTGTCTCGGTGAGGATCTTCACACGTTCTCAGTATCCGTCGGAAGTAGACGGATAGAACGTGTTGGACGATCCATACCGATTCAGATTCACTGAGCTAGACGTCAAACATTTCATGAACTGAAAGTTTGGCCTAGGCCTAAGTGAGGTTGAATGAAGCAACTCAAGTTAGTCAAGTTCTATTTGTATGCTTTTAGAGCAGCGGTAATTTCGGAAATATCAATGTAGTCTTCATCGAAATTCCAAAATAATTTCACATCTGGATTTTGAAGGGTTTTCTAGTTACGGATTTACGCTCCAATGATTTCTCTGAAAGCTATGTTGCACTCTAACAGGGGTTTTTATATCTTAGACTATTCTCGCGTGGGGTGATTTTCACGAGCGCTCGCGTTTCGTTCGCTTTACTATCCCTGAGGAAAAATGGGAGACTACTCGTAGTCTATTTATATCTCGACAGATATAATTAGAACATTTTGCCTCGCTATCGAGCAGTTCATCAACACCGCTGACCATTGAAACGCTGGTTAAACCAGGCATGTGCTTTACTCGAGCTGAGGTTTCTTTCTGGCATGGCTTTTAACATTTGGTTTTTGTTAAATAAGTTTATTGCTTCGATGCCGATTTCGCCACTACCAAACCTGTGTTTGCCTTATGCTTTCACCCACACATACCAGTCCTCACAAACTACAGATGTATCACCTGTCCTCATTTCATCGAGGTTGAAGAAGGAACATTGTAATATGATGAGCTAGCAAATGATTTTGACCCCCAATAGACCTTAGTCATGGGGTCTAGCGCGTAATTGTGGTTGCCACTGGCAACATCAGTTTCATAAGCATTGCTTAAGATTTTCTTTTCAAGGGTGGCTTTTTCTGTTCTACTTGGGAGATGCCCTGCTCTGGACTTCAGGTCCCGTTCCTACCTTACCATTTGGTCTGTTTTTGAATATTTTATTAAGAGAAAGTTTTAGACCAATAAACCTGAAAAAATGAAATAAATGGCTCTATTCTGTTTGGTTTGCGTACAGTAATTGGTTTGTTTACGTACCGGGGGTGTAAATAAACCAACTACACGACTGACAAGCGATGCAAACGACCTCGTAAAGGCTAAAAGCCATTCCAGAAAAAAACCTCTGTTCACAGAGTACACTTATTTGTAGCTTGAGTATTTATATGGACTTTAATGCTTTTCTTACTTAGTCATTACTTTGTCTCTAACAGGGTTTGCTGGGCTCTTTTTCGAACCATCAGGGAATTTACTATCACCTTTGATTGTAAAAACAATGGTTAAAGGGACAGGTTCACGGTTAAGCGCATGCTCATTAATTAAATTACTTCTTTCCAATTTATTATTAATTCTATCGCTTAATTATCCCACTCACACGTATCTCAGCGATCTCAAGAGTGTATTTCAAAGTAGAATTGTATTTCAGCGTAACATGAAGTAGGATGGAGGAGTACTAAAATCGTAGAAAAAATTAGTGGATTATGCCAACACTACCAACGTTGAATTTATTGTTGACCCGAAGGTTTTATTCCATGGTTGATTAATTAACAGCTATTTGCAAATACTCAAGTTGATCAAGTGCAAGTGACTGCCAGGGGAGTGTGCAGATTGGTTCTTTGACAACATTATGACATGATCATTTTGCTTGCATAGACGATACAGCATGTTCCGGCATAAAAACATTTTGATAAATGAGCATGCGCTGAACCGTGAACCTGTTTTCTGCGAGAAAGGGCGACCAACTGTCTGATGAAGCCGGGTTCGATTCAAATCGAAGTAAAATGAGCAGAAGGGCGCTATAGCTAAATTTGATCGGTTTCATGCTAATTTACGGTCATTTCCGCAATGAGTCGTTTCGCTAACGTGGAAAGTCCCATGATTGAATGCTCATTCTTGACCTTGGAATTGAAATTTGAAAAATAAATTCTAGTCTCAAAAGAGACTATTGCGATAAAGTCAAAAGCTACAATACTAAAACAACTGAAACCTCTTGAGACTAGAATTTATTTTTCATTTTATAAGCCGTTTTAGTAACGTCTTGTAAGTTAGTTGATGGACTGAGAACAACACCACCTCTTTGAAGTGAGATTCTTACACGAGAAGAATAACATCCTGCACGATGTACTTCTTCTTTTTCTAAGAACCCGTCTTTGAAAATTCAGAACTTTTATTGCGGGGAAAAAATTCAAGACAAATCAGTCCAAAACATACCTTATTAAACGAAATTAACGCTCCATGAAATTAAGGTATTGGAAATTAACGCGAATTTAGTAGAAAACGACTTTCAAAAAAAGAAAATTATCACGAAAGATAGGGGAACAATTCAAAATGAGGGAAATTAACGCGACGCTCACAAAGAACTTGTAGAAACAACATGAACAAAGTTAAACGTATAATCTTAAATGGAGACTTTGTTCACCGTACAGTACTTTCTCTAAACATACGAAGCAGCAGCGTAGCGTCCATATACGCACATACGCCCGTGCGTGCAGCTGAGATCTGGAAAATATTCTTTTAAAATATTCTTCCTGGCTGAAGCACTTTTATCATTGAATTGGGATGACTGCTAATTTTGTTTGGCACTATATTGGTGTCTAAGTGTTAGTATTATTTTCCTTTATCTTTTTATTATTCCATAAACCGAAGATGATATTGATGGCGTTGTAACAGAGTTTGCCTTTTTGAAGGGTAAGCTGAGGGTAGAAGTCTCGCCTTTGCTTGTAACCTCCTTCATGGCATCACTGTTTTACCGTTTTATCGGTAACACTGTACCTAACTATTGCACTGATTTTCCTTGGCATTTATTTACTGAAAATGTCTGCGGGAAATGGCATTTCCGAGACCCTAAATTTACAAATTTTCTCTGGGAACTAGACTGCAAAACAGTCCGTATTTTTGCGTATAATCAAGTACGCGCGAGCAGTCAAACAAAGACCCTCCTAAAACGTTGTTTCCCGTGCGTACACCGTCAAAATGTCACACTGTGCCCCTGCGAAGAGGGTCAAGGGAAGAACTCTGGCCACTGCGAGGATTCTTCACAGTTTCACTTTTGCTGGTGGATCTCAACTCTGATAACACACTCCTTCCTTCCAGTACGCTCCCATCAATAACATTTCTCAATGTGATAGCCTTGTATTGCTCGGACTCACTTTTCAGCCTAATTGTAAATTTAGCGAGCACGTCAGACTCAAGCTTACAAAAGCTAACAAGTGTCTTCACATTCTCAGAACTCTACGAAAGGAAATCTTTAGCCAGAAGGAAATAGATCACTTGTTTAAAACCCTAGTTCTTCCCATTCTCACATATGGTCTCGCTGTGTATGGCGCTTCTGATTCTGATTTAAATGTTATACCCCGTTTTTTAGACAGGTGCCATAAGCGTCATTTTACCTCTCAAACAGTTAGCATCTTTAATCTTTTAGAACAGCAAGATAAATCCGCTTTCAAAACAGCTATTAATAATCATCTGCTAGGTGCGATCATTCCCAAAGATAAACAATTAGAATATAATTTGCGTAGGAGAAGGTGTCACCTTCCTCAGATAAAAACGGAGAGATACAAGAAAACATTTTTAAATAGACTTATTTTTAAGTATAATTTAGTATAGTATTATTCTATCTTATATTACTATTGTATTTTATCGTGTATCTTTTAATACTTTTTCACTGTAACTTAGGATATGTATTTTTATCTTTTGATTGAATTAAGACTATTATTATTATTATTCCTCTTCCTTAGGGACAGACTATTAGAAAAGTTATGGGGGGGGGGGGGTGGGGCGGGTGGGGGACTTTTGAGCCGTATGATTTTTTTCCCTTAACATTTCCCTCGTAAGAATTTTTTCACGTCAGTGCATGAGTAAAGGTTACTTGTCGTACATGATTTCTTTTCATTTAATTTTTCCAGGCGCCAATAAATATTTTTTTGTACTTCACCCGCCCTCCCCCCGCCCCCACAAGTGTTTCTAATGGTCCGTCCCTTTGGTGTCGAGAACTTCAGAAGTATACTGAGGGGGGTGAATAGGGGTATGCAAATCCGCCGATCCGTTATGATTTATTAACCAAATCCGCCGTTAAATTTTCACCCTGAATCCGAAATCCGGGCAAAAATATTTGTATTACAAGCAGAGGCCAAAATCCGCGACCAAAAAATAGATGAATCCGCATTCCGCTGCAGTTGCAGGATCCGGAAATCCGTTAAAATCTCGCTTTGAATCCGAAATCCGGGCAAAAATATTTGCAAAATCCGCCGATCCGTTCGCCTATTCATCCCCTTCTATACTGAGAATTTGGGGCCAAAATAATGAAAATTAAGGTCGCGGACTGTGAATTATAACGCTCCACTCAAGCGGAAATTAACGTTTACAAAAATGAACGCGAATTTAATTTCAAGAAGCATTAATTTCCTATATTAAATAAGGGTTAAGGGTGCAAACATAAATTAAAAGCGCATTCAGAAGGCTAGGACCAGGAAGCGAGCACACTCATAGAACAAAGCACAGAACGCACTGCTTAGTTATCTCGGGGCAAATTTTTAAATTAAAACATCAGTTTTTGCAGTTTTTGAAAAAAAATAATAATAAACGTAAGTCCAGTTAGTATAAGAGGTTTTTCACAGCTTATAATTATAAGAAACTTACCATTTTGGCCGCTTGAAGCACTGCATCGATGTCCTTCAAAAAGCAGCCGAAAACGTCTTAATTTCTCATTAAAATTTTTAACTTTGACTAGAATGCTTTCAGTGAAGGAGGGTTTTACCTTTTGGAATTCTTTCGCCGATATATGAGCGTGACAATCAATACATATTCCATCGGAAATTTCTTCCTCGAAAGCGGCCATGTTGAAACTATCCCAGAAGGCCGTGGGAACTGGGCTATTGACGAAAAAGTTAGAACAGGGTCCGGATCATTGGATTTCGGATTTTGGATTTTGTCGTCATTGAGCAGAGAATGAGTTAAGAAGTAAGTAAATCCGTTTGTCCTTGCTCCACCAATTTTTTATCACACTATCTACCCTCTACGAGGCACCGCTTCTAAACCTATGCTCGTAGAGTAATCAAATGGTGACGAGTGAAATTCGTTTTGTTAAAATATAAACTTAAGCTTTGCATGGCACCCCTTGAATATGACAAAAATAAACAAAAAAAACAAGGTAGCACCTATAGAGAGCTTTCTTGTCCTCATTAGAACTCATCAGCAATACGATTTGCCTGATTTAAAGATGTTACTCTGCGTATTGTGACAAAGGAGATCGATTTCAAGCGTTAACTCCTGACCCCCGGGGGGGGGGAGGGTACTCGATATATCCCAGGGTGGGGAGGTGCGGCGCGGCCCCTCATACCCTGACCCTGTTTAAGACAAATATCGCTGATTTTCCTACCCTATTTAAGACAGAATTCCGATTTTTGATACCTTCTTTAAGACAAAAATTGATAAATCGATAGCCTGATTAAGACAAAAAATGATAAATTCGATACCCTGTTTAAGACAAAAATCCCGAAAAACATACCCTGGCTGGCCGCACGTCCCCATTAAGCCCTTATAAGGGAGTACCCCCCCCCCCCCCCGGGCTCCTGACACGCCCTAACAAACAACAAAGCAAAACTTGTGGCTAAGGGAACTATGGAGTCGCAAATCTAACTGGTGCAAAGGACAAGCTTAAATAACAATATCTAATTGAATTTCAGTATCATACCTCCCATGATGTCTTTAGGAGAAATTACACTGCCTCTTTCCTAACATAGTTTTTATTTATTTTCTTATATGCCCTTTTCCACCACTGCAAAGACGCCTGCAGGCACACTGTTTAATGAGGTGGGATATTCAGTTGGGATTACAGAGAGTTGTGCCCCCGGGGGGGTACTTGGGTTAATGTTTGCTGGGTATGTGCTGCTGGCCTCTCAGAGCCCTTACCCCATTATAGTCTATTTTTGGCTAATTATAGACCCCATCTTAGTCACTTTTTGGAAAATGTAATTTTCGCGATCCTAACTTAGTCACTTTCTATTTATGCATCTACCTTATCAATGAGGTTTCAAGCAGCGGAATGTAATGCGTTCAATGCGGGCTTATTGTTAAATTTAATACGGTTGGTCTCGTGTGATGAAAAGAAAGTACAGCTAAACAATGTTATGTTGCTGGCAGATGATGGTCTTTGGGGGCTACCATCAAATTGTAATAGAATTCCGTCAAGATACAAATTTTTCAGTGCAACTGCTCTTACTGGAAAGGCATTATATATCTCGAACTGTCACAAAATCGTTACAACATTGCTGCCATAAAAATCGTCGTCGCAAATCTTCTCGTTTAACATAAACTTTAAGGGTCTAAACGGTCTAGTTGATTGTTTGTTTGGTGCCGGTTTTAACACGGTCGTCATGTCCTTAGACTGGTGGGTCTATTCACATTTTGTCTTTTCACAGTCTTAAGCTTTCCTCTTAGCATCCTAAACTGCGTTAACAATATTCCTGATATCTGCAACTTAACGAGATTGAAGCTTTACCGCGGGCAGTTTTTATGTTTAAAAAGAAATGTGCTGCCAAAAACTAACAATCGCGGCACGTGAAATTTAAACGAAACGTCATCGGGTGTCACGATAAAGGAAAGAGAAATCAAGGACGGCATAGGCTGAGATTCAAGAACATCGTGAAAACAAACATGAAGTGGAAGAACATTTTAGTAGATACTTGGAGGCAGCGAGTAAAGGACAGAACGACCTCGAGGAGCCTGATTAAAGCTTGAACTCTTCATGAAACAGTCATTGTCGCGTCGACAGACTGCTTAACTAACTAACTAATTATACTGCTGCAGTAAGACTGGTGCAGTAAGCAAAAAATATCTACGATACCTTACGATAGCGAATGCTGCGAGCCTTGCTCGTTTTGTCACATTAACATTTTGATTCAAGACATAATTCAAGGTTTCTGTTTATCTCATCTCTATATATTATGTATGATTCTGTTATTGGACACATTGAACTTTAACTTTTTGACAAAAAACAAGTTGTACTCTCTAAGAGTAAATTTTCATATAACACCCCTAGCTCCCCATAACGTAGCCTGCGTGGCAGACGTTAAAAGGTGAAGGGGAAGGGGGAATTTGGGCGCCCCAGAGCGCGGGGGGCGCGCGAGGGGCGCGCCCCTCCTCCCTCCTCCCTCGCACGTGGTCTCGCGCTCTGATTCCCTTCCCCTTCCCTTTCGAACGCCTGCCACGCAGGCTTCCCATAACGTAGCCTGTGAACAGGCTCTCTCCCTAGTTCCCCGCTCGACCAAAGGCCTGTTCACAGGCTACCCATAACGGCAACTGCTCCACAACTGCCACTTTCTTCTGTTCCTATTAAAGGTGACTGTTGTGAAGAGCGTCGACTGTGCCTCAGATCAATGCACTTTGGAGAAAACTAAAGAAAAGGTTATTTACTCGCAAGAAAAAGCTTAACGCCTTAAAAGAGGACAAAGATAATGCTAAACTGCTTCAGAGGTGGAATTTTGTCAGAAACAAAATCCAGCGGAAATCTATATCAATGACACAGACCAGGTTAATGACTTCTCAAAATGACACTCGGCGAAGAGCAACTTCGTTTATTTTCAATAATTCAAATAAGGAATCCTTCAAAGCATAATATACCTACTAGAAAAAAGAAAACGACTTAAGAGGAGGTAAAAGCCGTCCAGACCTACTAAGCCTACCATTGTGAATCAAACTACAATTACAGTATTGAATCAAACTAGAAATACACCATTTTTCCCTGTCCCACGTAAAAGTCCCACAAGTCCTTGGGAAAGTTAACTCATCCCAGTATTCCTCTTGTTTGTTCAGTGGCCGCGCCGGTGAATGCTAATAGGTTGGAATGTTCAGTTTGTAGGGTGGAAAATTGTACGTGTTTCGAACAGCAGTACTAAATTCAATGTTTGCTTTTTCATACCGTGGAGTACCTTTGCGCGCTTCCAGTTTGACTTTGGTTGTGGTATTATAGTACACGTTGTCTTCATAGACGTGATGGTGAGTGACATCACCATTGGTTAGCCAGATGCATCTATAATTTGTGGGGTCACTGCCATTAATAATCTCAAATGTATTACCCGAGTACGTTATGTTCTCGTCTCTTCCAGTATGATGGGGTTCGTAATAACTTATACCACTACAACGATGGTCTGGATTGCTTCGCTGTATGATATGATTTCCATAGACGACTACGTCTTTAAGACCATCATGAAGGCAGTCCTTCGTTTTAATGTGAGTATACAACAGAATGCCCGTGTCGTCGATATAATTGCAAGCAATGGTGATATTTTTCCCATTTCGAACTTTGATGCCGCCCGTAGGATCCGCCGGCCACCCTCTCGCATAGTTCTGTTCAAATATCATGCCATTAAACCCTTTCAAGTACACCACGTGGTCTTTTTTCAGTGCGCCAGTATTGGGACTTCCGTTGAAAACGTTTTTCCGTATTTTCATTTCCTCGTCACACTCGTCATAAAGACAACTTTTGAAGAAGCCTTGGTCAGAAGTAAGATTGTAGCGAGTCTTAAGGAATCTTAATTTCTCTGTTTGATCTTGCCAGTGCTTTGCTGGTTTAAGCTCAGTGGACAACCACTGTATCTTACTCAAATCAAGGCCAAAGACATTATAGCGTACTGTTACATTAGATGTTCTAGTGAATTGGGTGGCTACTCCGAATGCCTTTGAGTCTTTTAGAAATATGCACATGTTCACATCAGCATTTGACAGTTCCTTCATCTTCAACTGCGGGTTGTACTTGTTGGCTGGTTTTGGACTTAGTCTTGAAAAGACTGAAAAGAACAGGCAGTTAAACAATTTAACATCATTCGTTTTTCGGCGGCCATTGAATTCTACAAGAACTCCGTCAAGATACAAATTATTTAGTGCAACCGATTTCACCGAGATAGCATTGAAAAATATCTTCATGCTACGATCTCTTGGCGCTTTTATGACGGCAATACCAAGTTTTGTTCCATGAAGTTCCACTGAGTGTCTGATGATAATGTCACGGCCCACCAGGTATTCGCCAGGAGGAAAGAAAACCTTGTTAATCGTGGATCCTGCTGTTTGGTTGATGATGGCCTCAATGGCAGAGGAATCGTCAGTTTTTCCATCTCCGATAGCTGTGCTTAAGGCTCCTCCAGGTTTCTTCACGTTGGTCATCCCAGCAGGCCCGTCATCTGTCATGGCCAGGAAGTCAGGATCTAAGAAATACAAACTTGTATTTAGGAAACACTCAATAAGCGTTCTTTCATTCGCCCCATGTAGGGTTATCAGGATTGCGAATCTGAGAATTTTTGCCCGTGGAATCCGGAATCCTAGGCTTTGGAATCCAGAATCCAAGTTCCACTGACAAGTAATCTGGAATCCAGTACCTGGAATTCGAAATCCACTAATCTTTCTCTTATAAAAAATGCACTTTATTTGAGTGTCAATAGGCCGATTATTGAAACGAAGTCTAAGAGTTAACCAGTGTTTAAGGCCATGCCGCGGTTTAGACGTTGTCTCGATAAACGACGGTTAAACCATTTTTGAAATGCGTTATTAAAACGTGACATAGCCCTGTTTTTTCCAGTCAATGGCTAAACAATGTCTCAAAAGGAAATGCATTGTCTGAAGGGGTTATTAATTCCCAGTTGGAAGTTGTGACTCAACATGGTCTCTACATCCGGTCGAACAACTAATTTTAGCAAAGAAGAAAAAATTTTAATGGCGGCACTAGGAAGAGTATTTCCAGGAGCAAAAAATAAAGGATACGACAATAAAACGTTGCGAAAATTCAACTTTCAAAATCCAAACGTTATCGAACGGGAAAATGAATCAGATCTAAGGATGCTGGAGGCGGCTGAAACTCCGATCCAAGAAAGAACATGATTTTAAAAAGTCGTGAAGTAAGAAAAACTAGTCGAGGAAAAGCCCTTAGTGATGTTGAAGTTAATTGCAGGAAGGAGGCAAATTTCACGAAAAAGGACAGAAAAGAAGGATAGTCAGAAGTACCGCTTGATATATGTGAAGTTCTCAGGGAACGTTTTTTCGTTTCGCGATAGCCCATGAAACCTTGTGAATGCAGGAAATGCAGAAACACCAAATAAATCGCCAATACCTGCTCGAAAGTTTACCACTGTTGTATAAAATATCAAAGCAATAGAAACTTAATGCAGCAACGGTGTAAGCGGCAGACCTCTCGATCTCCTTGTTGAAAAGATCTTTATTGAAAATTTTTAAGAGGTCAATGATCAAGTCCTTTCTAAGGCGAAACGCAATCGAAAACTTCGTCATCATATTCCTCTAAAGGGTAAAATCTGTCCCTATGGTGCGGAATTTGTTGAACATGCATACTACATCGATTGGAGTAGTCTCTTTCTCTTAACTCTCTGTTGCGCAGTAGTCCGCTCGATTTCAGGTCATTTCAAAATGGATGGCCATGAAAAAAACCGTTAAACAAGGTTTAAACCTAGCTGTGAGCAGGTTTAACTTTCTATTGTTCCTTAGTCGGTGCTTAGACACGGTCTAAACAAGGTTACGGAAAAACAGCGTTTAAATAATCGGTTTTCATGGTTTAAACATGGGTTAGACGATGACTTTCATAAACGCTGTCTAAACTTGGTTTAAATAACCGGCCCAAAGTATTTATCAACGAAGTACTAATTGGGGACACTATTTTTACGTCTCCAACCAGAGACGGGACCGCCATTTAGTAACGTGGTCATCCAAGCCACGCGAATATCTAGCTGCTTACAAGGTAAAGGAAGAACTTTCATTTCTTAGTTATTTTTCAGACCCTATGAAGCATTGGTCCGGCCCTCTCGCTTTGCAGTCAAACGTTGTACTGTGAAACGTGAACACAGAATTTTAATCACCGTGATGAGTTATTTCTCGTTATGTCCGTGAAAATGTGCGTACGACATCCCCCCTTACCCGGCACCCTCTTACACGGATTTTAAAATATATATATACATATATATATATATATTAAAAATTACCTGATTCCCTTTTAAACACGTTTTGCCGGACCTTGATAGAATGATCGATAAATCTCTCGTGTTTCCAGTTGTATTGGAGGGACGTCTTAGGAGCGGAGCTACTTCCAGACCTACGGTGGGAGAGATAAAAAAAGAAGAAAAGTAGAGCAGATATATTCGGGTACCTTTCGTTTTTTAAATGTAGCAACTATGTTAGCACTTACCATAATACAGAGATGAAAAATCCAAAAAGAACTACTGCTAGTGATGATTTCATCATACGATCATGAAGAGTTTTCGTGCCGATGCCGATGAATTTCTGGGGAGATCTTTATCCAAGAAGACACCTTCTCCAATGACCTGATGGACGAACAAAGCCCTGTATATAACTAGTTGTTAGACGAATGGATGTCATGGTGTCAATGCGGAAATTTATTAAATGACAAATGTGGTAACTTAGCTCACTCTCTATTTTCCGATTTTCGAATCCGAATTCGCACGTCCGAATTCCACTCAATTTCTGATTTCCGAGTTCCGACTTCCGCCTGTTAGATCGCCCTCAAGATGCACACGTTTTCAATTGTTTATTCAGTGCCTAAATGCAGGCATATGAGGTATTTTTTGACTCTGTAATCAAATTGCTTAAATCCGAACCAATTCCTTTAGAGTATAACACAAGAGCAGATTCACGATTTCAAAAAATACGATCGCATGGCATTGATCACACATTCTGTATCATATATAAAATAAAGGAACAAGGGGTACCAACGAGGCGAATTCGTTTATCTTTTATGGAATGTGCCTATCAAGATCTTCCCGATTTGTTACATAATTTTAGAGGCTTACAATGGATTCCGCTATAGAAAAGGATGGCGCTCAGCTTTAGAAAAAAAACTTGGTACATCACTAGGCTTTCAATTCTGTTAAAAAATGACAACATGGCTTGAAGCTTTTTTTGGTAAATTGGAGCAAGTGAGGAAAGCACTTATATTTTATGGAAATTCAAAACTATAAACGTTAGAAAGAAAAACATAGTTCAAGTGAGGCCTTTGACTGCTAAAATTAAAAAATTAAAATTAAATTCCGAGTTTTCGCCGATCAACAAGACCATCAAGGATAAGAAACATATTCCGCATGGTAATATACATATGAAAAAATTAGTGGAAGCAAAATGCGTGAAAAGCGCAAGAATGGGGAGGAATGTATCAGAGGTATAAAAATACAAACTTGAATAAAATACAAAGATCTAATAGAGTTTTCCGATTTAGAGGAAAATTCACTTAAATGGAACACGTCAAGATGATGTAAAATGATGATGTAAAATGTACACCAAGGCAAAACTAACTCTTTTAGTTTGACGTAAATCTTAGTAGCGCATTTCAGAAGTGAGCGCCCACAGAAATTTCACAAGTTGTCACTGAGAAAACAGAATGCACAAACTGTCTTTAAAAATATCAAACCACTTGATCTTACGTTTCTAGTCTGGATCGTTTCAGTCTTAGCCAGGCTCCTGTCTTAGCTTTCTGTGTACACACGATATAAATCGCATTTGTTCAGAGTTTCATTTTAATTTGCACGAAAATCAACGACATTCATGAAGTCAGTCAGTTCACAAACAATGACCAAAGTTTTCAAAAGGAACAAAAATTCAGTATGGTGAGTGCAAAACGCTGGGGTTGTGAAACTAGTCTTAGAGAGAAAAAATCAACTGACGCGCATAGAACGTGCAACAAAACATGTGCGATATTTCAGTGGTGAATTTTTTTGAGGTGGAAAGGAAAACAGCCTTCACAAAGTCTTGCCAATAAGGAAACGGAAGACATCCTCAATTTTCTTTTTACTTGCTAACTTTGTATAATTTTTTACTTAGTGGCATTGGCAAGTTGCCATGAAAAGGGTTTTTACAATAACGAATGAATGAACGTTAAAAATGGTATCTATTTTCACCGCGAAATCAGCCTAAATTCCCTTGCCTTTTAGAACTTGCTTTATGCTCCGATTCGTTTATAGTTTCCTTGTTCTTGCAATAAAAATGATAAACAACAATTGATGAAAGTGTATTCAATCTTCACAGTTGAATATCAACCTGAAGCGTTTGAAAACCATGCCAAAAAATTCAGGCTTGTTCATTTACGTTTATTTTTTCGCTGGCTTTTAACAATATTTTACCATGAAATCCAGATCACCAGGAAGTGCTCTTAAGAAACCACCTCCGCTGTAGACGCATTATTCCGTATACTCCGCCATACACGTGCTATGATCTCTTGAGTACTTAGCATTATTGATAAAATTCTACTACCACATTATTTTCTAATGCTGCTACAATTGGTAGCTTTGTTTGGCTTGAAGCAGATTATATATACAAAAAATTAGTTTGCATTCCACCATGCGTATTCATGATGCTAAAACCTCAAATCTACTTTCAAACAATGAATAACGACTGCAATTATATTGTGCAAGTT